>NC_086172.1:16265075-16568106 GCF_023053635.1 Elgaria multicarinata webbii | reverse complement strand
AATAAAACACCTAAAGGAGCAGACTTCTCCACAGAAGCACTGTGAGAACAATACCAGGCTCTAAAGGCAATTTAGTACTGGGGACATACTATTGTCTCTCAGACCAGAAAATTCAGGATGATCTTGAGAAAGAAAATGAAATCAGCGATACCTCCAAATGAGAATGGGCCTGTTCAGATGATACAGTAAGCCATGGTTAGGCCTCTAACCCTTTTGCAGCAAATGGTTAGTGAGCAGGTTTAAATTGTGGATATGTAGCCACCATGTTTAGGAATGGTTCACAAGACACACTAAGCCATAATGTAGCTTAAAATGCTTAACCACCATGGCTTAGCATGTCATCTAAACAGGGTGAAAGTATTGGAACTATGACTTCAACTATCCCCAAACTGATTGAATAAATGCATGTTCCAGTTATGACAAAAGGGTTATATTTTTCGATTCCCTGAATGACTGTAGTCAGGGATCACAGAGCTGACCAAAGGCGAGGCAAACCTGGATTTAATCCTAAATGGTACTGTCGGGACCTAGTGTGAAATGTGAGTGTTGTCTAACTCATTAGAAACAGTGATCACACTGCTATCAGTTTTAATAGGTGGGAAATTGGCAAGGAAGACCAACACAGTCACTAAAAAGCCCACTGATCTGATCCTGAACAACTCTTAAGTTTTTAACCCGATATTGTTTCTGGAGTTTTATTTATTTATTTGTTACATTTATATACCGCTCCATAGCCGAAGCTCTCTGGGCAGTTTACAAAAGTTAAAAACAGTAAACTTTAAAAGTCTACAAAATTTAAAAACAGCAATATAAAAACAGTATCCATTTAAAAACAACAGTTCTGGTGGTCCGTTAAAAACAAACTTAGCGTTGTTAAATGGTGTTAAATGCCTGGGAGAAGAGAAAAGTCTTGACCTGGCGCCTAAAAGATAACAGTGTTGGTGTCAGGCGAGCCTCATCGGGGAGATCATTCCATAGTTGGGGGGCCACCACCGAAAAGGCCCTCTCCCTTGTTGCCATCCTCCGAGGGAGTAGGCACTCGGAAGAGGACCTTAGATGTTGAGCGCAGTGTATGGGTAGGTTCATGTCGGGAGAGCCGTTCCATCAGGTATTGTGGTCCCAAGGCATGTAGAGCTTTATAGGTTAAAACCAGCAGCTTGAATTGGGCTCGGAAAGGGATGATATATAAAGAAGTTCCAAGAAGGTCCATTAGGAACAATTGGAGCTATCCGAAGATCTTTCTGGTGTGTGTCGGGGGGGGGGGGGAGGGTGTAATACATTAAATCAGCTTTTCCCAACCAGGTGCCTCCAGACAATTTGAGCTCAAACAACAAAAAGCACTGGACCAGTTCTGATAGAGGGCAGTGTGTAACTGGCATGGTTCAAATCATACCATGTAGTTCATAACTCCAGCTGCTTAACTGCAGTTGTCATTTGGGGTCATCACACATTAACATGCATTGCACAAAAATGACTTTTGATTGGAGAATATTGTTTATCTTGATGGGGACAATCCAACACTTATTTTGGGGTGCAGGAGCTTTGCTTTGAACTATCACACAAATAAGGAAGTGGGAACTGATAACCAACCTTATTGTGTGGTCACCTCTGTATGTGTTAGATGGAGCTACTATTTAGCTTTAGTAGCACACATTATTTATGGAAAATGAAGCAGACATCAGTTTGCCTGGAATAACTCAGGGGCATATATGTCCTAATCAACCATCTCTTGTTGCCCTCCTACATATAGGGTAGAAGAACCATTATTTTTGAGATTCTGGAGGCGGGCGAGGTTTACTGAGTGAGTTTAGTTTCGAATGTTTGCTCAAATAAGTATGTGGAAACTAGTAACCAACTTCAGCATTGTAGTGACCAGTAGGGAACTAAAATGGGATCACTCACAGAAAAGCAAGGGCTTCTGCATATTTGGCAGACTCCCAATTTACGTAAAAAAACATTAGAGGGGTGGGCAAAAATCCTCCCAAAGGAAGATACTAGAAACAGGTGAGTGTCCTGAAATTGTAATTGGGTGAGAGACTAGTATCCAGATTCAGGGTTAACCCATAGTAGTAGTATATCTATTTGTATCCCGCCTTTTGCCCAACACTAGCACCCCTTAACACCTGTTCCCTTCTCCCAAGGGTTACCAAGGAAGAAAGAGGGCGGAACCACACAGGTTCCCAACTTGCTCTTTTAATAGGGTTGCTGTGCTGCACAGGGGAAAAAAACAAAGTGTGGAAACTACTGATTAGCTTAACAATCCTTGAGAGGGAGGGAAAAATGAGACTCGTGTAAGCTTTACAGAGCATTCACCGCAGCTGATTTCGAGGCATCTGCTGCAGGTGAACCTTATATCCATAGTGCCGTATTATATTTTCCTGGTGCTAAGACCTACTTACTTAAGGTGACCGTATGAAAAGGAGGACAGGGGTCCTGTATCTTTAACAGTTGTATTGAAAAGGGAATTTCAGAAGGAGTCATTTGTATATATGGAGAACCTGCTGAAATTCCCTCTTCATCACCACAGTTAAAGCTGCAGAAGCTGTACTAGAGTGACCAGATTTAAAAGAGGGAATTTGAAGTGATTTGTTCCTTGTGGCCAGAAATTAAAACTAATATGGACCACTCTTGGTATGCACTGTATAAATCAAGGAAATCCTGAACCCCTGTGTAGGCCAAGCTCTTGCCAGGTTCAGTGGTGGCAACGCCAACAAAAACCCAACACCTGGCTATTTGCCACTGAATTTCAGCACCAAAACGCTACAGAATAGGGTGACCCTATGAAAAGGAGGACAGGGCTCCTGTATCTTTAACAGTTGCATAGAAAAGGGAATTTCAGCAGGTGTCTTTTGTATGCACACAGCACCTGGTGAAATTCCCTCTTCATCACGACATTTAAAGCTGCAGGAGCTATACTAGAGTGGCCAGATTTAAAAGAGGGCAGCTTTAACTGGTGTGATGAAGAGGGAATTTCACCAGGTTCCTCATATAAACAAATGACACCTGCTGAACTTCCCTTTTCTATGCCAGTTAAAGAGACAGGAGCCCTGTCCTCCTTTTCATAGGGTCATCTGAACTTACTGACGAAATCGGTAGCATCTCTCGCAAGCGCGATCTCCACTGGGACGTGTGGACGTTCGCACCGGCTTCCGCGGCGTCCTCGGCCTCTTCTTAGGCCCGCCGCCTTCCACCGGGCGCTTTCTGCGCGTCGCTTCGCACGTACAGAAGACCCAGGTCAGAGTGCGACAAGTCCGTTGGTCTTTAAGGCGCCCCGTGGCCGCCGTTTCCGTCAACACACAAACCCCAGAGCCGGAGAGCGGAGAGCCGCCTTCCCCCGCCCCGCCCGGCGCTCACGGAGCTCTGGGCCCCCGCCACCGAGACTGACCTGTCAGGAGGGGCCGCGGCGGCGGCTTCCAAGTCCCCTGCGAGATCCGGGCCACTCCGGGCCGCCGGCGCGGCTGCTCTTTTCCCTGGGGGGCTCGCTGCCGCCATCGCCCCGGACACTCCCAGCTCGGGCTTCACGGCGCTGCCAGAAGAGGCCAAACAGCAGCAGGGCTTGCCCCGCTCGAAACCGCGGGAAAACGCGGCTCGCCCACAGCGCGCGTCACTTCCTGTTTAGGAGGGGGAGGGGCCCTCTGCCGGATGCCTGCCCCGCCTCGCCCCGCCCCGCGCAGCCCGGACCCGCACCTCACGCGGAGCCGGGCTGCCGTCGGCCGCCTCGTTCAAACTGCGTCCGCTTTCGTCGTAGAGAGCCCCCCCATCGCTCTCGGAGGGCGGCAGCTTTCGTTCTTTAATGGAAAACCAGGACCGTCCCTCTCCGTCTGCCCCCCCCCTCTCTCTCTCTGCACTTTTTCCTAGCTCTGGGGTTTTCCTTCCAACTTGCGGCGGTTGCGCTTTACGAAGCAGGGAAACGGGGCGGGGCGCTGAAGTCCAGGAGGGGGCTGCGCGCGAAAGCCCCTCCGGAGCTCCTCCTCCGCCCCTCCCACTCCTCCTCCTCCTCCTCCTCCTCCTCCCGGCTCCTCCTCCCCGCGGCTCCTCCCTCCCCCCCCGGCTCCTCCTCCCCGGCTCTTCCCTCCCCCCGGCTCCTCCTCCTCCCCCCCCACGACTCCTCCTTCTCCTCCCGCTCCTCCTCCTCCCAGCTCCTCCTCCCCTCCCCTCGGCTCCTCCTCCTCCCCCCATTTTGACTACCTTGCCCCACTTACTTGCCTCCACGGCGGGCGGTGGAGACAGGTAAATGGGAAAGGGGGGACAAAATGAGGGCCGAATAAGCCCCCCTTAACTGGCTCTGCTGTCCGCTGCATGGACCACGGCGGAGCCAGGTGAGCCCCCCTCCCCCCTTATTTTTTCTTCCAAAAGTGCCACCAGCTTGCACTTGTTGCAGGTGCACGCCATGTCACTCTCAGGCAGGAACACGAACCTTGCACACACCTTGCAGGTCACCAGCACTAGGGACTCCTTTCTGTCCATATTGTCTTTTTCTGTTTTGTTTTTTCCTTTCAGATTATGGTGGAATTGCCTGTGCCTTGTCCTGTTCTTTCTGAAGGTGTACAACTATATGAGTAGGTCTTAAGAGAAAAGAAGATACATATTTTTGGTGGTTTTGTTTTTTTCCTTTGTTTTTTGTTTTGTTGTTGTTCTTTTCTTTTTCTTAGAGACCTCCCCCTTGACCTCCCCTCTCAAACCTCAGTTTGCTCTTCCTGTTCGCTCGCTCCTGGGAGCTGGCTTTCCATTCTATCTTCTAGTTTAGCTGGGCCAGCTGCTCTTCTCTGCTTCTGCTCAGCTCTGAGTCAGGAAGCAGAATGAGTCACTGGGAGGTCAGCAATCAGGCCACACCCCCTTCAGGCTCCTCAGGCACAATCAGCAATCAGGGTACTGATTGCTGAGAACAATTAGCAATCAGGCCCCTTCTTCTTCAGGCCCTGCAGCAACTCTCACCACACCCCCTTCACTTCTTCACTCAGCACTTAGGAGTATATGGCAAGCACACAGCCTCTTTGAATTGGCAGCCTCCTGGATTTCCTTGAGGTCTCTCTTCTCCCCCTTGCCTTGGTTTCCTCTTCCCCTACACTCCCCCTGTCAAACTCTTGTTTGCTCTTCCTGTTCACTTGCTCTCTGTTCGCTCGCTCTCTGGGAGCTGGCTTTCTTTTCTAGCTTCTAGTTCAGCTGGGCCAGCTGCTCTTCTCTGCTTCTGCTCAGCTCTGAGTCAAGAAGCAGAAAGATTTATTTATTTATTTCATTTATATACCGCCCCATAGCCAAAGCTCTTTGGGCAGTTTACAAAAGTTAAAACAGAAAACATTAAAAACAAATATACAAAGTTTAAAAACATAAGCATAAAAACAAAAGAATCTTATAAAAACAGCTATTCTGGGGTCCATTAAAAACAAAAAAATTCCCCTCTCCACACCTGGGAGCTTTTCCTAAGGAGGAGCCATGGAGGAAGGGAGGGGGGCCTCCAGGCAGGGTTAGGGGATTTACATTTCCTCCCTCAAATCCATTGGAGCTTATAGTCTGCTAGTGCGGAGGAATGTAGGATCACACTTTCATTCCTTTGAACATGTAAAGCTGTGCATCTTCAATGAGATTTACTTTACTCAAAAGTAAATCCCATTGATTTCAACTGCTAATATGACATGCTTCCCCTTGGTCTGTGCTGGGAGGAGAGAGAAACTGAGGGAATGGGGGGCTGGAAAGATTTCCCCTATTTCTGCGCCTGGGAGCTTTTCCTAAGGAGGAGCCACGGAGGGAGGGAGGGAGCCTCTAGGCAGGGTTAGGGGAAAGGCTGCAGCCTAGGCAACATGTATTAAAATCGTAGGGAGGAAGGGCACAGTGTGCAACTACCACCAACCAAAGAACTGTAGGGGGAGGTACAAAGGAGATCAGTGGGCGGAGGCAATGGTGAAAACAACAAGGTGTGAGAGTAAACATCAATAGATCACAGCAAGGCGCTACAGCACAGGTGTAAGCTTGTAAGCTTTCATACTGTATATAACCGCTATATATGCAAAGTGGGATAATTTGAGGGAGAACCAGAACAAAAGTACGTGGGATGAAGCTTACATAAAACTGAATTAAAAACATAGTATACGTTATTTAAAATCCTAAAAACATCCTAAACCACCTAGCTTAATCCAAAATATAATCTCTTCACATTCTGGAGAGCAGGGAAACATTTCAGATACAATTGGCCCTATTAAATATGATTTTGAACCAACATCCCTCCCTGTAACTTACAAAAATTACAAAAGTTCAAGCCTTTAAAACACTGATGTGATCGCTTTGCAACCACCAGAAGAACCCTGTGAGATTGTCTCTCAAGCATAATAATTCACATTGGCCAGCCTTGGGATTATCCAGCCTCCAAGTACCATTATCTAAAGTTGTGTCTTGGGGAATCGTGGGTTGGTGGGCAGTCTGGATTCAATTGCAGAATTTGATTGAGCAAATCAAGGGAAAGGAAATATTCCCTTAAAACATCTCTTTTGGAATATTGCTGATTGGAATTCTAATTGTAGGAACCAATATTTTCTTTCCTATATGAAGGAGTTTGACATTGTCTTCATAGAATCATAGAATAGCAGAGTTGGAAGGGGCCATGAAGCCATCGAGTCCAACCCCCTGCTCAATGCAGGAATCCACCCTAAACCATCCCTGACAGATAGTTGGCCAGCTGCCTCTTGAAGGCCTCAAGTGTGGAAAAGACCACAACCTCCCTAGGTAACTGGTTCCATTCTCGTACTGCTCTAACAGTCAGGAAGTTTTTCCTGATGTCCAGCTGGAATCTGGCTTCCTGTAACTTCAGCCTGTTATTCCGTGTCCTGCACTTTGGCAGGATCAAGAAGAGATCCTGGCCCTCCTCTGTGTGACAACCTTTTAAGTATTTGAAGAGTGCTATCATGTCTCCCCTCAATCTTCTCCAGGCTAAACATGCCCAGTTCTTTCAGTCTCTCTTCATAGGGCTTTGTTTCCAGACCCCTGATCATCCTGGTTGCCCTCCTCTGAACACGCTCCAGCTTGTCTGCGTCCTTCTTGAATTGTGGAGCCCAGAACTGGACGCAATACTCTAGATGAGGCCTAACCAGGGCCGAATAGAGAGGAACCAGTACCTCACACGATTTGGAAGCTATACTTCTATTAATGCAGCCCAAAATAGCATTTGCCTTTCTTGCAGCCATATCGCACTGTTGGCTCATATTCAGCTTGCGATCTACAACAATTCCAAGATCCTTCTCGTTTGTAGTATTGCTGAGCCAAGTATCTCCCATCTTGTGACTGTGCATTTGGTTTCTATTTCCCAAATGTAGAACTTGGCATTTATCTCTATTAAATTTCATTCTGTTGTTTTCATCCCAGCACTCCAGCCTATCAAGATCACTTTGAAGTTTGTTTCTGTCTTCCAGGGTATTAGCTATCCCACCCAATTTTGTGTCATCTGCAAATTTGATAAGTGTTCCTTGCACCTCCTCGTCCAAATCATTAATAAAAATGTTGAAGAGCACTGGGCCTAGGACTGAGCCCTGCGGTACCCCACTCGTTGCCTCTCCCCAGTTTGAGAAGGTTCCACTGATAAGCACTCTTTGAGTCCGATTCTGTAGCCAACTGTGAATCCACCTAATAGTTGTTCCATCTAGCCCACTTTTAGCTAGTTTGTTAATCAGAATATCATGGGGCACTTTGTCAAAAGCTTTGCTGAAGTCAAGATAAATGACGTCCACAGCGTTCCCACGGTCCACAAGGGAGGTTATCCTATCAAAAAATGAGATCAAATTAGTCTGACAGGACTTGTTCTTGACAAATCCATGTTGGCTTCTAGTGATCACTGCATTGATTTCAAGGTGTTTACAGATTGACTTCTTTATAATCCGCTCCAGAATTTCGCCAGGGATGGATGTCAGACAGACTGGTCTGTAGTTCCCAGGTTCCTCCTTTTTGCCCTTTTTGAAGATAGGGACAACCGTTATCCCTCCTCCAGTTGTCCAGCACCTCACCCGTCTTCCATGATTTTGCAAGACGGGTGAGGTGCCGGACAACTAGAGTCTTCTTTCAAAAGACTTGGTGCTTTGACCATATTTACATAAATGAGTTTGCATCCTTTTGTCCCCCAGCGCTCCCCAGCAGAGGTAAGGGTAGAGCCAGTCAGGGGCTAAGCTTTTTGGTTTCTTCTTCTCTTGATTCCAAGATAACAGAGTTGCCTAAATGTGACTCTTTTGTTTCTGCCTTCCCCTGGAGCTGAGGGGCCCCAACTTGAACCTACTCCTGCTGAATGTTTATCTTGTTCCATTGGTCTGAAGAGAGGCACGCTATTCAAACTGAGTATTGCTCCTATCATGAGAATAATAAGTGCCACTGCTTCATTCATAGTATGACTTGAGGAAAAATATAAAAAGCGGTCATCCTGTAAAAAAAGCAAGGCTACCAAAGAATCATGGCAACTGCTGATAGCGGCATCAGTCACCTATAATTCTAACTTTTGAGCAGATACTGCCTGCAGCTTTACTTAATAGCAACAGAAGTCCAGAATGTCATATTCTGCTTAACATTTGAGAAGAGTATTTCTGCACTGTTTTTAATGACTCTCACATATCTAATTCCTCCCCCTGTCTACCTCTGGATACCCCCAAATGGACTGATGTTGATATCGATACTGTTGAGGAATTATTACTCCAGCTGAAGATGAGTAAGGTACCTGGACCAGATGGTATTTTCTCAGAGTTGCTAAAGCATAACATTAGCTGTTGGACTCCGTAGTTGGCTTCTCTTTTTTCCTTAATAAATGAATCTGGTTTCATTCCTGCAGCCTGGCTGAAGGCCTTAATTATTCCAATTTATAATAAAGGTCCCAAAGCCAATCCATATAATAACCAGCATATCAGTTTATCTACAGTTGGAAAGTTTACACCAGTTTTCTAGGCCTTAAACTAAAAGCACGGATCAGCAATAATTATATTTTGATTATATTTTAAAGCCAGTCTCTCCACTCTTGTTCACTGCATGTTATTGGCTCATTTGGTGCACAGATGCTCTGTGCCAAAAGGAGGCAAACTTTTCACAGCCTTCATTGATCTAAAATTTGTATTTGATTCTATATCTCATGATTACCTCTGGAGTAATCTAGAACAGTATTCTATTGAAAGAAGGTTTTTGTTCTTCCTTCAATCTCTGTACCTCAATACATCTGCCCAGGTTTGCTGTAGTAATCAAGGATATTTTACTAACGAGGTTGTCTCCCCTCAAGTTGTGTTTTTGCCCCCACTTTATTGAACTTATACCTAGGATGGGCCGTATGCCCAGATTTGCCAGGGCTTGCTCCGGGGAAATAGGGCCAGGGCCAGGGCTTGGTCCTGCTAGCTGACAGTCTGGCCAGCCATGCAGGCAGCTGGCAGGAACAAGCGGTGAAGATGGCAGCAACAGCTGCACAGCTGCCCACTCACCTGCCCAAGGCGTCGCACACGGCCTCAGGAGCATGTGATGCCTGCACATCTGACAAGGGCCAAGGCGTCATGGGATGTCTCACGATGCCTTGTCCAATAGGCAGGCCCCGTGTGCCTTCAGCAGGAGATGCAAGGGGGGAGGCTCGTTAGCATGCCGCACATGCGCCCCTCCGCCACTCAGCCTGGCCTTGCCCTGGAGCCACTGTGGCAGAGGCCTCCTTTCCGTGGAGCTGGAGGCGGTGTTTCCATTGTGGTGGAGGCAGTGTGTCCATAGCGCAGCCCGCCTTGCCTAGAGGTGAGCTCGGTCACACAGCTCTTCCTCTGGGGTTGCCCCTAGCTCACCTGGTGCCTCTGGAGCAGCACAGAAGATGGGCTGATGGAAGGACAGAGGGGGCAGCTTGGTAGGTGGTGGCGAGGGTCATGGGGAGGGAGAGAGGGGTGCATTAGCACAGTACACAGGTGCCCCACCCTGCCCAGACCCCTCCGCCACTGAGCCTTGCCTTGCCCTGGAGCCATGGAGGTGCTTCCCTAATGCAGCCCGCCTTGCCTTGCCTTGCCTTGCCTGCCTCTGAGCCCAGCCCAGCCACCTCTTCCGGGGTGGCCCTGAGCCCACTTGTGCCTCAGAGCAGTGTGGAGGGCAAGTAGGCTGATGGACAGACGGCGTGTCCTGGTAGGTGGTGGGAAGGCTCATGGGGAGGGAGGTGGTGGTTACTGTAGGGTGTTCAGGAATTGTTTCCAGTTGGATTCAACATCATTCAAGCAGACCTGCTCATGCAATAGAGTAGAGGGGAGAACAGGATTTCTCTGTTCTCTCCTCTGCTCTAGAGCCCCCTGAGTACTCTGAATGGCCCCCAAACCCTCCAGATCAAGCTTGGGCAGAAGGGGATATATGGTGGAGGGAGCATGCATATACACACAATATTTATTTTTGCAAACCTTCACCTGTGGCTGGGCAAAATAAAAGCAGCGGAGAAATGGAAAAACAGAGTCTAGTACCCTTTAGGTTGTTCTCTCTGGGCTTTTATTTGCCAAGGGCACCAGGACTCCCTAATTTGTCTCTCCCTGGGAGAGGTCAGTGGGGGCTCCTGCCAAAAGAGTGGGTAGTCCAAGGATCCAAAGTGTTCGGTAGGGAGGATGAACGATGAAGTTCATTGCCCTCTATCAGAACCACAAAAGACATGATTGGTGAAGCTGCTTCCCAACTATGCAAAGTTGTGAAACCTTTACAAACTCTAAAATTTCTTGAGGGTGTTTCCTCTCATCAGAAGGGGAAATTACTTCATAATTGGTTTTCTTGCATGTTTGATTAATTTTATTTTGCCTAATGTCAGGCTCTTTAAATAAATATAGCTTCAATTTATTTGGTAATGCCAAATCTAGCCTTGCATATATGACCAGCTCTGCTAAATAATCTCCTTTTTATGCCAAAATATCCCATCTTGAGTCCCGTCGAGGCACCATGCTTGTGACTGACAATATCACAGAGGTGCAGGTCTTGCCCTGCCCTGCCCTGCCCCTAAACAGCCTGCTAACAGTGCTGGTCTCGACAACTCCCACTGTACAAGTTGTTTCAACACTGGGAGTTTCTTGGACAAAGTCGGACCTGACATAGCAGCTGACCCTGCAGACTTCTTTATAGTTTGCTTCAAGACCAAGGAACAATCTAGCAACATCCCTTTTATACTTTAGCTTTATAAAACTCTTGGAGGAACATGAGAATAGAAGAGCTGTGCTGGATTAGAACAAAAACGTACCTAGTACAGCATTCTGTTCCCAGAGTAGCCAGCAAAATGCATCTAGGAAATCCACAAGCAAGAGACCACCCCCCTGCAACAGGTACTGAGAGGCATTCTGCCTTCAATACTGGAGGTAATGTGTATCTGTCATGCCTAGTAGCCATTGATAGCCTTATCCTAATCTCTACTCCCCCTTTTTAAAAGTCATCCAAGTTGGTGAGAGAAAGAAAAACCTCTTCATTTCTTCCATATCATGCATACTTTTATGCATTTCTATAATGTCCCCCTTCAATTGCATACACAGATTTCTGCTGCATCTCTGCACATCCTCTATGTCTCTTCTCTCACTTGCCCTCTCATTGCTACTGCCACTGCTCTCTGAAGAGCTGCATTGGCCATAAAAAGTAGTTCATGTGATCTCCTGAGACACCCTCTTCCATAATGTCTGGCTCTGTGGAAGGGCCCCCTCAGAGTCAGACATTTGGGTACGGAGGTCAAGCAGCTACTCCAAAGAACCCCACCATCTCTCCTTGGTTGCAGCATTTGCTACAGCGGGAGAGTGGGCTCTCCAGAACACCCACTAGCTTCACCAAGTGGGCAGTTGCTCCAGAGAGTCTCAGAGGTTCCCCTCTCCTGTTGGAAGAGGCTCTCTAAAGCACCCACTAGAGGTGGTGGTGGGCCCTCCTGATGAGGAAGGCGAATGGCACAATTTGCTGCTTCTCCTGTTCAGCCGCTTGAAGTGGAGTGGCTTCATCCTGCTTTATGGGATGACCAGCCCAACTAAAGTGCCTTCTCCCACAGGAGAGCATGAAGCCATGGGCCCATTTTCTCCAGCCTGAAAGACAACGCTTGCAGGACTCAACCTGGTAACTCTCATCCAAACAAGGAGACATAAAATGTGATCATCCAAAGGGGGTAAGATGCTACTGCAAGAAGAATACTTCAGCAGAAATATTTTCTGAGCCATAGGCACAACGTGGCCACCACAAAAGATGAACTATGGACACGCCTATAACAAAAAATGCAAACCGAGAAAGATTCAGAAGGTAGAAATGGATGAATAAACAAGGTAGAAAAAGCTGAACTGGTTTGTATTTTTCTCTAGCTTAGAGCAAAAAGGTTCTGCTGTGTTGGCAAGAGAACTGTGCAGGAAGAGTGGGAGTCGCACCTCATGATGAGGCAACGGGGGCAGCAGGCCTCCTGCCAAAATTCCAGCCCAGATGTAGAAGTTTTCTGAATGGCACAGGACCCATATGTGGGAGTGCACGGGGGCCACAAAGAACATTCTTAATTGTAAAGTACCCTCATCTGGGAAATGGATATACGAAAGTAGCACGCTGGAAAGCAAATTTGCTGGTTTCTCCTGTCTGCGACTGTCATTCTCTAATATGAAGACGAAAATAATACACTGATACTATGTTTCCAGAATAACATTTTAATTTTTTTAAAGGGAGACATTTTAGTGTCTTATTAGAAAAGCTGTCAGTAACAACGATACAGAGTTTTTTGAGGGGGAAACCTACCACCATTCATTCATTTGTGCTTAATACCACAAATGAAAAAGTGACATTCAAAATAATTTTCTTTCCACAAAAATGATTGGTTCATTGCTTTGATGAGCCCAAATACTGCAGTTCTATTGACTAGTATATTTTAGTATACAATTTTCCAGTGTGTTGGCTGTTCACAGGTTTTCTCTTCATCTCCACAAAATCTGTTGTAAGTTGTTTTGGGATCAAAACCCAGAATTTCCCTTTCCTCGTGAATGCGGAAGGAAAATGTTGATACTGAGGTTCCTATAAAATATCTGCAAAGGAATACAGAAAAAAATAAGTGGAGAAAGGAACAGGAAAAACTTCCTGACTGTTAGAGCAGTGCGACAGTGGAATCAGCTACCTAGGGAGGTTGTGGGCTCTCCCACACTAGAGGCATTCAAGAGGCAGCTGGACAACCATCTGTCAGGGATGCTTTAGGGTGGATTCCTGCATTGAGCAGGGGGTTGGACTCGATGGCCTTGTAGGCCCCTTCCAACTCTGCTATTCTATGATTCTATGAGGTTCGACGTCCTGCGTACAGTAGAGAAACTTGTAGCTTAGTATAAATTGATACCAGCTATCTATGTGCCCAAAGATGGTCACGAAGGCAGTACAAGCTTCACGCAAGTTATGAAGGGAGGTTCATAACCTAGGGAGGTTGTGGGCTCTCCCACACTAGAGGCCTTCAAGAGGCAAGCTGGACTACCATGTGTCAGGGATGCTTTAGGGTGGATTCCTGCATTGAGCAGGGGGTTGGACTTGATGGCCTTGTAGTCCCCTTCCAGCTCTGATATTCTATGATTCTATGAAGTTTCCACTTCACAGCAATTGTAAATTCCTCCCTTGTAATTTTCTTATTTGTCCTAATTTGCAAATTTAGGTAATAGGGAAGAACTGATTATGTAATCCATTTAAGATGATTTGTCTTGAAGTAGTCCTGCTGAGTCAAACACTAAGGCCCTTTCTACACCATCCATTTTTCAAGGGATCATCCCTGTATGTCCAGATGACGCACAGGATCCTAGGAGCAGGGAGGGATGATCCGTCCATTTCCCTGGGATAACTGAAACCTCAGTTATCCCGGATTAACTTGCGGTCCCAGGATGATCCAGAGGACTGTGGGTGGTGTGGATGCCTATCCCGGCTTCTTCCCCCTTTCCCATGAGTCATCAGAGGGAAGGAGCCGGGACGGGGGGAGTCCAGGGCCATTAGGGGTGGAGGGCAGGGTCGGGCCTTTTTTTTTTTACCTTAATTTTCGCTGGAGCACAAGTGAGCTCCAGCTCTTTCTCTTTAAAAAGAAATGGCGGCCGCAACAGGTGCAACGCCCTTGATGTTGTACAGCCCATGTGGACTAAGGGCGACAATCCCGGAAGCAGGACCACCCCCTCTCCCTCGCTCTATACCTGTAGGTGTAGAAAGGGCCTCAGATATAGGTAGGGTCATAGGATCAAGTTTGTAGCCTAGGGGTGCACATAGATCCAACTCAGTCATTCAAGGCCTCAGTGGCATGAAGTGCCATTTCTCAGCTTTGGCTGATATACCAACTCTGACCCTATCTGGACAGAAATAGCCCTGCTACAGCTATCCATGCACTGATAACCTCCCACCAGGTTAAAGTGTCAATGCAGAACAGAGCTGCTACAGAGTTTACTGGGACTGGCCATTTTAACGAAGAGAGCTTTGGCTATTGGGTGGTATAGAAATGTCAATAATAAATAAATAAATCTTATTACACCAACGGTGCGCCAACTGCATTTCTTGACAGTCAGTTTCCGGCCTGAGTCAAAGTGTTGATGCTGACCTTTAAAGCCGTAAACATCTTCAGCAGGGGCATGGCCATGACTGTGGCCAAGGGTGGGTGTGCACCATGCTGCCTTCTGTGCGGGCATACTGATGAGGGGACACTGTGTGCAGCTGAAGGCCTTAGTTTGTTGCTCCCTGTCAGGGCTACTGGAGGTGTCATCCTGAGCTGAGGAGGGGGTGTTGGTGGAGGGGGGATAGGGCATCCCCACTTCCCATGGCATATCCTGGCACGTCGTGGAGTTCTTCCAGGAGCCATGCCAGCTCATCATAGAATAGCGTGGCACGTGGTTCACCTCCGTTCCTCTTGTAGTGTGGCACAACCTCCTTAAACTTCTTCTTGAGCCCATGTAGCTTGTCCTGGAACAGCTTGGGTGTGCGGCCGTACCCTTGTGGCTTCATCTCACTGGGGAGCCAGGGGCAGAGGTTGTCATGCCTGGCAGTGGCCCTGATTGCTTTGGCCTCTGGGATGCTCCATAGTTCAACGAATGTGCCCACCTCTGCTTCAGACCAGTGCTGCATTCTAATGGTGGCCTTGGCATCCTGGGGTACCTCCATTGGCGAGTCAAAAGGCTCTTGAGTGGGGGGAGGTCACCCTGAGAGTAGGTCTTCAGAGGAAAGTATCTGTGATCCCATTCCCTCGGCCTGGCTATCCGTGATCTCCTGGCTGCTGGGATCTGTGCTGGCCAAGGTGGCAATCTGCAAGGTCAGTGAGAAGCTGCCATCGTCATCTGCCAGGCAGGATCCTCAGCAGCGGGGGAGTACAGATTAGGGACCTGGAGAGAGCTGTGTGAACTAACCGTGGACACTGGAGCAGGGAGGGGGTGCTTGCAGAGCGAAGATGAAGGCCCAACGGAGTGTTCTGAATACTTTCATAAGTAACGCACAACAAACACAGGTGGCGTCGGGGCACGGTGATGTTTCTTCGCCTGGATCGCCCTCGTGCGCCCCAGCAAAGGCCATTTGGCATGGCTTAGGAAAGAGGGTGAAGCTGGAGGGACGAGGGGGACAGAAGGCGGTTCTGATTGCTGTCACTGCGAACAGCAGCTTCTGGCTGTGTTTCAGAAGGGGGAAGGTGTTGATGCTGTTCTACATGCGTAAACGTGGCAGGTGCTTCTTGGGCAGAGGGTTTGTTGGAGCGTGTGAAGTTCCCAGTTTTTGGTGGAGGGTTAGGCATGTATTCAGAAGTGCATGCTCACTCCTCTCCCCGCCCCGCTCTGTAGAGCGTCTGACAGTTGTACATCTTTTCATGGGTGGGAGAACACTGGAGCAGGGTGGATGGGATACCATTGGACTTCACAGCACAGGAGGGGAGGAAGTGATTTGAAAAAGCCAGGGAAGCAGGCGGAGATGGGGAGATCACTGCTTGTCCACTGCAGGGACGGAAGTCTCATCACTGTGTGGGAAAGGGGCGGGGCAAGGAGGGCTGTGCTCTCAATCTGTTGCTAGGTAGATTTCGGAATCAAGTTGAGTTGGGTGTAGCAGAGTGGTTGGCGCTGCTTCCTCCGCTCTGTGCCCGGTGAAAATAATCAACTCAACGCTGTGAAGAAGTCAACGAAGCCCAACAGATGGCATGCTAACCAAAGGTTGTGCGAACAGTCAACTCTGTACAGCCGTAGTTCTCTTGGTTAGCTGTTTCTTGGAAATAACCAACCATGGGGTGTTTACCCCCCCCCACAACAGATGACACAATAGTCAACAGTTGACCGTTTAAGAAATGATTGACTATTTAGTCAACCGTTGACTAACGTGTCGTTCGAACCCAGTCTGTGTGTGAAAAATCGTTCCCATTCATGAAGAGCTGTCTCTACATCAGTGCAAATAAAGCTATTGCTGCCAATTATAAACCCATTTCTCTTTATTTGTGATCTTATGGGGATAAGTGTACATGTATGCTTGGAGGCTGCTCATGTAGAAATGTAACAAAAAACAATGAAGTTACCTTGCATGTGCACATATCCACTGGTCAATAATTGCTATTCCTCCATCTTTGTAGAGTTCCACTTCCTCCCATGTAGGTTCAAACCTCACCATCTCTGGAAGCAGCCTCTTCAACTCTTCCGTCTCTGAAAGGTATACTAAATCACTGGTCTTCAACTGGTAGGTCACACCCCACCCTAAAGCGGATCATACAAGAAGCAGAACCACTGTTTTCTTTTTCTTATTTTTTTAAGGCTTTTTGAAGAGAAGAAGAAAAAAGGAGAGAATAGGAAAAAAGAGATATAGAGAAAGCAATGGAGAAACTCTGGGCATATGCAGTTAAAAAAAAAAAAGTTAAAAATGAGTCCAGTGTTGCAGGCTGGGCTGCTTCTGAAGACTACTGCAGGAGATCATCGCCCCATAAAAGCATTTAATTGATCAATTGGTTTGCTTACAAAGCAGCGAAAACCATGATTAGTCTGGAAGATTTTGCTTCATTGCAAGATGGTAAAACAAAATGGTCCAGAAAGAACACAAGTCTAGATGTAAACTGTTGAAGGAGTTGAGACTAAAGAGGTAATTGATGGCATCAGGTGATAAATGGAAGAGTTCAAAAGGTGTCCTCAAGCTTTGCCAGGTTCAAAGTTCACTAAGGCCATCATGGAATGTAGGGCCTAGATCATCATGAGATGCCTAGTACTAGGCCACATCCAGATGCTGCAGGCAACCATCTCTTGTATGCGGCAGGGTCTTGCTATTTACTGTGTTATCTGTACAGCACCATGTACATCGATGGTGCTATATAAATAAATAATAATAAAAATAAATAAATAAAAATAAATAAATAATAATAGTAATGCCATCTTTAAACTTTTGGGAATGGTGGTAGTTGCTGTTCAGTGACAAACAACTTAAACACTTCACTAGGCATTGCAACCTCTCCCTCGTGCTTCTCTTGCCTAGGCCCTTCAAATGTGTCTCACGAAATGATTTCTTTTCCAGCACTAATATGACCTTTAATAGGGATTCTTGCTATCCACACTGGTCATTTTTTTTTTTAGTTTAGAACAAAATTAAGCTGGTTTGAAAAAACGACATACCTTCCGCAATGGCATCGGTGGCTACAAAAACTCTCTCAAGTTTATGTAATTTCAAAAGGCTGTGGATTTTCTTCACTGCTCCCTGGATGCTGGGCACGTCGTTCCTGTGACCCCAGATGAAGTCTTTGCGTCTGAGGTGAACTCCAAGGTATGGGCCACCTATGGCCGTGCCCAACTTTACCTAGCATAGAAGAACCAATACATGCTGAAACTAAAATAAAATGGCATTGATTCAGTGAGAAAATGTTTCTGTACACAAACACAGGTTCTGTATTTTATTTATTTATTTAAAACATTTCTTGGCCGCCTTTCAGTGCAGAAGCCCTCACAAGGCGGCTAACAACAACAAAATACATAAAATATTAAAAGCAATCAACTGTTAAAAATATCAAAAGCAATAAAACAGCAATTAAAATAATAAAACCAATAATAAAACCAGCAGGAACAACAATAGCAGCATTAATAACAATAACAGCAATAATAATACTCATCATGCGAAGGCCTTCTTGACAGCCTGCAAGGAAGGTGCATGTCGGATCTCCAATGGAAGTTTGTTCCAGAGGTTTGGGGCCACTGCAGAGAAGGCCCTCTCCCGTGTGGACGCCCACCTAATTTCTCTCACCAGTGGGCAAATCAGAAGGTCCTCTGTTTCTGACCTTAAAGTGTGGGCAGGCTGATATGAGTGAAGGCAGTCCTTCGAGTAACTTGGTCCCAAACCGTTTAGGGCTTTAAAGGTCAAAAACGGCACTTTGAAACACACAGGTAACCAGTGAAGCTGGCACAGTATAGGCATTACGTGGTCAAATCCCCTTGCCCCCACCAATATTCAGGCAGTTGTTTTCTGCGCCACTTCCGAACTATCTTCAAAGGGAGCCCCACATACAGCCCATTACAGCAGTCCAGCCTGGACATGACTAGTGCGTGGATAACTGAGGCCAGGTCCGTCCTCTCCAGATAGGGCCTCAGCTGGCGTACCAGCCTAAGCTGGTAGAATGCACTCCTGGGCTTCCCCCAGTATGTTCAGAGTCCGGAAGGACTCCCAAACTGCATACTTGGTCTTTTAGGGGGAGGGCAGCCCCATCTAAGAGCAGTTGTAAACCTCCATCTGAACCCACAGTATCTCCATCTTATCCAGATTAAGTTTCAGCTTGTTCACCCTCATCTATGCCAAGGCAGCCCCCAGACACTGGTTCAAGGGTTCCACAGCCTCCCTGGGATGTGCAGCTGGAAACGAGAGGTAGAGCTGAGTATCATCCGCATACTGATGACACTTTAGCCCAAACGTCCTGATGATTTCCCCCAGTGGTTTCATGTAGATGTTAAAAAGCATGGCGGACAAGATAGAGCGTTGAGGCGCCCCACAGGCTAATGGCCATGGGGTAGAATAGAAACCCCCTGCACCACCTTCTGAGCTCGCTCCTCCAGACAGGATTGGAACCACTCCCAAGTTCAATCCAGATATATGATCAAGAAGAATACCATGGTTACAGTGCATAAGCCTTCATCCATCAAGTTCTTCATGCTGTGGCCAAACACCTTCTTCCCAGCCCTTGTGAGGTGCAACCCATGCCTTGCCATCAGTCCATCTTCCAAGTAGCGTAGCCCATGGTCCCAGAATCCGAATCTCTCACGTTGGCACCACCTTTGTATCCAGTCGTTCACCTGGAGTATTTTTCTTTCCCTTTCTATTCCTCTTCCAAGAACTGGGAGGATGGATGAGAAAGCTACCTGGGCCCCAAAGTTCTTGAGTTTCCTTCCCAGAGCTTCAAAGTCTGACGTGATTTCTTTGTAGGTCCGCATTATCTGTTCCCACATGGATGAGAAGAAAAGAATATGTGTCAGTGGGCTTTATGAGCTTTGACAACCCTTCAGTCGTGTCTCTAACCTGTCCTCCAGGGAGACAGCATGTCTGGCAAGTCTATGGGTCTTCACAACATACCTGAGTTTCAATCCCACGCAGCAGGGAGTCTCCCACAATGACTACTCTTTCTGCTTCTTGTTGTAGGCCTTGGTATTGTTCCCTCTTCTTGACTGGCCTTTTGCCTTTTGCTCACTGTTGCATGGAGTCCTCTGTAATTCTTCCTCTCCTGACTGTCCTCCAGTCTCATCTTCCAGTAGCGGTTACATAGCTCTAGTGATTCCACTGGTGCAGTGTGTCTTCTAATTCTTCTGCTCTTAACTGTCACCCTTTTCCCTCTTCACTGGCTTTCCACACTTCAGCATTCCCCACTTCTGCTTCAACTTGCTGTTCACCTTCCACCTCCTGTGCTTCTCTCTGCTGTTGATGTTCCACCGTTCTGTCTAAGAACTCTTCGTCTTCTCTTATTCCTTGGAGGGTGGCCACTCATCACGCAAATACACTCACTTTTTCTTCCAAAAGTGCAACTAGGTTGCACATGTATGCCATGTTGATCTCAGACAGGAACACAAACGTTCACACACCTTGCAGGTCACCCTGTCCATAGTCACTTTTAGTTTCTGCCTTCCTTACTGTACTGGAATAGCCTATGCTTTGCCCTGACCTCCCTGAAGGTTAACAACAGAATCCTGTACTATATGGGTATGTGTTACAAGAACACAATGTTTTGTTATGGAGCTCCCCGTTGACCCTCCCCTGCCGAACTCCTCCTGACAAACTCATGTTTGCTCTCCCTGTTCCCTCGCTCTGATCGTTCTCTCTCTGGGAGCTGGCTTCCTTATGTACCTTCTAGTCCAGCGGGGGCAGCTTCCTCTTCTCTGCTCAGCTAGGAGTCAGGAAACAGAATGGGATTTATGTTGGTATCAGAGGCAGCCCTAGACTGGCTGCCTGCAACTGGCGCCCTAGGCAAACCATACAAGCAGCGCCCCCGCCCCCAAACCCCAAAGGCAGATCTAGGTGGAAGTTTTTGATAAACTGGGAAACATTTGGCCCCTATTTTCCATTTAATGAAGAGGCATCTCCAGAACCAGAAATATCGTCGTTTATAATAATGAGCCCAAAATGCTTTTGTTTTCACTAAGCACCAAATCAGCACAGAGGGTCTGATAAAAACTACAACAGGGATGAGCACAGGCCTAGAAGAAGGATCCTGGTTGCATCCATGCCCTCACGGGGGCCTCTCAATCCCTGCCTCCAACTCGGAACAGGAGGAAATCCCATGTCGCTTAAGAGGGGACCGAGTCCCAAAGATGGCAGGAAGGCAGCCTGATTTAGCCCCACCATTCCCAGTTGGTTCCTCGCTCTCCTCCACATTCTTCGTCATATTCCCTCCGTACATGTATGGGAACTGACATAACGACATCTTCATTTTGGGGTTGGGGTTTTTTTTTCTGGGTATGGCAGCCCATGTAACTTGGTGCTTTAGGTGCCTGCCTAGTTCATCTATATGGATGGCCTGCACCTGTTGGTATCTTTCTGCTCTTCATAGAATCATATAATGGCAGAGCTGGAAGGGGCCTACAAGGCCATCGAGTCCAACCCCCTGCTCAATGCAGGAATCCACCCTAAAGCATCCCTGACAGATGGTTGTGCAGCTGCCTCTTGAAGGCCTCTAGTGTGGGAGAGACCACAACCTCCCTAGGTAACTGATTCTATTGTCGTACTTCTCTAACAGTCAGGAAGTTTTTCCTGATGTCCAGACGGAATCTGGCTTCCTTTAACTTGAGCCTGTTATTCCGTGTCCTGCACTCTGGGAGGATCGAGAAGAGATCCTGGCCCTCCTCTGTGTGACAACCTTTGAAGTATTTGAAGAGTGCTATCATATCTCCCCTCAATCTTCTCTTCTCCATGCTAAACATGCCCAGTTGTTTCAGTCTCTCTTCATAGGGCTTTGTTTCCAGACCCCTGACCATCCTGGTTGCCCTCCTCTGAACACGCTCCAGCTTATCTGCGTCCTTCTTGAATTGTGGAGCCCAGAACTGGACGCAATACTCTAGATGAGGCCTAACCAGGGCCGAATAGAGAGGAACCAGTACCTCACGTGATTTGGAAGCTATACTTCTATTAATGCAGCCCAAAACATAGGTTGGAGTGGTTAGGGTTTGGCTCCTGGGAATTTCAGTGTAAAATCATTTGAATCCTGAGGTTGACCCACTGTCTTATCCCCTCCTTCTTCATTTTTTTTCCATCCTGGAACTGGGCTGGGACCCTCCCATGTGAAGGGCTGAAGTTCTGGTAAAATTTGAAAGAGCTTTCCTTTGGCTTAAGTGGAAGTAACCTACTCAGAATACTCTCCATCCCCTGATGAGAAGCATGCAAGGCAAATTAAATTTCCCTTTCTATATCTTATAACACTTTGAAACAGTCACATGTTTAAAACATCCATTATATGAGCCCCACAGTGATCGAAATTACACTGGGCCGTGTAGTAACAACAGAAGGATAATCGAAACAGAAAGTAGTAAAGGCGTCCAGTACAATTAAGTCAATAGCAGTCTGGAAATTATTTTACCTTCATCTTTGTCCAGTCCTCCATGTACTGCGTCACATCCTTCTCATCAGTAGAGTTTAAATATTTGGTTCTAAACATGTCTCCCACCACACGAAGATGTTTAGCAAACCCCATACTTCGACGAGTCTGTTATCAAAAGAAGAGGTCCTGACAGGGCAGTGTATTCTCAATTTCAGCATCATTTCAAATTAAGTCTCTTGGAATATACGGAAAAGCGGCAATGACAACACTAAAGGAGGGTCATAAAAATATTCCTTTGAGAGAAATTATGACTCAGTTGAGAATGGCAAGCTTAGGAATTAACCAAACAACCTTTATACAGAAAGAGCTATGGCCTTTAATAGGCAAAAATATTTTGAGGCAGGAAATAAGCCTGATATATTGTTAGCCTCAATAATGGTAAAGAAGCAACAAAGAACAGTAATTCTTTGTTAAGTTGCAGGGCAGTACAATGAAACCTACAAATGCACAAATCCAAGAACAGCTAAAAGAATTCGGTTATGGTAAGAGAATGTTTGGACAATTACCAAGAAAATTGATCTTTAAATCCTCGCATAAGCATAGATGGAGTGACGTGGAAAATTAGAAGACTAAAAAAGGGGGAAATGCTGCAAGTGTAGATGGAGATAATCTACCTTTGACGACTGTGTCGTCCGAACCCAGTCTCTATGCCTGCATATCCGTGGCTACCTTTTCTTTCTATCAACAACTCATCTTCCCCTGCTCCCCATTGCCCCACCCTTCTTCCTGATATCCATGCCTTCCTCCTCCTCTGGTCACCTCATCACTGCCACTGCCCTGCTTTCTTCCTCCTGTCATTTACCAGGCAGTGGTGGCAGCCTCTTTTGCTTTTCCATACTTTTACTGGGCAGCCCACGCACACCACCGGTCTCTAGCCACCCAACATCTTAATTTCCTAACAATGCATCTGAGCTCACTTTGCAGCATTTGCTTGGCAACTTCTTAAAAAAATAATAAATTTTATTGTTTTGAAATAAAAATCAGGAAGGGGTAGCAGGCTTTGTGGGTAGCAGCACCCAGATCCAAAGTGAGATTCGGATGATTTTCCCCATAGCCTTGCATTAGGAGAAATAAATACCTAGAACTTTCTTATTTTTCGAGATAGAAACATGAAACTTGGTGTCCTTACAGATGTCATCGACCTACTCATATGTGTAAATTTTCATACATTTTCATACATTTATGTTTAGCACAAGGAATTTTTTAAAATGTGATTTTTTCCCCCCATAGCTTTCCATTGGGAGGAATAAACGCCTATAACGTTTTTATTTTTTAAGATAGAAACATGGAAGTTGTTGAGGTAACAGTTGTCATCGACCTACTCATATATGTAATTTTTTTATACATTTATGTTCAGCAGATTTCTTGCAAGGAATTTTTAAAAATGTGATTTTTCAAGGAAACACGCAGCCACTCGCAAAGAGCAATTTCAGAAGGTGTCTTATCTAATCAAGAATCGGCACACATTGCGCCTTCCCTAATGTCTGTGTCTTTGGAAGTGCAAATCTCCCCTACTTGAGTCTTTTGAAGTTAACTCATCCGTTCCTTCCCTAGCAATATGGCGGGAGGAATGGTTAGGGGAAAATCTTTTTAAAAATCAGGGGATGATCTGATGTGCTTCAAACTTGGTATGCCTAAAGCCCTACATAAGTGCTATCATGTTGCCAAGTTACATGTCTTTACCTTTAAAAATGATAGCGTATTTAAAAATAATAATTTTAAAACCTCAAACTTTAAAAAAAAACCTAAAATCAGGGGTAGGACCAATGTGCTTCAAACTCGGCATGCCTTAAGCCCTATTTAGAAGCTATCATGGTGCTAAATGATGGAGATGAATGCATTTTTGTAAATGGGAAGAGGAATGGTTAGGGGGGAATCTTTAAAAAAATTCTAAAAATCAGGGGACGAACCAATGTGCTTCAAACTTTGCATGGCTAAAATCCTATGTAGGCTAAATTCCTATGTAATGTTGCCAAGTTAAATGTCTTTACCTTTAAAATGACAAGTGTATTTTAAAAAATAATTTTAAAACCTCAAACTTAGGAGTACTATTATGGTGCCAAATTCCATGTCTTTACCTTTAAAAATGATGGAGATGAATGCATTTTTGTAAATTCCCATGTGCAGTCCTTGAAAAAAAGTCTGAATTTCCAAATCGATTTGGAACCGATCTGCCTCGGATTGATTTGGACCTCTCCCAAGCCGCCTCAGATCTGTTTTAGAGAGGTCCGAATCACCCCATCTGCTTCAGATTCAGATCCAGAGTAGTGCACAGCCCTAGTTATTACTAGGTTTGGATATTGATATGAGCTCAGACAGGAACTCACAAGCCATCTTCATATAAAAGGAAATTATCTAAGGTTCTTAAGATAGGTAAGGATCTTCCTGAGGGAAGAATCTAAATAAAATTGTTTAAAAAACAAACTAACAACAACAACAACAACTAGCACAGTGATTTAGCACTGTTAAGTGTGGGGAATGTTTATGAGGTGGATCAACTAACTTGGATTAAAAGGACATCTTGGTAGATTAGAAGAATCCATATTTTGATATAGAATAATATTGGATATCTATTCTACTAGAAGCTATTCTCTGGATAAGATAAAAGTAAGAGAGAAGCTGTAAGCAAAGTTAATATATGAACTTCTATACTTATCACAATACATGTTTCTGTGAGTAAACATGGCTCAGGTATTTCCCCACTGGAATTTGTAGTACATTAAAATAGCTTTAATCCAGATAGTATTCTGGGATCATTTACAAAACACATGCAATAAATGACTGGTGATAAATGGAAATATAATTTAATATGAAAGGGTCACCCAGAAAATAGCAGACTAGAGACCATCTTTTTTTCTAGTTTATTCAGATTTGGCATTTTATAACGTTTACAAATATGAAATGATATCTGGACCTTCAAAATAAAATGGGCTACAAAATTGCTCACTTTCAGGAAAAAAAAATGCCAAGCGACAAAAGCTAAGCGAATCATCTGGGAAAGGCTGCTCGAGAATACTCACATTCCAATAATCTTTGCCACCATAGTGGTCGTGAAGAAGATTTTCAGCTCTGTCTAACATCACTGACCTATTCAAAACAATAAGGCTTAGTGTACATTCCCATGTAAAAATAATTTGCATTATTAGCTTTCTTTACAGAGATTAAGGAACCTGAGGCAGCCATGAATGTACAAATTGAACACTGCAATTCAGATATTTTGGTGAAAATAGAAAAATAGTTTTCTAAAATTCCAAAAATGTGCCATCTTATCAACTATGGCCAGATAACGGAAACATACTTTGTGCAAAATTTCTTTCCGGCTTACAATAGTATAAAGGACACATGGGCCACTGGCACAGGAGAGGCTTCTCTCTCTCTCTCTCTCCTAGTGCTCCTTTTCCTGCCATTTGTACGTAGGTGGCGCAAGTTCAGAATTGCCAAGAACAGAATAATATTTTTCATGAATAAGCACTCCAGCCTGCCAGGGGATGTGGCAGGCGTGATTCCTTATTCAGCCATAGATCTGCGAGATAGGGCTATAGCCTCCAACCCAATATTTGGAAGTATGGTCTGTTGATTTTAGTGGTCCTTCCTTTAATGTAACATCACAGGCGAACAACTTCTGGCCTTCCAGATGTATTTGACTCAGACTCCCATCAACCCAGGGATCATGATCAAGGATGATGGGAAATATAGCCCAACAACATCTGGAGAATGTCATGTTGCCCATGCCCAAGTTCACTGATAGGTGTACATTTTTGTTTTATTAGCATTTGAAGTATCATTTGAAAATTATTCTCCCAAGAAGAGTTTGTAATAGATATTCTTTAGCTGTATTCATTCATTTATTTCATTTCATTTCCTTAACTGCTATACTACCCAATATCCAAAGCTTTCTGGATGGCTCACAAAAATTACAAAAGAAAAACATAATATAAAGAGCTTGCACAATGGATTAACATATGTCCTAGGATATCATGGCATGTCATTGAGCGAAAATGCGCCAAGATCTCTCTTGCAAGATTGCCATGGCATAGTAAAAAGAAAATCAATGACTCGCTGGTATTAACCAACTATAACCTATGCATTACTGCTATTTATTTATTTATTTATTTACATTTATATACCGCCCCACAGCCGAAGCTCTCTGGGCGGTTCACAAAAGTTAAAACAGTAAACATTAAAAAGTATACAAAATTTAAAAACCATCAGAAACATAAAAACAACAGTATAAAAACAAGAGTATCCATTTTAAAAACACCAGTTCTGGGGGTCCGTTTAAAAACAAACTTAGCGTTGTTAAATGCTGTTAAATGCCTGGGAGAAGAGAAAAGTCTTGACCTGGCGCCTGAAAGATAACAATGTTGGCGTCAGGCGAGCCTCATCGGGGAGATCATTCCACAGTCGGGGGGCCATCACTGAAAAGGCCCTCTACCTTGTTGCCATGCTATGATAGTTTGAGATAGCTTTAAGAATATATTTTCCTCCCAATTTTTTTTACTTGTATCATTCATTTATAATGATAATTTCACACTAACTGATGGAGTTTCAAGCTGGATTAGACACAAAGTATATAGATTCATACATGTGGAGAAAAACTATACATGTATTTCGTTTAACGATCTTACACATAAATTGAACAGGTCCCTCTTTGGTTACAATATAACCAATTAAGATCCTATATAAATTTGTAGCACCATGCTGAATCTAACTGCTTTTGAACAATTAATTTATGAAAGGAAGAAATGGAAAGGCTTGTTATCACAGATTTATTTGTTAATTATATAGAGAGATGAAAACAAGGGTAACAGCTTCAAAACTAGATGAGAAAGAACAATGATCATCCAATTACACCACAGATGTGGAGGAAAATATTCTTACAAGGCCCAGCATGTTCT
The DNA here is from genome assembly GCF_023053635.1 of Elgaria multicarinata webbii. Classification (NCBI taxonomy): domain Eukaryota; kingdom Metazoa; phylum Chordata; class Lepidosauria; order Squamata; family Anguidae; genus Elgaria; species Elgaria multicarinata. The sequence continues at coordinate 16,541,235 of NC_086172.1, read as the reverse complement.
CCTTGTGTTAATGTTTATTTATTGAAAGAGAACCACTATAAAATACTATACCAATACTATCTGACCCCTAACTGGCTGAGTCATATTTACAAGAACTGTGAAGATCAGTGCTGGCACTGTGTAAACTAATTTTATGCATATTTGGTGGGAGTGCCCTCCGATTAACGACTTCTGTGGGGAAATTGTATATGCAATATCTACAATTATACATGTTTCTATATCCTGTGACCCTCTAACAGTCTTGCTCGGTTATGTACAGGAACAGATAGACCCCATATATACTGAGATGATCCAAAACGTATTAACTGCTGCTAGAATTTTGGCTGCCAGAAACTGGAGGACTAAAGCTATCCCTATGTGAAAATAATGGCTCGACAAAGTCTGCAAGCCAGCAGAAATGACCAAGTTAACCAAATATGCTAATTTAAGAGAAGGCATTAAAAAAATGCTTGTTTTTCCAATGCCTGGCGCCCTTTCACTGTCTACATGAGAGAGATAATTTAGATATAAATAGATATAACTGTTTCTCCCTGTTATAGTGTGAGCAAAAGGGGAAGTTTATCAATACACTCTTCTCACACCCTTAGAATCTCTGTGGTTGGCATCACCTTATTTCCTTGTCAATTTCCGAATCTATTGTTGTTAAATGCTATTCCGGTTGTAGTTGTTGTTGTTATTTAAAGATAACCAATGCTCATTCTGGCTTTTTTGGACTCTCACGTAAAGATCTGCTATTGGAAGTAAAATAAAGATGTAAAGGCCTTGATTTGTTTGCAAAGAACTCCTACAGTTAAACTCTAGCAACATTCTAGTAGGTGATAATTTCCAGCTGTTCTTTTTTGGACTCTGCATACAAAACATATAAAGTATAATATATGAATATGAAAACATATATGCTTTAATTTAGGAACCCAGAGAAGTAATGTCTTATTGACTGTACTGTGTATTTGTCACTGATTGGTTATTTAGTATGTATCGTATTGCACTTATTGTATGTACAATAATAAAATAAAAAATAATTTTAACAATTTTAACATACAAAATATGGAAACAATTTAAAACTGCTAAAAAAAACTGTTACAAGAAGCATTACCTGGATAAATTACTGACATTAAAATCTCATTGTCTACTGTCCAATGCCTGGGAGTAGAGGACAGACTTAACTGACCTCTCCTCCTAGGTTTTATGAAGCTGATCATAATGTATGGGGAGATCTAGCACTGATTGGACTCAATAAATGTCTGGAAGAAGTGCTTTCCATGATGAGCTTTCAGAATTCTAGTGGCACGCTTACGATGACTGTCATCATATGAACAATATGTGAGCAGAAAAGAGTTACATTCAAACTGCTCCCTTGAAGTGCTCTTACAACCAAAAATAGTAGCAGAAGCAGGCCAGGTGAATCATAAATTCAGGCCAGGTGATCCCCACCTCAAACTCTGCCTGTATATCCACTTTCTGTGACTGGTGCTGTAAAGGGTTTCAGACTAAGATCACAAAAAATGAAAAACTTAGTATTAATAACGTATCTATCCAAGCTTGTTATTACAGTGAGAAAGAGGGCTTAAATTTTTCTTCCATTTCTCGAAGTCCAAAAGCAAATTTGCTAATATCTGAGATAAATATTAATAGAGCATGTCTCACCGAGTGGAAGTGTTCAAAAGCAGAGGAGCTATGACAGAGGCAGAGCCTTGGACAGATAAACAAGTCACCTTAAGGCCCCGTGTTTCTTCATAACCCCAGAACCATCCCCTACAAAATAAGATAAAATCATAAAAAGGTTAGCATATACAGAGGGGTACAAATTAAAACAATGAAAATTGGATAATTAATGCATAATTTGTTGACTTATATAAGAATACAGATACATTTCATTTGACTTTTCACAATAACACTGAGTCAATCTCTGAGAGCATGGCAAACAAACAGATCTAATCTCGTTAAAATGGATATGCTGTTGGGTGGGGGCCAGTTGATCCAGGCATAGCTGAACCATCTGCCTTCAAGGGCACAGCTTGGGGGGGCTCTTTGATTTGTCACTTCTTTGATTTGTCTCTTGATGTGTCTGAAATCAATAAAGCAGCTGCGTCATTTCCTGGAGAAGATCATTCATGGTTTCATAACTTCCAGACTTGACCACCACTCCCAAGAATTTGCTGCAAGGAGAGAGATGAATCCATACTGTAACCTGCACTTCATAAAGCTACTCTTGAAAAGTGCAAGCTAAAAAGTTATTAGGGGGCTGGTAGGAAAAAGCAGGTATCTCTTGCATTATACCTTTTCATTTATTACCTTTTTGTTTCTGAGCCCAATATAGTATATAGCCCTAAAACTTTAAAGCCCTAAAAGGCCTGGAAACTAAACATCTTAAGGACCCTAGTCTACCTCCTGTGTGCTCTGATCAACAGGAGCCCTGCCCTACTGCTGAGGCCAGGCAAGTGGTAATGAGAAACAGAACCATCTCAATGAGTGGGGGACGAAGCAGTAGCCAGGCCCCTCGCCATCCTGCCTGGGCCCAGCTCCAGCTGAGAGCCCCCTCCCTCCTGCTACCAACTGTCACTGCTGAACTTAAGAATCTAGTGCCTGAAGTTGCTTTTCTTCCCCCACCCCCTCTTCCCTCCCAATCCCCTTTCCGTTTGTGTCATGTTTTTTAGATTGTAAGCCTGTGGACAGGGACAGTTTTCAGAAATATTTTTGTAAGCTGCCTTGAGAGCCTTTTTGGCTAAAGGGCGGGATAAAAATGCTTAAATAAATAATGAAAAAATAACGGTGCAATCGTTTTGGAATACCCTTCCCGCGGAGGCCTATCTGGCCCCATCAATATAGGTGTTTGGCAATTAGTTTATAATGTAGTTATTTTAGGAGGACTTTGGACAGTGATTGCTCCACCTATTCTTTGTGGAGCTGATGTCATCAGAAAGAGAGAGATTTCACATTGTTCCTTCTGTTCCCAAAAGAGTCAAATACAGTCCTGAGATTGTGTGCTTGCATCCGTGGGAAAGAATATGATGTACCAAGTAAAAGGCAACACACACACACACGGTTCTAGTTTAAGGTCGCTCGCATTGCTTGCTATGCATTCCTTAATAATGAGAACACTAGAAACAAAGAGAAAGGTTTTATCCAATGAGACAACAAATGTAACAGGTGACTTATGATTGGATGCACTAAACACTTTCTCTTGTAACCTAGGAAAGGAAAGGAAAGGAACCTCTCGTGCAAGCACTGAGTCATTACTGACTCTTGGAGGGACGCCAAGTTTTGCTGACGTTTTCTTGGCAGGCCTTACAGCGGGGTGGTTTGCCGTTGCCTTCCCCGGCCATGATTACCTTTCCCCCATCTAACTGGGTACTCATTTTACCGACCTCAAGAGGATGGAAGGCTGAGTTGACCCGAGCCAGCTGCCTGAAACCAGCTTCCGCTGGAATCGAACTCAGGCCGTGGGGAGAGTTTCGGCTGCAGTAACTACATGCTACTAAAAGGACCAGTAGGGTGCTATGAATGTAATGACGCTGACCAATGAGAAATTGAATGCACTTTTTCTAATCAAGAGACTATAAATGTTTCAAATATTGTTTTGATCGAGGTGCTCTGGTTTGATTTGATGCTAGAGTGCCCAATACTGCAGTGTTGTTCTAATAAAAACTTGGCTAAGTTGGATTCTCGACCCTTGAATGCTTGATTGGGATATACACACTGAGGTGTAGGACCTGCTAACCCTGGTTGAGGGACATCAGAGCTGCTTAGTTTAAATGGGGTCTGTGAGTTTTAGTTTGATGTTTTGGGGCTATTTAATAACGTTGTGTTTTACTGCAAATGGAAGGTAGGATACAAATCTTGAAAATAAAGAATTTAAAATGAGAGCACTCATGCAACATTTAAAAAAATTGATCAAATAGGATGCTCAACGATCCACTTGGGACTTTTTGGCAATGTTCGTAGGAGCTGCAGGGAGATGAAAATAGGGGAGATTTTTTTTTGTTAATACAACTACTCCTATAGAAGATTACCTGTAGTATTTATGTTTGTCTGTTGAATACATGAGTTGGTCAATGCATGGCCTCTCATCTATTTTCTCCTCCCAAGTCCCCTCTTTCCAACCTTCAGCATAGTTTTGCAGGACATATACCTGGTCAATAAAGGGCCCACCAGACTCTGACAATCAAACAAAAATATTGCATATTATTATTAATAGATATAGTGCCATCAATGTACAGAATAAAACAGGAAATCCCTCTATGGAATCTCATTCCATGTAGTAGATATAAAATGGAACCGCTGGCATCCTGCCTCCCTTTCTACCAATGGGAGTATTCTGAGCAGGCAGTATTCCCACAGGTGGAAAAGAGCCTGGATCCAAGCCATTTCAATGTTATTGTTAAATATAATTATTATTTACAATTACAAATTATTTCACAATTTTTAATTGTGAAATAACTAACAGGAAGCTACTAAAATAATTGGTTTCTGACTTTTTCATACAAGTTGTGCCTTCCAGAAGGGTAGGGGGTAACCTGAATTAGAATTCCACTTCATAAATTATGTAAGTTTTATCTTAATATACCTTCTTTAACTGGATGCACACATGAAAGCCTGAGTTGAAATTACTACAAGATTATATCACTGATTCTGGAATATATTTTACCTGAAAGAAACTGTTCGTATTCAATAACTGGTATGTTTTCACTGAGGCTGGGAACATCAAAAAAAACGAACCAAGGAATTCGGATCTGATGAATATCACGACTTTGCCAATGGTAAAGACGTCCCCAGGGAGGCAGAACCAGTACCCAAGCTTCACTTTTTAACAAGGTCTTTATAAGAGAGGCAACTCGTATATAGACATCTCTTCGGAGGTTGAAACCTTCAGGTGGGTTTACATCATACAAAAGATACCTAGAGGTAACAAAAGAAATAATATTACTGAAGATTCTAACAACTCCTACTAAACAAATAATATTTTCAAAGGGAAGAGTGGTCATTGCTTCTTTGTGCCAATGTATTTTGGTGCAACAAGAGGTATTTTGCACTGGGCACAAACTAGCTTAGTCAGTCTGCAAACAGTCTCCAGAATTTTAAGGCTGTTATTTAAAATCTCGGTCATTATTTGTGATATTTAATTGTCCCCAAATAAAGGTTTTACACTATTGCTGCTGTTTGGATTTATTCTAGTCACTGGTATATTGCAGAAAAGGATGGACTGAGCATTTTCTACAGCACACCAGCAGCTGGGACTTGTATTGTCACATCAGCTTGATTTGTGTATGTAATACTCAGCAGTGAATGTTTCCCCTTTTTTCTGTCCCCTTGACACTCTTATTTTTTGACATAGTTTTTCTGATAATGCAAGCTCCCATACTATATTGCTGCATGGCCTGTCTTCAGCCAACAGCCACGATTCACGTTGTTGGTGGCTTTTGCCTTTTCTTCGTGATCCACTTCACTAACCATAACAGTTGCCTTAAAAACAGTTGCCTGGGCACGGTAATGGACTGGATGAGGGCTAACAAACTGAGACTCAATCCAGACAAGACGGAGGTACTGTTAGCGGGTGGTTCATTTGTCCGGCGAGGTGATGTTTGCCCTGTCCTGGATGGGGTTGCACTCTCCCTAAAGGATCGGGTCCGTAGTTTGGGGGTGCTCTTCGATCCAGAACTGTCACTTGAGGCACAGGTGAACTCAGTGGCAAAGAGCACCTTTTATCAGCTTAGGCTGATATACCAACTGCGCCCTTATCTGGACAGTGATAGCCTAGCTACAGTTATCCATGCTCTGATAACCTCTCGTTTGGATTACTGCAATGCGTTATACGTGGGGCTGCCTTTGAAAACGGTCCGGAAGCTTCAGCTGGTACAAAACAGGGCAGCCCGTTTACTAACAGGGATTGGCTGGCGAGATCACATTACGCCAGTCCTTTTACAACTTCATTGGCTGCCAGTCCAGGTCCGGGCCCGATTCAAAGTGCTGGTATTGACATTTAAAGCCCTAAACGGTTTGGGGCCAGGTTATTTGAAGGAACGCCTCCTCCCATATGTACCTACCCGGACCTTAAGATCATCTACAGGGGCCCTTCTCCGTGAGCCCCTGCCAAAGGAAGTGAGGCAGGTGGCTACTAGGAGGAGGGCTTTCTCCGCTGTGGCACCCCGGTTGTGGAATGAGCTCCCCAGAGAGGTCCGCCTGGCGCCTACACTGTACTCCTTTCGTCGCCAGCTGAAGACCTTTTTATTCACTCAGTATTTTAACACTTAATTTTAACTTAAATTTAAATTATACTGTTTTAACTCTGTATTTTAACCTTATATCAATTTTGCTGCGTGGTTTTATCCTGGTTGTGCTTTTTATATTGTATTTTGTATTTGTATTTTTAACTTGTTGGTTGTTTTATGATGATTTTAATTTTTGTGAACCGCCCAGAGAGCTTCGGCTATTGGGCGGTATAAAAATGTAATAAATAAAATAAAATAAAATAAATAAAATAAAATAAAAAAAAACACTTCAGAATGGGGTGGTTTTTTTTTACAAGGGATCTTGTACTCCAGTGGTTCCCAAAGTGGGCAGTACTGCCCCTTAGGGGCGGTGGGATTGCATAGGGGGGCGTTAAGAGGCAAGGGGGCAGCAGGGGGGTGCTAAGGGGCAAAGGGGGGGGTGCTCAAGGTGGTCTTTTCCAAGAAGCGCCTCTGCAGAAGGTCTTAAAACCCAGGGACCTTTTTACGGGAGAAGGTAGTTTAGTCCCAAGCCATATAGGGGAAGAATCCACACGTATTAATACTGTTTAAGAAGCCCATCCATCAAATTAGGAATTTACAGAATAGTGAGGTATTCTACCCTAGTTACTAAATGTGGTATCTAATATTCTTGCTAAATGACTATCAGATTTTGAAAATATGATATCATTGGATCAAGTCCATCAATTATGTTTAATTGAATAAACTAAAAAAATGCAATTGGATTTTGAATATTCAATTAATTGTTACTGTTTTGAATTTTATAGTTATTGTTTTTATAATTTTTATTGTTATTTATAATTTTTATTATTATTTTTATAATTTTGTAAACCGCCCAGAGAGCTTCAGCTATTGGACGGTATAGAAATGCAATAAATAAATAAATAATCTTCCTTAGCGAGTTGTTGAAAACCGCTATTCTGAATAATGATTTTTATAGTGTAAGGTAGGGGGCACTGGGCATGAGTTTGTGGAACCAAGGGGGCGGTGACCTGAAAAAGTTTGGGAACCACTGTTGTACTCAATATAGAATAGGGTGACCAAATGAAAAGGAGGACAGGGCTCCTCTATCTTTAACAGTTGCATAGAAAAGGGGATTTCAGCAGGGGTCATTTGTATATATGGAGAACCTGGTGAAATTCCCTCTTCATCACAACAGTTAAACGTGCAGGAGCTATACTAGAGTGACCAGATTTAAAAGAGGGCAGGGCACCTGCAGCTTTAACTGTTGTGATAAAGAGGAAATTTCCCCAGGTTCTCCATATATACAAATGACACCTGCTGAAATTCATTTTTCTATGCAACTGTTAAAGACACAGGAGCCCTGTCCTTTTCATATGGTCATCCTATATAATGATTTTAGCACTTTTAGCAAGATCTACTATCAAAACAGGCTGTTATGCAAGGGGGAGTAGCAAAGTGAATGCCAAAGTGGTAGTACATAATAATAACAACAACCAAGCCAGTGGCCGTTTCTACACTTGCCTCCCCCCACCCCCCACCCATCATCCCTGTGCATCCAAATGAGACACAGGGGATCCCGGGAACAGGCAGGGACGATCCCTCCATTTGCCTGGGATAATCCTTAGGTGTAGAAAGGGCCCCAGTGTGGTGACGGCGGATGAACCGGGATACGGGGGGGGGGGGATCTACACTATTGCTTTAAAGCGCTTTATAACAGTTTTGACAACTGTTGGGGCCCAGATCTACACTACTGCTTTAAAGCGCTTTATAACAGTTATAAAGCGCTTTAACTGCTTTAAAGCGCTATAAAACTGTTATAAAGCACTTTAAAGAAGTAGTGTAGATCCAGCCCAGGACTCTCCGGATCTACACTACTGCTTTAAAGCACTTTATAACAGTTATAAAGCGCTTTACAACTGTTATAAAGCGCTTTAAAGCAGTAGTGTAGATCCGGCCACTGCATGTAGTTTTCAAAACGTTTTCAAAGCGCTTTAAAAGCAGTAGTGTAGATCCCCGTCCCAGTCAAGCGTTCTCTCGATCTGAGTCAGTGCCCCCCACCCACAGATTATGAAAAGTGGGGGGGGGGCTCCCACACCCACCGGTGGGTCTTCGCGGGGGCTGAGAAGGGGGAATCCCTTCCTGGGCGCGGAGCGCACGGGAAGGAGACCGAGGAGGGGGTGGCTTTCCTCCGCCGCCTCCCACCCTTCCAGGGGGACCCGCCGGCTCTGGGGACACAAGCTGGGCATCCCCGAAAGGCCAAGGAGGGACGGGGGGAGGGAGGGGGCGCCGCGGCCCTCCCGGCTGCGGCCGCTTCCCCGTACCGTCTCTGAGGCGCCGCAGACGCCGCGGCGGGCAGGGCGGAGGCGCCGTGTCCCGCCCGGAAGGCCTCCAAGGACAGCTGGGCGGCGGCGAGACCGACGAGGGCGAGGAGCGGCGGCAGGAGGAGCAGGCCCGCCGCACCCCCCGGACCTGGCGCCATCCGCGGCTCTGCTACCGAGGAAAGGGGCAGGCTGAGGCCTGGCGCGGGGGGCGGGGGGAAGGCCGCGCTGAGGCTTCTGCTGCCGCCGCCGCCAGTTCCGGGGCCAGATGCAATGCAGTAGAGGCCGCCTCTCTCCGTCGGCCTTTGCAGAGCGCCCCGTTCGAGGAAGGAGCCGCTCCCGGGCTGGACGGAGCTGCCGAAGGAAACGGTGCCCCGGCGGCGGGGGTGTGTGTGTGTGGGGGGGGGTGGAGGTAGGGTGTGTGCGCTGCAAAATGGACGCTGCTTGAGACGCTTTCAGGGCGGTTCAAGCCCCAGCTATTCACCCGTCTTTGCATGTGTGCGTACACGCTTTTAATCCCTGCCTGTAACAGGGAGCCCGTCTTCATTTGTATTCACTCCTCTGGGGACGTTCAGAAGTTGTGCCGGAGAAGGAAGTATTGTGGCAGGGCCCGAGGTAACAGCCAGCTGCAGCTGCCGCAAGTTCCTGCTTCATTTGCGAAAGGGAAAGAAGGCCTGAACCAACCAACCCCCTTACATTAGGGTGACCCTATGAAAAGGAGGACAGGGCTCCTGTATCTTTAACAGTTGCATAGAAAATAGAATTTCAGCAGGGGTCCTTTGTATGCATGCAGCACCTGGTGAAATTCCCTCTTCATCACAACAGTTAAAGCTGCAGGAGCTATACTAGAGTGACCAGATTTAAAAGAGGGCAGCTTTAACTGTTGTGATGAAGAGGAAATTTCACCAGGTTCCCCATATATACAAATGACACCTGCTGAAATTCTCTTCTCAATGCAACTGTTAAAAATACAGGAGCCCTGTCCTCCTTTTCATAGGGTCACCCTACCTTACATTCCCCCCCCCTTAACATCCCCTCTCCTCCTGTTCCCTTTTTGGGGGTGGGGAGAGGCTGAACAAAAATGGTTGGGGATGCTGCCGATAGGTCCCATATTTAGTCACTCACAGTAGGACACGGTTGTACTCTGTACCAGCTGAAGAAGACAACCAGTGCTAATTTCCATGGCTCCAGCTAGATGCTTATTAACTATAAATCTTTATTTCCAACTTAATTCCTATGGATCCAGTTAGACATTTATTAAATATACATCATTACATTATTCTGGTTGTGCTTTTTATATTGTATTGTGTATTTGTGCTTTTAACCTGTTGATTGTTTTACTATGATTTAATTTTTGTGAACCGCCCAGAGAGCTTCGGCTATTGGGCGGTATAGAAATGTAATAAATAAATAAATAATAAATAAATAAATTACTTCCTCCGCACTTTGTACCAGAATTTAGTATATTCGGAAAGTTGTAGCTAAATTGGAACTGCCGGCATTACCCAAACATGATTGACGTTAAGACTTTGGAACTAGGCAGGGGGTGCATGGGTGGGTGGAAGTCAAACTCAAAAGTAGACACACAACTCGCCATGATATAACATTCTTACCTTAGCAACTTGCTTGTTTACTCTTCATCAGAATGGGTCAGCAATTCAGAAATTTAACCTTTCTTTAAATACATTAAAAAAGAAGATGGAATTGCAACACAATGACTTCTGTTCGGTCCTGCTAGGAGCCCTCCATCTTGAGGCACCCACTGAAGAGAACGAACCAAACATATAACAAAGAATTTGGGGTGTTCTAGAAAATCATGCAGTCTGATTAATATTGTGTGTGTGTACATGCATACACCATCTTTTGATTAGAATGTATTTTGAAAAAACTCTGAAATTTAATTTTCTAAATATTTCTAGTATTTCCTGTTATGTTACAAGTAACATAAAATATGGAGACATCCCACCTACCTAATAATCTACGTAATAATTAGGTAGACAAGATCTATCCTGAATAACAGACCTGGAAACAACAGGTGTCACAGCTTTGCTAGTTAATCTTTTATTTACAGTCCACCCCCACCCAAAGCAATAAAAGGCTAATATAAATAAGAATTAGTTGTATAAAATATATAGGTTTGTATCCAAGAAGTAGTAGTGTCCATATGCCAATGGCATGGCATCCATCGCAGAATAGGTTTGCAGTCATCCCCACAATCACTTGCTCAAGAGGCTTGGGAGATTTTCCAGAACAGTTTTTGGAAAGGTGCAGGGGGAGAAGTAAAAGTTGCACTGCATGAGCAGAGTTCCGCTTGCACAACATTAGATGACACCTATACATGACATTGAAGCCAAAGAAAAAGCTTTCCTGCATTTGGGAAGAGATATTATAAATAAGACATCTCTTTCTTAGAGTCTGAATATGGCAAACTCAGCAAGCAGGGGGAACAGCTGCCCCATACCCAGCAGAATCTGTTTAAATGTGGATTTAGTTTGTTCACAAACAACAACAAAAGAGGAGATAGCCAAATTGGGGCGGGGGGGGGGGGAATTGGTAACAATTCCCTCTTCCAGAGTTGTGACGTGCTTCCAGATTCAGAGCACCACCTATAATAACACATCTAAGGATACCAAATATGGGTCTGGGAAAGAAGGACCAGCTCCTCCTAAAGAAATTTTAAGGCATGGGACTATATAGGGGCTTCAAGAAAGATCTCAAAGCATGGGCAGGCTTGTAAGGGAGAATACAGTATTTCAGATAACCTGGACCCAAGCCATATAGGGCTTTATAGGTCATAACCAGCACTTTGAATTGTGCCCGGAAACAGACTAGAAGCCAGTGGAGCTGTTGTAACAGGGGAGTTGTATGCTCCCTGTAACCAGCTCCAGTCAACACTCCTCAGGGGGAGTAATTGCAGTGTTGTAAAGCAACCAGATGTATTGGATTACAACTCCCAGCATCCCCTGATCAGCCATATCCAACACATCTGCAGGGTATCAGGTTGGGGAACTCTGCTTTAATGACATCTGTCTTCCAAGGAGAGTCCTGAGACCAATACATGGGGAGATGGGAAAAAATTCTGATTTAATATGGGGGCTCCTGATAATGGAAAATGTAACTCCATGGTAGATAATCACTATCGGTGTGCTCTCCAATTTTAGAATTGCAATATCCTCCCCACCCGTTTATTAGAGACTAAAATGTAATTGACCATACCAGGGATTGGCAGACTTAAGGCTTGTGGGATTTACTTTATTTTTGCTAAAGCCTGTCAGAGGAGGGCAGGGGTCTGGAAACAAAGCCCTATGAAGAGAAACTGAAACAACTGAGCATGCTTAGTCTGGAAAAGATAAGATTGAAGGGAGACATGATAGCACTCTTCAAATACTTAAAAGGTTGTCATACACAGGAGGGCCAGGATCTCTTCTCGATCATCTCGGAGTGCAGGACATGGAATAATGAGCTCAAGTTACAGGAAACCAGGTTCTGGCTGGACATCAGGAAAAACTTCCTGACTGTTAGAGCAGTACGACAATGGAACCAGTTACCTAGGAAGGTTGTGGGCTGTCTGACATTAGAAGCATTCAAGAGGCAGCTGGACAGCCATCTGTCAGGGATTCTTTAGGGTAGATTCCTGCATTGAACAGGGGGGTTGGACTTGATGGCCTTATAGGCCCCTTCCAACTCTATGGTTCTATGATCTAAGTAGGGTCTGATGCAAAAGACATACACGTAGCATTAAAGGGTTATCTGAGCCCATAAATTTATTTGAATGCCAGAACTGAATGTAGCTCAGTTTTTCCACACAAAAATCAATTCCTGGTTACACCATACATTCTTAATTTCAGTAGTAGACATAATGCGGAGAAGAGTCATTCTGCTATTATTATTATTATAATGCAGAGCCATGATTGGGAAACTTCTACAGCTAACGAGCACTCTTTGGTGAGAACCCCTTCCCACCGCCTCACTGCACATGTCCAGCGGGGTTCCCAACCCTCTCAGTTCTTGGAGACCAACTTGTTGGACTCAATGTTGAGGAGATAGGATCTCTACCAATGCCAGCGGAAGTCGACACTGAAGAGGGGATGGTGGGAGGATTGTGTGAACACACAGATGACAACTTGAAGTACAGTTACAGGTAAGTAACCTGCCTTTCTTCTTCATGGTCTCTGTATAACACACATGATGTGCAATTAACAAGCTGACTTACTGGAGGAAGATCGGTGTCGAAGGTCCCTCTTTCTCTCTCCTAAATAAATTCAATATCTCACTTTGCAACAAACACTAAACAAATTATATCTTTCTCTCTCTCTCTCACCAAAACAAATGCCGCCAGACCGAGAACCCCAATGAGTGCGGAATCAAGGACACCATGGGGAAAATAATTGGCATTCCCTCCCCCAAACACTGTGATTGGAGGAGAACAGCGCTGTGGCAATTCCTAATTGGTTAGCCACAGATGTCAATATCAATGATCAAAACTACCCCACCTCATCACCCCCGGTTACTTATTGGGAGGTTTTCAATTAGACACATCACAACCACACATTAAATTTGGTTATTCTATAAGTCTGGTACCAAAGATCTGTTTACTTAAGAGACAAGAGTTGTGGAACCACTTGGGTCATTGTTTATTGAGTAATGGCAATGGTCTTAATATATTCAAGATTAGAGATCCATTCATAATTAAACAAAATAGAACATTTAATTATTTTATTTGTGGACTAACATTCAGATAGAATCACTAGAAATGCCTTTTGGTCAGTGGTTGGAGATTTGTGCCTGACATCCTGCTTAGTTCCTGGAGAATTTCTCTTTCCTTTTCATACATCTGAAAGAGTGCAAGACAACAATGAATGAATACATTTCCTTCCAAACAATACAACAACACTTGAACTTTCAAACTTGAATTTATCAATTACTCGTACTACACAATCAGGTTGTGAAGGTTTTGTTAAATATGTTTGGGCATCTATAGACTGAAATGACAATTAGAGGATGAAGGTTTCCCAGCTCAAGCAGAGAACTTACCTGTTTCCAGTCTGCTTCTGTACTGTGCTTATATCCAAGTAAGTGGCACATGCCATGAGCAATTGTCACCTGCCCAATAGAGAAAGCATTTCAGTGCCTCACATAATTTTACAACACTGATAAAGCACAACATTAGAGACATTTAAGATTCACAATTCACAACATTCACAATAAAAATAATAATTGAAAATTGCCATGATAGACAAGCTGCTATTTACAGAATTTACAGAGTGAATTTCATCGTTGTTACATTATAACGTGGAAACATTATACAAAGTGACAACTATGTGCAGCAGCAGGCGGAGCTGAAAGTTGAGGAGCCCAGAGAGTGTTAAGGAACAAAAAACCCCTTGTGGGTTATTAAGAGCTTGAGCAAGCATAATGACTTATAAGACAAGCTTACAGTAATGAGCAACAAACTTTTTGTGGTACCATACACAGCACTAGAAGCAAATAGAAAATCTAATAGAAGCTGTGAAGGAAGAGTAAAATCAATATGCTCTCCCTGCTAGGTAGGCCAGGTAAGTCCCAACCAACCACCCAGCCACTCACCTGCAACCAGCCCAACATTGAGCTTAGGACCAGGAGTTACCCTTAAGGAAACTACACCAGCTTAAGTATTTAAAGCAGTTTATTAAAGGGAGGAAAGTTTAAAAGGGATAAAACTGAATTTAAAAGAAACAGCAAGGTATAAGTGCTGCAATAAAAGTACAATAAAACAGAGTGCAGGGTAAAATAGGGAAGCCACTCACCAGTCGCAACCAAGCAAAACAAGACATCCTAGCTGCCTATACTTATATTTTACCATGTAGAGGCCTCCAGCTCCCGCTCGCCAAGCATGCATCCTCCATGCCGTGAGGACTCCCAGGAGACAATGATTTCTGTCACTGCCTCATCTTATGCCCCCGGCCCTGGCTGGTGGGCCAATCGGGCTCTACCAATCAAAACCTAAGTTGCTCCTTCAGGTTCCCCCCTCCTAACTGGAGCCCAGTTCCCACCAGAGTAGCTGCAGTCAATCCTCCCAGTTAGCTGTGGCCTTGAGTCCCCGGCCTAGCTTCAACGGTTTCTGATATCAAAGGCCAGGTGGCGTTTGGGCGTGCATGCCACCTCCAAACTCATGACAGTCTTGTGAGGGAGGCCAAGGCCATAACTCCCATATTCTTCACAGAAGCTTTTTCTTAAGAAAGCAAATGAATTTAATGATTGCTACAGTTCAGTAAATGAACGCAAGAGAAGGTAGTAATTCTGTCAGCATATGGTGATATTAATGGGGTCTCACAGTTGTTATCAAAACCTAGTCTAACGCGCTTCAGTAATTGAAACCATACAATTAATATCTTTTCGTTTTATACATCGTGATCACCATTCAGAACCCTAGAGAATTTTCTTAGAAATAGACACAAGTTCAAGAAGTACAATGATTGAAGTGACCCATACTTACTGTCAGAACACTGTTGTAATCTTCCTTATTCTCCTCACACTGTTGATAGATATATTCTACTCCTAGAAAAATGTCTCCCAGATTGTAGTCATCTTGAGCACAAGATTGTGGCAGCTCCCCTGCTTTCAGATTCTGTGAATAGAACAGGTCCTAATCATTATTCAAAAATTACACATTGAACATCTATTCTCAAAATTCTGAAATTTTAAGCATTGATTATGAGATACAATACATAGATCGCATGCATTGAAGTAGAACATGTTAGATGTTACATGGCACTAATGAATTGAGTATCATTGTACTTTGACCAGGGACATCTGAATTTAAATCCCTGTTTATCCATGTTCTTGTTGTGTGGGCCCAGCAACCCATAAATTATCAGCCTTGCAGCACAAACCTATTGATGTCTATTCAGAAGTATGTATAACTGATTTCAATGGGGCTTACTTCCAGATAAGTATGCTTAGGGTTGCAGCACTTGATGCTCTGTCCTCCTGGTTACTCAGTGCAGCACCAGCCTAGATTGGAAGGCCAGGGTGGAGGGAGGAGTTGCCATCATCCATAAGGATTCCATCTTTCTTACAAGCAAACCTATCTGTCCTAGCACATTTTGAGGGTCTGTGCCTTGTGCTGGGCCAGAGACAAAACAGGTATGCTGCTGGTGTACCACCCACCCCGCTGGCCAGCAGTCTCCCTGCATGAGCTGGCTGGGGGTGGCCTCAGAGGTGTTGGAGAACCCTGGGTTTGGAGGACTTCAATATCCATGCCGAGGCTGTCCTGACAAGACCTGTTCAGGACTTAATGGCTACCATGACAACCATGGGGCTATCTCAGTACATCGTTGGTCTGACACATGTGGCAGGACATCCCCTAGATCTGTTTTTTACTGTTGGTCAGATGGGGGATGATCTGGGTTTTTTGGGGGGGGGGGGCTTTCAACAACCTCATTGTCATGGAGAGATCATTTCCTTGTGAAATTTGGTTTGCTGGTAGCAGATCCTCCCGGAAGGGGTGGGGGACTGATTAAGATGGTCCATCCCCGGAGACTTATGGAATCTGAGGGATTCCTGAATGCTCTGGGGGATTTCCCGGCTGATAGGGCTGTCAATTCGGTTGAGGCCTTGGTCTCACCATGGAATGGTGAGATGGGAAAGGCCATTGATACAATCACTCCTGAGAGCCCACTCCAGTGCTGTGGGGCCTGTAATTCACCTTGAGTTACAGAAGATCTACGGGCAATGAAACAAGCTGGATGACGGCTGGAGTGCAGGTGGCGCAGGGCTCGGAGCGAGTATGATCAAAGTTTGGCAAAAACTCTTCGGTGTGCCTATGGTGTGGCAGCGTGGATGCAAAAATATATTACTTTGCCTCTGTTATCTCATCCTCAAAATGTTGACCAGCAGAATTATTCCAAGTGGTTAAGAGCCTCTTGGGACCAGGCTCGGGTTTAGTATGCTAATGATGGTTCTACTTCTTGTCGTCGTAGTAAGCCAGGGCAGGGAAGGTGCTGGACCAGTGCCTGGAGACTGTACTGGGTTGAATGAGGGCTAATAAACTGAATCTGATAAGATGGAAGCTCTGTGGATTGGTGGTTCCTGAGTCCAGGAATTGGGTAATGCAACCTGTTCTGGATGGGGTTGCCCTCCCTCTGAAGGAGCAGGTGCGTAGCTTGGGAGTAATCCTAGATCCATCCTTGTCACTGTAGGCCCAGGTGCACTCTGTGGGGTCAGCTTCGGCTGATCCACCAGCTACAGGCTTTCCTGGACAGGAACAAACTAGCCACAGTAGTCTGCCTGATTTGATTACTGCAATGCAGTTTACGTGAGGCTGCCCTTGAAGATGACTTGGAAGTTGCAGCTAGTGCAAAATGCAGCAGCTAGATTGCTCACTGAAACATCCTATAAAGACCATATAACAATAGTCTTAAAAGAATTCCATTGGCTGCCTATACACTTCTGGTCAGAATTCAAGGTGCAGGCAATGACATTTAAAGCCCTAAAGCTTGGGACCATGGTATTTGAGGGAGAGCCTCTCACTATATGCCTGCCCGAGATTTGAGATCTATTGGAGGAGCCCTTGTCTGCATCCCACCAATGTGAGACATACATTATGGTGGGACATGGGAGAGGGCTTTCTCTGTTGTGGCACCCTGGTTGTGGAATGCCCTCCTTTTGGAAGTTAAAATGTGGCTTTTTATCAAGGCCTTTGAGAGCTAAATTCTCCAAGGTTACACATAGTTTTAATTGTTTTTGTGAAGGAAGGCTGAGGCCCACTCAGTGCCCCTGCAAGGTAGGCCCCGGACCAAACATCCTAATTCCCAGGCAGCCACTTCCCTGCCCCTGTCCTTAGCCAGGAAGAGCCAGCCCTTTGAGAAATAAAACCACAAACACACGCTTTAAGGATCAATGCAGGTTTATTTACACAAACTAAAATCTAACTCGTAAGGCTCTGGTTAGGCAGTGAAAGCTGAGGGGAAAGGAAAGAAGGGGAGGAAGGAGGTAAAGTGTTAAAGAAAGGTTAGCAGCAAGCAATCACACCATAAAACCATTAACCCCATTCTAACACCTGCCACATCCGCGGCCAGTTTCCCCTAAAGTATCCAGACACTTAAAACCCCGAGCAGCATCCCCCAGCTCAGAACAGATCTTCCACCTTATATATTGCGATATGGTGGTTATATACAACCTTATTTAGTTATTGCCAGACTGGGCTTCTGGCCAATAACCTTATAGCAGAGTATTTGCAACGGTTTCCAGCAAAGTCAGCACAGACACAGATTACGACTGAGACTTTCAATAGGTTTAAACAAACCTTTACTGGCATATAAAAATATAATGGCAATCACAAATACAAATACTTACATACGGTCAGTCAATACAGCACTGATACATCTGATGGAGTGATCATTTCTGAATGATCATTTCTGAATACATGTACATGGGAATACATTCCTTTTATAGGCTAACTGTACAGTGATGCAACTGCTTGCAATCCCTTAATTGAAACAATCAAGTTACCAATTATTCAACCATGACATCAATGTCCAGGTGCAATGTTGACCTTTAAGTTTTCTGCTGAGTCTTCTGATTCCTCCAGCTCCTCAGCAATTAGTAAATCCATGGAAACATAACCAGAATCCTAATCCAGGATTTCAACATTATACACGTGTAGCCCACAGGAAGATGAAAAGTGTTGGCTACCTGCTTCTTTATCCTGCTTCTTTATCCCTGCTTCTTTATCCCCTTGTCGGTCGAGAGGCCCCGTGACCTGCCTCCACCAATCCTATGCCCGACCCGGGCCCCTGGCACCCCTCCCTTAGGAATGAGGCCCCCTCCACAAACACGTCCTTTCCCACAGCTGGAACATTATCTTTAATTGTCCCTATTGCGTTCTTTGCCTTCCTTAACTGCATGGCTCTAGCCAACATTCTAGAATTTTTATTATTATTCTAAAAAAAATCCCTTTTTAAGTAAACCAAATTTCTCTGAACTTCTTCTATATTTCTATTTTCTAATTCCTTTCTCTTCGCTTGTAATACTATCCAAATTTGTTTTTCCCTTTTCCAAATACTCCTCCAATTTTTTAATTTCCTCCTAATTTTTCCCTCTTGTTGTCTTCTAAGTTTACCTGTTTCTCAGATAATTATACCTCTAACCACTGCTTTCATTGTATCTCATAACATTGCTTGCAAGCATTCCCCATTATCATTTCCCATGTCTCCCATAATTCCTTGTCTACCTTTTCCACTATCTTATCATATTTTAATTTTTTGGTGTCCATCCTCCATCTTTTAGCTTCTTTATACTCTTTTCTAATTCTAAACTCCATATTTACTAATGCATGGTCCGTTACCTTAATAACTCCCATCTCTGTGTTGCTAATTCTGGAGACTAGGCCTTTTGAAACAAAAATATAATCTATCCTGGAGAAACTCTTATGAACCGGTGAATAGAAGGTATATTTTTCTCTCTCCTCTCTTTATCAGTCTCCAAACATCCTTCAGTTCCTTTTTGTCCATCCATTTTTTTAAAAGCCATATTATTCCTTCTTTCCCCAATAGTAGGGTTCAATTTATTTATTTATTTATTACATTTATATATTGCCCCACAGCTGAAGCTCTCTGGGCAGTTCACAAAAGTTAAAACAGTAAACATTAAAAAGTATACAAAATTTTAAACCATCAGAAACATAAAAACAACAGAATAAAAACAAGAGTATCGATTTAAAAACAACAATTGTGGGGTCCATTAAAAACAAACTTAACGTTGTTAAATGCTGTTAAAAATGCCTGGGAGAAGAGAAAAGTCTTGATCTGGCGCCGAAAAGATAACAATGTTGGCGCCAGGCGAGCCTCATCGGGGAGATCATTCCACAGTCGGGGGGCCACCACTGAAAAGGCCCTCTCCCTTGTTGCCATCCTCCGAGCTTCCCTTGGAGTAGGCACTCGGAGGATGACCTTAGATGTTGAGCGCAGTGTATGAGTAGGTTCATGTCGGGAGAGGCGTTCCGTCAGGTATTGCGGTCCCAAGTCATGTAGGGCTTTATAGGTTAAAACCAGCACCTTGAATTGGGATCAGAAACATATAGGCAGCCAATGTAAGCAGGCCAGAATCGGTGTTATATGCTCAAACCTCCTCGTTCCAGCTATCAATCTGGCTGCCGCATTCTGCACAAGCTGCAGCTTCCAAACCGTCTTCAAAGGCTGCCCCTTGTAGAGGACATTGCAGTAATCTAATTTGGAGGTTACCAGAGTATGGACAACTGAAGCTAGGTTATCCCTGTCCATATAGGGGCGTAGCTGGGCCACCAACTGGAGTTGGTAAAAAGCACTCTGTGCCACCGAGGCCATCTGAGCCTCGAGTGACAGAGATGGTTCTAGGAGAACCCCCAAGCTACAAACCTGCTCCTTCAGGGGGAGTGCAACCCCATCCAGAACCGGTTGAACACCCCCCATCAGGTCAGAAGAACCACCCACCAGCAGCATCTCAGTCTTGTCTGGATTGAGTTTCAGTTTATTAGCCCTCATCCAGTCCATTGTCGCGGTCAGACACCGGTTCAGCACATCCACAGCCTCACCTGATAAAGATGAAAAGGAGAAGTAGAGCTTCGTGTCATCAGCGTACTGATGGCAACGCATTCCAAAACTCTGGATGACCGAACCCAACGGTTTCATGTACATGTTAAACAGCATGGGGGACAAGACTGACCCCTGCGGAACCCCGTACTGGAGAGACCACGGGGCCGAGCAATGTCCCCCAAGCACCACTTTCTGGAGCCGACCTGCCAAGTAGGAGTGGAACCACTGCAATGCAGTACCTCCCACTCCCAACTCAGCCAGTCGTTCCAGAAGAATACCATGGTCGATGGTATCGAAAGCCGCTGAGAGATCAAGCAGAATCAACAGAGTCACACTCCCTCTTCTGTCTTTCTCCTGACATAGGTCATCATACAGGGTGACCAAGGCTGTTTCTGTGCCAAATCCAGGCCTGAAACCCGACTGAAATGGATCAAGATAATCAGTCTCATCCAAGAGTGTCTGGAGCTGGCCCTGCCTTTTATCCAAAACCATATTAAAATCTCCAACTATTACTAACCAGTGTGTCATAATCCCCTGCCATTTGCCCCTGCATCATAATAAATCTTTTACATCCCTTTTAATCTGTAGTACATTGAATCCATATTTTTTTATAATATAATAGCCACTCCCCCTTTTTTGATGTACAAAATGCTCTTACCATTCTTAATATCAAGTCTCTTGAACTCGTGTTTTGGAAGGTCACCAAAATGTCTCTATCTAGGGTGTTTTTTAAAGCCACAATAGAGTTAATTCAACATGCACTATTAATTAAAATATTATCTGAGTCTGAACCCAATATAGTTGCAAACAGGTCTTCGAGATAGGCAATTAAATTGTCTCCTTCAACTTTCTCTGTGAAATCTCAAATTTTTAAATTAGTTATTTTATTTTTGTTAGCTATGTTAGCTAGGTGCTACCTTTTGCACGCTTAGAAGGCAGATATAAAAAGATCCCTCTTCAAGAGCTTTTATGCCCATATGACACGAGAAGTGAGGAAACCGAAGTCCACGTACTATTTTATAGCCTTTTTTACTGTGACCTTCGCAAAGATAGTTTCACCTCAATTCTTTTTTAAAAAACAGGCAGATCTGAAACATTTTACTTAGAATATTTATTATCTAAGAATATTTATGAAACAAGGATAGTAGGCCTTTGTAAGATTAGCAGTTTCCTGTGGGTATTAACTCTTGTTCCTCTGTTTTTAATGGATTGTTTTGATAATTGCTGTAATTGTAGCTAAATGCTTGGTTATAGTAGTAGTTAAGAAGTAGAACCAACACAAGGAATGACTTCCTAAATTTATCATTTTATTCTCATAGAGATTAAAGTCCATTGGATAAAACAGACACTTTTGTCTTCATAATTTGTGCAAAGCTTTTAGAAATGAACATGGATAATACATGACCAGGCTATTTGATTTTAAAGTGCCACAGTCCTCCCTAGAATCGTCAAGACTATTTCCATGGAAGACGGTTGTGGCTCTCAAGTCTTAACAACTGTGATCTGTCCATCAAAGGTCCCAATTGTCCCAACAAACCAACATTAATAACTGAACTGTCATATATATTAGCACTCTATACTGCTTCTAAGATGACCATTATAAGACAGTATTGAGCTGGAGAAGAGTAAATAAGCAAAACATTTACCTCATGGAAAGGAAACGATAACACATCAGTGGAGATATTTTGTCGTCTATAAGTTCTATTGAGGTGCTCTATGTGCCTATTGTTAACACAGATAACACCGAGATCAAACTTCTGCACACCCAAAATGCAACGGAGCTGTTCTATCTTCTTGCGAATTGGCACTCTCCTGATAGGGATGGCTCTCTGCAGATTACGTATGATCAGGCTCATCTCTGTAAAATGTGAAAACAATGCAGGTTCTGAAAAATAGTCCTTTTTCCAAAATGACCATCATTAGTCACCAGTGAGAATTACCAAAAGCTGGAACACAGCAGAGTTTAAGATCATTGCAGTATTTAAAATAACGTTGCTTTGAATAGCAGCAAGGGTCTTTAACATTCTTCATCATTACCATCTAGTGTTTCCGTGTTTCCTTGTTCCCTAGGACTCAGTCTCTGTGATAGAAGGGGCAAAGCCTGGGAATTATAGAGCGGTGCCAGCCAGATCAGAGGATGGAGGATGCTACCTAGAAAGCCCAAGAAAACCAGGCTATGCCCAGGGGGCTATAGGGCTGGAGCCTGACCTCTGTCAAAATAAATTTATTAGTCTTTAAGGTACCACAATACATTTAATTGTTTTCAGTGCAATGATGGTTGCATTGCCCAAAGGCCACAATGTTTTTGCTTTGGGCAGCAAAAACAAAAGCTCATCAAGCTACGCAGAAAATAGCCTCCCTTTGATTTTCTCTTCTTCTGAGATCTGTTCTTTCCTCTGGACACCAAAACCCTCTTTTTGATCACCATGTTTTAAGTGCCCCTATTTAGCAGGGATAGTCTGTATTTTTGTTTACTTATTCCAGGCAAATCATTCCATTCATTTAGTTCAGGAGTAAGTCACCTGGTGCTCACCAGATATTTTGGATTACAACTCCCGTCAGCCTGAGCCAATATAGACAATGTTGATGGGAGATGTAGTCAAAAACATCTAGAGGGCACCCGATTGCCTTCCCAAGATTTGATTTATATTTGGTTTTGGGGATGACAGATTGCAATATGAAATTGCTTAACGATTCATTAAGAGATTTAATACTATTTTCTGTGTTTTGAACAAGGACAAAGTTTTTTTTTTAAAAAAAATCACACTACTTGCATTAATCAACTCACCAATGCATTGATTTCCAGAGGGGTAGTTGTGATAATAAAACAAATTCCAGTTTTGTTGTGCAGCCCTTGGTGGCTTTGGGGTGGGTGCGTGGGTGTGCGGAATGGCGTATCAACAACGTTACCTGTTACTGCGCAGTACTTAGGCCGGCCATGACGCGCTTGCCCACGTCGGGTTGTCTGTCGCTCACTCACTTCATGCCAAATCGGGATAGGACACTTTTCTAGCACAGCGTGCGCATTAATAAGGCGGCCTTGAAAGGCTAATTCGTATGACTGCTGCCTTGGGTGGTGCACAGGCTAATAGGGCCGCCTCCCGGAACAGCATCCGCGAGAGTTGGGGGTGGGGGACACCTATTCGCGCGTACCGGAAACGTCGTTTCCTGGTAACTAAGAGGGCAAAAGCCGACGCCCTCAGCACTTCCGATACGAGAAGGAACGTCTTTGCACACGCCGCAGTAAGGGGCGGAGCTCCCAGTCTGATCCCAGAGAAGCGGAGAGGCGGGAGCGCGAGGCAGGGGGGTGGAGCCTGTAGAGGACGACGGGTGGGCGGAGGTGCGTCGTTTTACATACGCAATCGAGAAAGAAGCCAAGGGAGGGGCCCCGCCTCTTTTTAACGCGAGTATTATTTCGTGTGCGTGAATGTACTTGTTGAGTATCTAAACTGTATTTTTTTGAACGGCCTGATGATGCCAATGCCGCCCTTTGCTGGGAGGGAGGGAGGGAGGCGGGAGCCGCTCAGAGTGGATTCGCGACGCCCTGTGATGACGTCCGCTGTTCCACAGGGCCCCAACTCAAGCCTGCCCCCCCCCCCCGGTTCTCGGCCCTGCAAGAAAGAGCGCCGTCGCCGCCGGCCTCGGAGCTGCGTTAGAAGCCCCGGGCCCTTCCCCCGCATCTTCCCGGGCGAGACCTGCGTCCTTCCTTCCTTCCCCCGCTGCTGGCGCTGCCGACATTTCCCTCTGCTCGGTATTTACCTCAAGAGAGAGATTCCGGCATTTAAGGGAAGCCTGAGGGTGAGGGAACTGCACTCTGCACTTTCTCAGAGGCGGAATCTTTTCGCCGCCTCCTGGGTGATGTTTTCGGGTTGGGCCCAGGCCACGAAAGCCGGCTCTGGTGTGGATTCTGCGGGGTCAGAACCGAGCCCCGGGTCAGGGCCACAGGCGGGGCAGGAGCCTCTGGGCCAAGCGGGCTTAAGGGCGCACAGCCCTGGCGGGGGGGGGGGGAGCTGCGGGGAGCTGGAGGCCTTTTCCCTGTCTAAACATGCGTAGGGTTGTGTCCTAAGCGGGAGTTTACGTGACGAGGGCCGGAAATGCGGCTGGCTTTGAATCATAGAATCATAGAATAGCAGAGTTGGAAGGGTCCTGTAAGGCCATCGAGTCCAACCCCCTGCTCAATGCAGGAATCCACCCTAAAGCATCCCTGACAGGTGGTTGTCCAGCTGCCTCTTGAAGGCCTCTAGTGTGGGAGAGCCCACAACCTCCCTAGGTCACTGGTTCCATTGTCGTACTGCTCTAACAGTCAGGAAGTTTTTCCTGATGTCCAGCTGGAATCTGGCTTCCTTTAACTTAAGCCCGTTATCCCGTGTCCTCCACTCTGGGAGGATCGAGAAGAGATCCTGGCCCTCCTCTGTGTGACAACCTTTGAAGTATTTGAAGAGTGCTATCATGTCTCCCCTCCATCTTCTCTTTGCTCACAACTCGAGTTGCCTACATGTTTTCCTTAACCCTGACCCGAAAAAAAACACGCGAGAGGCGCCTGCAAGGCCCACTCTTATTGGGATTGTCAGTGTGTGTGTTTGTGTGCGTCACTTAAGGAAACAGCGAGGCAGCCGCACCGCATGACTGAATGTGCCCCATAGCCAAAGGACTCACTGCACCTATGAGACTACGGTGCTGCAGGGAAAGGTTCAGTATTGTGTATGCAAGGGATTTTCTTTGTATGGAAGAGGATTCAGTCTTGTGAACTTTCGTTTGTAATCTGAATCAGCCCAGATTCATATTTACCATCAGCGTATGAACCAGGCCTTTGAAAAGGAGTAAATGGAAACCCAACTTGTCTTCCTTTGTTTTAAAACAGGTTATCTCAAAGGGAATAGGAGGGAAGATGGCAGGATTAAAATTTAGTAAATTATATTATGAGTTGGAGGTGAGAATAATCCAGGCCTATTGAGCATATGTTTGGAGGGTAAATACAGTTTACACTCCTCTCAAGCATCATAGTTTTGTCTAATAGTTCCTTTTGTTGGAATTATTGACTATTGGTATTCTCCACTCTTTTAGATTTCTTTGTTTGGGTCAGTAACCAAAATGACCACAACCAGTCTTATCCACAATGATTTAGGGCAAGGTACTTGCATTTAAAATTTTTTAGTCTGATCAGATTGGTTTTGATGATGAAAGAAGTGTGTTATCCACCAATATCGTATTGCTGTTATCCAGATCTATTTTTTAAGTGTCACCACACCTAAAACATATTGTAGAATTGGGAAAAATGCAGAAAAGGCCAACTAAAATGATCAAAGGGCTGGAGCATCCCCCCTTATGAGAGAAAGTTAAAACATCTGGGATTGTTGAGCTTGGAAAAAAGGAGCCTAAGGGGAGACCTGATAGAGCTGTACGAAATTATGCATGGTGTGAAGAAAATGGAAGCATTTTTCTCCGTCTCTCAAAATACTAGGACCCAAAGGGGTCATCCCATGAAGCTGATTGGTGGGAGATTCAGGACATATAAAAGGAAGTACTTCACACGGCGCATAGTTAAATTATGTATTTCAGTGGTTCCCAATTGAGGGTCTGCAGACCCCAGGGGGTCTGCGGCACCGTTCACATATTCACCGTTCATTTCTGGAGTCCACTGATGATGAATTCCTACCAGAAGTAAAATATATCATCACTGAACACCTGCGTGATTTAGCGACTAGCTTCAGAGATTACTTCCCTGCACCTAATCCTTAAAACTCATGGATAAGGAATCCTTTTGAATGTGGTGATGTACAACTAACAACTCTATCTGCAGAAGATCCAGATGCACTTGATGATGTGACTTGTGATGGTTCATTGAAATCATTTTTCAAAGAATATAGACTGGACCAATTCTGGGTGAAGGTTTTTCCTGATTATAAGAAGTTGGGTGAAAAAGCTTTGAAACATCTAGTTCCCTTTTGTTCCACATTTCCACATAATGTATGTTCTTTGTGAACATACATTTTCGCCATTTTGTTATATGAAGAACAAGCATAGAAATCAGCTCGATGTTGATCTAGATTTGAGATTAAAAGTAGGAAATATTGAACCGGATGTGGAAGGGATTATTAGGGACAAAAAGAGGCATGATTTCTCCCATCACATTTAGGTTTAGTAGCTGCTAGACATGTCATAATTTGTTCAATTGTAAACCAGAAGTTAGTAAAATTAAATTAGTCTTTATATTCCTAACGAAATCATTGTCATTTTGCGTGGTAATATCACAAATGTTATGGTCCGTGTTTTAGTATACCTAAAATCCTTTGCTTATTAGGGGCTACCCCTTATTTTCTCCAAAAAATTGCTTCGCACAGGTAACTACCATAGATATAACAATTTTTTTCAAAAGTTAGGGGGTCCGTGGCTTGGCATTTGAAAAACAAGGGGTCTGCAGTACTTAGCTAATTGGGAACCACTGATGTATTTCACTACCACAAGATATAATGATGGCAACCAATTTGGACAGAGTTTAGACAAATTCCTGGAGGAGAAGGCTATCCGTGGTTAGTAGTCTGATTGCTATATGCTACCTTCGGTATCAGAGGCAGTATGCTGGGGATCATGGATGTGAGAGTGCTGTTGCACTCATGTCCTACTTGTGGGTATTCTGTGTGCAGTTGGTTAAACAGAATGCTGGAGTAGATGGAGCCTTGATCTGATCCAGAGTGCCTGTTCTTATGTTCTTAACTAGCTAGCTGTACAGCTTGATCAAGAACTAATGAACAAAAGCTGTTCTAATGGGATGGGTGGGCTGCAGGTTGTAGTATTTGTCGCAATATTGGTACAAAATATATTTGTGGTATTTCTTTAACGTGTTTCAGTACTGGATGTGGAACATATGTGAAATAATGATATTTTTCTGGAAAAACTAATTAAAAGATTGATTTGGTATTCTAATGTTCACTACTTAATATTTTGTATTGCAGGTCACTTGAACAATGGGCTAGGAGTTGAAAACTGGCAGGTTCTAGGTGTGGAAGCTATTGGATAAATGCTTGGTTGTGAAGATGAACCCAAATACTCCTTTTAGTGGTCAGCCGTCTGGAGTTTTCCAAGCACCATCTGGCACGTCAGCTGGGATGTTTCCAGTTCAGTCACCATTCCCGTTTGGTCAGCTCACTGTTTTGGGGCAGAACAGTGGAGGATTGTTAAAGAATCCAGAGTTTACACACTTACCTGACTTTACTGCAACCTCAGGCCTACGTGGTTCTTCAGGGCAAGGCTTGGGATTTGGGCACCCCCCAGGATTTACACAATCCTATTCTCTTGGACAAACTACATCCTTTGTGGCTTCTGCACCAACCAGCTCTTCTGTTTCCAGCAATCAAGGTTTCAGTTTTAAACCACCTACTAATCTTGGGGCATCTCAGAGTACTTCTAACTTTGGAACTACATCTGGAGAGGCTTCAGGCTTTGTGAGACCAGATTTCAGCTTCAAAACCCCTGAGAGTGCAGTGTTCAAGCCTATTTTTGGCAGCAGTTCAGAACAAGAGAAAACCAATCTGGTAATCCCAGCTCCTTTCACATTTTCCTTTCCAGGTGGTAGTGGACCTGGTAGATTAGCCCCTTTCTCCAGTTCTCAAGAGAGCAGCAGCTCAGTTAGTACAAGCTTCAGTTTTTCAAAACCAGTGAGCAGCAATACTCCAACATCTTCATTCAATGCTTCTTTACCAAGCAAGACCATAGGGGATGAAACAAAAAGATCTCTAGGTCTCTTCCGAAGTCCTGCTAGCAGTTTTACCTCTTTTTCAAACTCATCTGCTGGGTCTCTGCCTTTGGGGGACACTTTCCAAACCAACAAAGCAAGCAAACCCAACCACGAAGAATTGCTAGCTCCAAATGAGCCACTTGCTAACCTTGGGAAGGGGACAAAGAGGAAAGAAGAGCAAGAACATTCTCCAAGACGACATGGTTATGACGCTGTGGATGAGCCAGAGCTCCCAAAAGGTGATCATCCTGCCAATAAGCGACCTGTCAGGCTGAATCGTCCACCTACCCGAGGCTTGTTTGGCAGAACATTGCTAGATGTGCTGAAAAGCAATAAGAAAGAGTCCAAAATGGAAAGAGTTTCCCTGGAATCTGGAGAAATGGATCAGACAAACGTGGCAGGGGGGAGCCAGTCTGGTTTCTCAATGCCTAAGCCAGCAGCAACACTGAAAAAGGAAGAAAGTAAGGCAAAATTGAAGGAAGGTCAGTATCAAAACTTGGCAAGAATTAATAAAATGATGGATGGAAATATTGCATTCTGTTTAATTGTAATTTTTGGTATATTTAATAGTTTATTTTGCATTTTACATCTAAAACATGAACATATTTGACATTAATGCTTTTTCTCTATGTTGAAAAAGTTCTTTCAGATTCTGCCATCTCAAACCCTTTGCATCGAAATCGGAACAGTGGGAGTACAGAGAGTGTTGGAGGTTTGCCGTCAAGTGAACTCACAGCCATCCAGTGCAAAAATATTCCTGACTTTCTAAATGACAGAAACGTTCTTGAAAAACACTTTAAAAAGTTTATTAACGTCCAACGTATCCGTACCAACCGAAACAAAAAGCTGGCTATTATACACTGTTTAGATCATGTGAGTTCTCTTAAATATTAACAGAAGATCAAATGTGTAAAAAATTATATGTGTAGGGTACTTACAGGTGTGTGCTATGGTGAGGTTTATTTGATATTCCCATCAGTACTAGAAATTCCCATCCCATACTACTAGAAATGCGTAGATGTGCCTCTTTTAATATGCAAAATGTTAGCAATTGAGTAATGTTGGCTGCTCTCTAGTTTACAGTTAAACACAAATAGTATTGTAATCATTGGAACTTCCTTGTCCATGACTGTGGGCTGTTATTCTTGTAGCAAATATTATGGAAATAAATATTTCTAGAAATTAGTAATATCTATTCAGCAACTGTGGACAGTTACTAGGGATAACTTGGCTTCAGTTGTCTATGCTATGGTAATCGCCAAGTTAGATTACTGCAATGCAATGTGGGGCTGCCTTTAAAGATGGTTCGGAAGCTGCAGCTTGTTCAAAATGCAGCGGCCAGATTGATAACGGACCAGAAGGTTTGAGCATATACGACCTGCTCTGGCCAGCTTGCATTGGTTGCCTGTATGTTTCTGAGCCCGATTCAAGGTGCTGGTTTTAACCTATAAAGCGTTACATGGCTTGTGACTACAATACCTGACAGAACGCCTTTCCCGATATAAACCTACCCGAACATTACATTCAACATCTAAGGTCCTCCTCCGGGTGCCTATTCCGAGGGAAGCTCAGAGGATAGCAACAAGAGAGAGGGCATTCTCTGTGGTGGCCCCCAACTGTGGAACGATCTCCCTGATGGGTCCTGCCTGGCGCCAACGTTGTTAACTTTTTGGCACCAGGTCAAGACATTTCTCCAAGGCATTTAGTAATAGTTGATGAGCATGAATTGGATTTTAAAATTTTAAATGTTAAAATCTAACATTTAAATTGACTTAAAAATAAATAAATTTCTACAGTATAAATTTAAAATACAGTATAAAAAGCACAACCAGGATAAAACCATGCAGCAGAAATCGATGTAAGATTAAAATACAGAATTAGAACAGTAAAATTTAAATTTAAGTTAAAATTAAGTGTTAAAATACTGAGAGAATAAAAAGGTCTTCAGCTGGCGACGAAAGGAGTACAGTGTACGTGCCAGGCGGACTTCTCTGGAGAGCTCATTCCACAGCCGGGGTGCCACAGCGGAGAAAGCCCTCCTCCTAGTAGCCACCTGCCTCACTTCCTTTGGCAGGGGCTCACGGAGAAGGGCCCCTGTGGATGATCTTAAGGTCTGGGCAGGTACATATGGGAGGAGACATTCCTTCAAATAACCTGGCCCCAAACCGTTTAGGGCTTTGAATGTCAATACCAGCACTTTGAATTGGGCCCGGACCTGGGCAGTTCTTTAAGAAATATATGAAAACGTTTTATTGGGAAACTTGATTTAATCAGTGATTTAAATAGTCTTGATTTAAACTTGATTTAAATAGTCAGTGTACCGTAATACTACATCTGTGGCGCTTGACTTGAATGCTGCTTTAGAGGACAGTTAGAATCTTGGTTTCTGCATTCATTTGTTTTTACAAAAGGGATACGTTTGCTGCCACTGATGTGGCCTTTGGGCAGAGAGTTCTTCCGTAGGTCCTTTGTTCCTGCTCAGCAGCAGATAGAGCCAGCTTGGTTGGGATGCACAGCTTTCCAACATCCCTTTCCTATTCTGAGAGAAAATGGAACATTGGACTTAATATGAATGTTCCTTCTTTTCAATGGGAAGGGAGGTATTGTTCCATTCATTTTTAGTAGAGTCTACTACTTCTGGTAGGAAGTGGAGATCAATTTGCTTTCAGACATACCTGGAGGAAGCCCCCTTCCATATTACGTTCTCTGTGCTTTTCCACTAGTTTGTGCCTGGTTCTCAATATTCTAATATTCCTTTTAAATTTGGCTTGGTTGGCACCCAATTAGGTGGAATACTTTCTCTTGAAGTGGGTATTTCAGTGTTTCAAACTGAGGGTTGATAACCACTAGAAGAGATGAGAAGTTCAGTGTAAGTTCTGCCACCACAGCCAATTTGGAGGAGTTGCCCTCACAAGGATGTCATTCTATTTCCAAACAGAAGGAACAATCTCAAGTTCATATAGTAAGCCGATGTTTAGCATTGCTTGTATTTTATATATCATTCTGACCCTAACTGACTCTTCCATTGAATTTCCTCCCCCAGGCATCTGCAGCTTTGGCTAGAAAGAAAGCAAAAGACTTAAACAAAGATATAGTTACATTTTGGCATAAGAAGAAACAAAGTAAGTTGTTACCTGATAGTTATAAAACTAGCAATATTCCTGCTATCATGATGAGTTTGTGTTTCAGAGAAAGGACCCATATAGTGCGGAGTCCTCTGTTGGAGAGCAGCTAGGGTTGTTCATATCTCACTAAACCGTAGTTTATTGCAAGGTTTGAAAGCCATTGGTGGCTCGCAGTCATCCCAGGTGCGACGCTCCGCCTCTCTTTCATTCACTCACTTGCTGTCCCTTTGCAGTAGCTGCTAACCTTCAGCAGGGGCTCTGGTATAAAGCATCACCACTTGACTGGGGTGGGGAGTGGATGACAAAGAGGAGAGGCCCCTTATGGTTTGAGAAAGGCCCACAAGTGGCTTCGGTGACAGTGCCTGAGGTCGGTGTGGCTCCTAGCTTGAAAAATGGTAAAGATCACTAGCTATTGTGATGTCTGAACACAGCCATTGTGAAGATCTGATAAGATTAGAAGCCTTCCTCAGAGTTCCCCTGCTATCTAAGCAGCAGCTGCTTACCAGGGAGGGGGCCTTTTCAATGGTGGCATCCTAGCTTTGGAGCATTTTCTCTAGAGTGGCTTGACTGGCACTCAGTCTGATGTGTTTCTGGAGCGAGGTGAAACACTTTTTACTTCCCCAAGAAATGTTTAGCTGTGTAACGTCTGTTAATCTATTTTATTTGGATGCTACTTTTATAGAGTTGTTGGTTTCTACTTCTTAATTTTATTGTAAGCTGTTGTAAAAGCCTCTGTGCACGCAGAGCTATATTGCACAGAGTTCCTTTTAGTAGAGTCTGGGCCACCTGTTTGTTGGGGGCGGTTTTGTTCCCTCTGTTATATTTTCCATAAGTGACATTTAGTTTTCCATAGGGGTGAATAGTAGTTCTCATACATAGAAGAAAGTAAGAGCTGTGCTGAGGGCATAGGGAATGGACCTACATCTGTTCTACAATGGGAAGCCCTGTGTTAATAGTCCACTCCATGGATGATTATTAGCATGTCGCGTTGGGTACTAATAGTCATCCCTGTAGTAGACTATTAACACATGGCTGAGTATTACTCTTCCTGCCCTCCCCACCGAATGGCAGAGCTGGTTCCCGCTTTCCATATCTCTGCGGTGTCCTGATACGGAAAGCGGGAACCAGAGCTGCTGTTCAGTGGGGAGGGCGGAGGGGGGGAGGAAGATGCAGGAGAGCCAATGCTGAGCTGCTTTTGCTGCCACCTGACTTTCCTCCTGCGGCTCTCCTATGTCTTTATTGGCGGGAGAGCTCTTCTGACAGCATCCCCCTCCGTGCTCTCCATATGGTGAATGAGTGTATGGCGGAGTAATACGAAGGGATTGTATTCCTTTCTCATGCACTCGTTTGCCATTTGTGGGTATGGGGCGCATGGTGCAGGACGCTATCAGAGGAGCTGTTCTGACAGTGTCTCCCTCCGCACGCTCCCTATCCACAAAGACAAGGGACGCTAGGATTGCAGCCTCCCCTGTGCCCATTAGCCACCACTCTCCCACCCTCATCCGCCTCAAAGTAGTGGTGAATGGGGGTGGGGGACAATAGGATCCTAGCATCCCCTGTCCCCATTTACCACCACTTGACAGTGGCAGGAGATGCGTGCGCCGCTCCAATATTAGCGGAAGGGTATCTCCTGCGGTTTGACGTTAGACGTCAAGCCGTGAGAGACATCCTTTGCCCCTGCCCCGCAATCTATTTGGATATCGGCTCCTTCCACCTCCTCGAGCTGATATCCAAAGGCATCATGGGGTGCGGGGGCGAAGGGACGTGCACGTTCTTGGGGACACCTGGGGTACCGCCAATCCAAGTGCCCCACCCAGAGACAGCATGTGCACGTCCCAGGAAGCACCGGGGGAGGCACTGATGGTCAGCTCACCACGCACTTCCCGGGATGGCTGACACATGCCTATACAGCCCCGCTGGGCAATCGTGGCAGGGGTTTCTGCTGCTTTTGCCTCACGACTCTGTAGGCATATGAAATAGTCTACAGAGCCTGACACATGACACAATAATCAACAGTTGTGCAGATAGTCAACTCTGTTGAATATTTGCATTGGTTATTTGAAGGAAATAACCTTGTGTGTAAAAGGCTCAACAGATGACACAATAGTCAGTGGTTGACTGTTTATGCAACGGTTGACTATTTAATAAACTGTTGACTATTGTGTCTTCTGAAACCAGTCTGACGTCAGTCTGATTCAGTAGAACTTCCTTCATATATCACTTCTATGATGACAAAATGTAATTTTTCTACATTTTTTAAAGTTTTAAAAATTCAATTTTATATATTTGGGTCCTTTGACCTCTTCTTCTCCTTATTGGATATGTCCCTGCAATTTGTATTATACAAGCTTGTAGAGCACGTCAGGCTCAACTTGTGGGAGAAGAATCTGCTAATCAGATCAATATGATTAGCATATGGGACCGTGAAGACCAATTGTGCTTATGTGCTACAGAAATTGCTTCCCTTTGCTCGGGGCTGCTGCATTACACAAATTTGGGAATTATGGCATAAGGTACCTAGACTTTGACCTTAACAGCAGGGATCCATAGGATCTTTCTGGCTGCAGAACAATTGATTTTATGTTTATGGAAACTCATGAAGCTGCCAGGTAGTCTGATCTGGCTGGATGAACCAAGAACTCTGGCCATGAGAAAGTAGATAAGTGTGTAATAAAGATACCCAGGGGAGTTTGAAGAAATCTGCTCTCTATTCTCAGAGATTTTGAAACTCACCCAGAATCTCTAAGCAGATTTCCTCAAATTCTCCTGGGTATCTTCCTTACTAAATGCCATCCACACCCCCTCAGTACATTACTCAAAGCTTGTTTTCTGGGCTCCATACCCCCTTCTTGAATTTTTCTTTCTTTGCCTTTGTCTTTATATATTTATGTCTAACATTGTTGGATGTGTCTTACCTGTTAAGTTACTGGACGTGGATAGAGAATCCCATTGGACTATATGTCGTGCAGGAAGTTAGAGTATTACAATATTATATTGAAATGCTGTACATTTATAAAGAATCAAAATATATAGTGGCAAAAAGAAGGTATGTCCTTTGTTACGTTTTTAATGTCATTCAATTTGCAAAGGTCCAAATAAGAAAGACTATTTGTCCAAGGAGCAAGAGGCAGACGAAAGTGACAGGAGGCAAAGCAATGACCAGCTGACTCATCAGCATTCTCCACATTGCAGTTCTTTAATGCGTTCCAGTGGTAGTGGAAACATGTCAAATAAGAGGTATGCGTTCTTTGTTAATGTTTTTCTTCTGCTTTGATCTTCTGTAGGAAGTGTTTGTTTGTATGTCTTTGATATTATGAAACTTTCAGGATTTGTTCTACATCTGTCTAGGATGGTTTTAGGCATAGTAAAAATTCCATCCATCGTCTTGAAACGCAAGTGTAGCCAGTCAAGATTTTTAAAGATTTACAGATTCAATATCATTTGATCAATTTCAACCAAACGTGGAATGATGATTCAGCACTGTAGCAAATAAATTTAAACTATATATTTTAATGATATGATTACCTATAATCCTAAAAGAGTATGTGTCTTTGTTTGCTTGTCTGTCATTGCCATAGCTCCAAGACCATGAAAGTTATACACCTGAAATGTAGAATGTATACTAAGGGGACCTTAGGAATATGCACTTTGGGGTTATTGTGTTCTTAAAATGTATTAATTTTTGTTAATTTAAGTGTGCCCATGTGGTTGAAGCCTGCAGTTAGATTTTCAGCCACTAGAGGCTGGCTTCACTAATTAGCACATAGCTTTACACTCTGTATAGTTTGAAGCTGCAACAGATTAGTAGGTTGAAGGCCACAGTTATATGCCTGACCTTCCCCTTGCTGTGGGGCAGCCCCACTCAGGGACAGATCCCTCCCTCATGAGCATTATTATTATTATTATTATTATTATTATTATTATTATTATTATTATTATTGTGTTTGGTATTGTATTTGTTTTTCTATGATAATATTAGCTGCCTAATATTAGGGCTTTTTGAAAGGGGAAAGCAGGATATAAATAAATATTGATGATGAGTCAGCCACTGGTCTTTTAAGAGCCTAACCCTTTGTATATAATACAAAGGGGCCTCCAGTTTTCCCGTGCACCAGACCAGAAACTATTAGGAGGAGTATCATGCCAAAGGGCATTTGAGGTTATGGATCAAGGGAGATATGGGGTTGGGAGGAGGGCTAGCAAGGTGAGGGGAATACAGCCCAGACAGTTAACATCTGTGCCGTGTTCCGGCCTTCCTCTGATCTGCAGGTTTGGTGGTTGCCTTTGGGTCTCCAGATGCTGTTTTTAAATGCCAGATCTGTTCAAAATAAGACCTCCCTTACCCATGCTTTAATAGTGGATGACAGGGCGATCTCACATGCATAACTGAGACCTGGGTGGGTGAGCATGGAGGAGTTAGTCTCTCCTAGCTGTACCTACCAGGGTTCTTGGTTCAGCATCAGGGTAGGCTTGAGAGCCAGGGAGGTGGAGGTTGTTGTGGTCTCTAGGAATTCCATCTCCCTCTGCAGACTCCCTGTCTATCTGATTACTGGTCTGGAGTGTTTGCACCTTGTGTTTGGGGAGATCAGGGATTCTATTGGTGTATTGCTCATGCCACTGCTCAACAGGCTTGTAACCTGAGCTGACAGAGGTGGGCTCAGGTGTGCTGTTGAGGTCCGTTAGACAATTGGTTCTATAGTCATGAGGTCTTGGAAGCCAAATTTAGGTTGCTTGGCAGGAGATTGAAATCCAGGACCACCAAGGGGGCTTTCTTTGAAATGCTACCAGTTCCACGTGCAGGGCCAGCTAGACAGGTGCAGCTGAGAAGTCTCAGTGAGTGGATGAGACTGTCATGTATAGCCCTACTGCTCCTGTATTGGGAGCAGGTGATGCAGGTAATCAATCAGAAACAGATTCAGACTCAGAAGACGCTGAGCCAGTGGGGAAAGAGGTTCACACAGGAGAGGCTTCAGCTGGAAATCTGCCCCCTCCAGAGTCTATCTCTTCAAGGCCAAATTCTATGCCTTCAGGGGACAGGGAGTCAGATTCCGGGGGTGAGCGTTCAGAAACCTTACTAGATGCTAGGAATCGCCAGAAACTAAAATGTTCAGCAAAGTTAGTGGCAAAGAGACAGGCGGACAGATTGCATAGAAATCGCCCACGCATCAATCACCTTGAAGTTATAGATATTTAAAAAGCCTTTACTTTTCTTTGAATGGACAATTGCCTTGCTTAGTTTGCATAGTTTTTGCCAAAGGAGGAGTTTCACAGAAGGTACCTAGTTTGTGTTACAGAAGTGTTTATTGCTTGCAATAAAGCTTTGTAAATTGCCTAGCCCTTTGCCTCATTCGTCTCCCAGAGAAAGCTGGAGCCGCTATAATACACGACAGAGACGATGGTTCAGAAAGGAGGGGTTCAGATTTGTTAGGCACTGAGGAACATTTTGGGACGAGCCAGGCCTGTATAAGAGGGACAGACTGCACTTAAACCAAAATGGAACTAGTCTGCTGGCACTTAACATAAAAAGGTGGCAGAGCAGCTTTTAAACTAAATCCCGGGGGGAAAACCAATAGGAGCTGGGAAGCATCTGGTTCAGGTTAAATCATGTGAAGGAGATGAATCTGAACATGTTTTTGATTGTCCCAATGTAGAAGGGGAGTAAGTAGGCCATGAGTACAGGATAGAACATGATAGCCAATCAAAGAGGCTAAAGTGCAACAGTGAAAATGGGACACGGCAGAGACATCTGGAGGGGGACACACACTGAGTATAGGTGTTCCTATGCAAATGCTATAAGCCTCCGAGACAAAATGGGAGAATTGGAGTGTTTGTTTTCAAAGGAGAACCTGGACATAATGAAGATTACAGAAACCTGGTAGAATGGAGTGAACCAGTGGGACACGGTCATCCCTGGATATAAACTCTACAGGAAGGACAGGGAAGGGTGTACTGGGTGCGGTGTTGCTCTCTACATCAAAGAGGGCATTGTGTAAAGTAGACTAGAGCACCTAAATGGGGGAAACTCTTCCACAGAAGTGCTGTGGGTGACAATACAGGACCCCAAAACTAATGTAACTTTGAGATGGAAAACTAAATCAGGGAGGCCTCCAAACGAGGAAGTGTTGTAATAATGGATGACCAATTATCCTCACATTGACTGGATAAATGCATATTCCAGTCATGACAAAATGGTTCAATTTCTTGATGTCCTAAATGTCTGTGTCCTAGAACAGTTGGCCATGGAACTGACCAGAAGGGAGGCAACCCTGGACTTAATCCTAAGTGGTGTTGTCCAGGACCTAATGTGAGATGGAAATATTGTTGACAGAAATGGTAACAGTGATCACAGTGCTATCAGATTCAATATATACTTAAGTGGGAAATTGCCCAGGAAATCCAACACAGTCACATTTGACTTCAAAGGAGGAAACTTCTCTAAAATGGACATTGTTTACTTGAACTTCCAAAAGGCTTTTGATAAAGTCGCTCACCAAAGACTACTGAACAAACTTAGCAGCCATGGAATAAGAGGAGAGGTCCTCTTATAAACCAGTAACTGGTTAGAGAACAGAAGGCAAAGAGTAGGAATAAATGGTAAATCTCCTGATGGAGGGAAGTAAATAGTGGGGTCCCACAGGGATCGATATTGGGACCAATTCTTTTCAACTTTATTTTATTTATTTTTATTTTATTACATTTTTATACCGCCCAATAGCCGAAGCTCTCTGGGCGGTTCACAACTCTGGGTGGTTCACTTGTTCATAAATGATGTGAAATTAGGAGTAAGCAGTGAAGTGCCCAGGTTTGCCGATGACACCAAATTATTTAGGGTTGTTAAAACACAAAGGGATTGTGAAGAACTCCAAAGGGATCTCTCCAAGCTGGGAGAGTGAGCATCCAAATGGCAGATGCGGTTCAATGTAAGCCAAGTGTAAGGTGACGCACATTGGAGAAAAAAATCCCCAAATTCAAGTATAACTTAATGGGATCTGAGCTGGCGGTGACCGGACAAGTAAGGGATACTGGGGTTGTGGTAGACAGCTCGATGAAAATATCAAACCAGTGTGCGGCTGCTGTAGAGAAGGCAAACTCCATGTTTGCAGGCAATAACCAGTGTTGTACACAAAAGGCACCAGCAAGGAGAAGGGAGACTTGTGCACAAGAGGCACCGAGCAATCCAGCAATTCCCCTGGCTGGGAGAAGGGAGATGTGTGTACCATGACCGGAGTGTCCGTGAGTTCCAGTGTTGGCTTGTGAACAAAAGCGAAGCCGGGGGCTCCGGGGAAATCCATCAAGGGCCAGGTTTCCCCATGCAAGACATCCCTGGTGTAGAGATTTTGACAAGCTTATTTGTTTAAAGTTTATTTATGTTTAGTTCCTAGAATGTTTGGCTTTGATGAATGGCAACACCTTTTTCCCCATATATAATATTTTTATGTGGGTACTTGATTTGGTGTTACTTTTAGAATTGTGTTGCAAAAACCAGATGAACCACAGGTGCGGCGCATACATGCGAAAAGTATAACAGAACCCTGTTCCTTTCCCTTGCGCTCCACATGATGCAAGTGTGTGCACAGACACTCAGCAGGCCAGGCCATTATGGGGGATAGGAGGCTCATGTGTCTCCAATTTCCAGACCAACTCTCTCCCCTCCCTCGCTTCCCCTCTTTCATGGATTGTGAACTTATCTAAAACATTTCTTGTTTATAGTTCTCCAGTTAAGAAACCTGGCCTTAAAAAATCTCTGCAATTTGAAGCATATACCTTTGATTCTGTAACTGAAGGACATAGCCCAGAGAACTTAGAAGTGCCAACATCCAATTTCAGTAACCTTATAGGCATGGTGGCAGAGACATCTGAGGACAAATACCACCTTTTGGACCAGAGAGATAAGATCATGCGTCAAGGTAAGCATTGTTACTGAACTCAGGTGAAGATGTTTGGGATACAGATTGGGTGGGAAAAGTCCCACACACCCTGCAACCATCTAAAGATTGCCGCAGAGCAGTGATGTGGGAGTTCTGGAAAATATTTGGACACTTCTCTGGATTTCCTCCCCTCCACCCCACCCCAGTACACTAAAATCTCTTGTGATCTTATTTAGCATGTTTTACTAGACAAGATAAAAATATATACCATGTTAATTATACATTAATTATAAAACATTTTTATAATAACCAAAGGTATTGAGACCAAAATATTTTATTAAGTAACAAATAAATAAAGCTTTAGCATCTCTGACAGGTGGCTGTCTAGCCTCTGCTTCCGCGAAGGAGAGCCTACCATCTCCCTAGATCATTAGTTTTACTGTAGCACAGCTCTTAGGTGAAGACATTTTCCCTAATGTTTAGCTGAAATCTGCTTCCCTGCAAGTTCAAACCATTTTTTCCAGCCCTGCCTTCTGGAGCAACAGAGATCAAGTTTTCTCCCTCTTCACCGTGATAGTTTTTCAGATAGACCACTATCATGTCTCCTCTTAATCATCTCTGAGCAAAGTATAATCAGCTCTTTCAACAATTCCTTGTAGGACTTTGTTTCCAGACCCCATATTGCACTGGACGCCCTTCTCTGGACATGCTTTAGTAACATGTGGCACTCAGAAATGGACACAGTACTCCAGATGCAGCCTGACCAGCACAGAATAGAGCAAAATTATTGCTTCCTTTGACTTGGGCACTATGTTTCTGTTAACACTTTTCTTTTTTTAGCAGCTGCTGGCTCATTCAGCTTGTAATCCAGAAAGACACCTAGATCCTTTTCAGATGTACAGCAGCCAAGCCAGTACCCATCCTATATGGGTACTGGCTTGGCTGTAGGAGGGCAACCAGGATGATCAGGGGTCTGGAAACAAAGCCCTATGAAGAGAGACTGAAAGAACTGGGCATGTTTAGCCTGGAGAAGAGAAGATTGAGGGGAGATATGATAGCACTCTTCAAATACTTAAAAGGTTGTCACACACAGGAGGGCCAGGATCTCTTCTCGATCCTCCCAGAGTGCCAGACACGGAATAATGGGTGTCCATTATTATTTAATGGGTGTCCATTATTATTTAATCCTTTAAAGTTAAAGGAAGCCACATTCCAGCTGGACATCAGGAAAAACTTCCTGACTGTTAGAGCAGTACGACAATGGAATCAGTTACCTAGGAAGGTTGTGGTCTCTCCCACACTAGAGGCCTTCAAGAGGCAGCTGGACAACCATCTGTCAGGGATGCTTTAGGGTGGATTCCTGCATTGAACAGGGGGTTAGACTCGATGGCCTTGTAGGCCCCTTCCAACTCTGCTATTCTATGATTCTATGTGTGCCTTGATTTTTTGTACTTTTCATTTATATCTGTTGAATTTGTCTTGTTAGTTTCAGCCTCGTTTTCCAAGCTAACAAGATTCTTTTGAATCCTTTAAGATCCGTATTAGCATAATCACTTTATTAGGCAAAGCAAAAGGTCAAGCTTTTCAAGAGTTCTCTCCAGAACTCTTCATTAGGCATCTCTTCATGTTTGGAGGAGGAGTGGGATAGATGAGAAAGAAAGAAAAAACACTGATGATGGAAAATTCACAGAGTGTGCATGTTCAGAGTCCCAAGACAAAGTGCGGGAGGAGGGGTCTGCAGATAATCAAATCAGGCTGTGATGGTTACAGAACTGTCCCTAGGTTTACTGGAAGCAAGAAAAGGAGAAATGTTGAAAATATGAAATCCAGGTGTTACTCAGAAGTGTTTCAAACCAGACAAAAGTACACAGGCTCTTTTTACTAGTGGATCACAGAAAGAAGCTGGTCAGTCTGTATATTTCTACTTCTCCTTGTAGTCGGAGTCAGCTGGGGCTGTGAAGGTGCTGGACCAGTGCCTGGAGGCTGTAATGGGCTGGATGAGGGCCAATAAACTGAAGCTGAATCCTGATAAGACGGAAGCTCTGTGGATTGGTGGTTCCCAAGTCCGGGAATTGGGTAAGCGACCTGTTCTGGATGAGGTGGCGCTCCCTCTGAAGGAGCAGGTCCGTAGCTTGGGAATACTCCTAGACCCATCATTGTCACTGGATGCCCAGGTGGACTCTGTGGCACGGAGTACTTGGGGTCAGCTTTTGCTGATCCGCCAGCTACGGCCTTTCCTGGACAGGGACAACCTAGCCACAGTAGTGCATGCACTAGTAACTTCCCAGTTAGACTACTGCAATGCACTCTACGTGGGGCTGCCCTTGAAGATGACGCAGAAGTTGCAGCTAGTGCAAAATGCAGCAGCTAGATTGCTCACTGAAACATCCTATAAAGACCATATAACACTAGTCTTAAAAGAATTCCATTGGCTGCCTATACACTTCTGGTCAGAATTCAAGGTGCTGGCAGTGACATTTAAAGCCCTAAATAGCTTGGGACCATGGTATTTGAGGGAGCGCCTCTCACTATATGCCTGCCTGAGATTTGAGATCTATTGGAGGAGCCCTTGTCTGCGTCCCACCAATGTGAGACACATTATGGTGGGACATGGGAGAGGGCTTTCTCTGTTGTGGCACCCTGGTTGTGGAATGCCCTCCTTTTGGAAGTCCAACTGGCGCCAACAATGGCTTCATTTCAGCACCAAGTTAAAACATGGCTCTTTATCAAAGCCTTTGAGAGCCAAATTCTCCAAATTACACATAGTTTTAATTGTTTTTGTGAAGGAAGGCTGAGGTCCACTCAGCGCCCCTGCAGTGTAGGCCCAGGACCAAACATCCTAATTCCCAGGCAGCCACCTCCCTGGCCCTGTCCTTAGCCAGGAAGCGCCAGCCCTTTGATAAATAAAACCACGCACACACGCTTTAAGGAGAAAGCAGGTTTATTTTATTTTTATTTTTATTTATTACATTTTTATACCACCCAATAACCGAAGTTGTCTGGGAGGTTCACAAAAATTAAAACCATAATAAAACATCCAATAGTCTAAAAACACAAATACAAAATACAGCATAAAAAGCACAACCATGATAAAATCACGCAGCAGAAATTGATATAAGATTAAAATACAGAATTAGAACAGTAAAATTTAAATTTAAGTTAAAATTAAGTGTTAAAATACTGAGAGAATAAAAAGGTCTTCAGCTGGCAACGAAAGGAGTACAGTGTAGGCACCAGGCGGACCTCTCTGGGGAGCTCATTCCACAGCCGGCGTGCCACAGTGGAGAAAGCCCTCCTAGTTGCCACCTGCCTCACTTCCTTTGTCAGGGGTTCATGGAGAAGGACCCCTGTGGATGATCTTAAGGTCCGGGCAAGTACATATGGGAGGAGGTGTTCCTACAAATAACCTGGCCCAAAACCGTTCAGGGCTTTGAATGTTAATACTAGCACTTTAAATCGGGCCCGGACCTTGACTGGCAGCCAATGAAGTTGTAAAAGGACTGGCGTAATGTGGTCTCACTGGCCAGTCCTGTTTTGTACCCTGTTTTGTACCAGCTGAAGTTTCCGGACCGTTTTCAAAGGCAGCCCCACATATAATTCATTGCTGTAATCCAAACGAGAGGTTATCAGAGCATGGATAACTGTAGCTAAGCTATCTCTGTCCAGATAAGGGTGTAGTTGGTATATCAGCCTAAGCTGATAAAAGGTGCTCTTTGCCACTGAGTTCATCTGTGCCTCAAGTGACAGTTCTGGATCCAAGAGCACCCCCAAACTATGGACCCAATCCTTTAGGGAGAGTGCAGCCCCATCCAGGACAGGGCAAACATCACCTCGCCGGACAGATGAACCACCCATTAGCAGTACCTCCGTCTTGTCTGGATTGAGTTTCAGTTTATTAGCCCTCATCCAGTCCATTACCGTGCCCAGACACTGGTTCAGAACAGCCACTGCCTCACCTGGGTTTGATGAAAAGGAAAGGTAGAGCTGGGTATCATCCGCATATTGATGACACCTCAGTCCACATCTCTGGATAAACCTCCCCCAGCGGCTTCATGTATCTGTTAAACAGCGTAGGGGACAAAATAGAGCCCTGTGGAACCCCATGGCTTAGGAGCCACGGCACAGAGCAATAATCCCCCAGCACCACCTTCTGGAATCGGCCATCCAAGTAGGAGCGGAACAGTACCTCCAACTCCCAGCTCAGATCATCTATCCAGAAGGATACCATGGTCAATGGTGTCGAAAGCCACTGAGAGGTCTAGGAGAACCAACAGGGTCACACTCCCCCTGTCTCTCTCCTGGCAAAGGTCATCCCACAGGGCGACCAAGGCAGTTTCTGTTCCAAAACCAGGCCTGAAACCCGATTGAAATGGATCTAGATAATCCGTTTCATTCAAGAGTGCCTGGAGTTGTCCTGCAACCACCCGCTCAAGCACCTTGCCCTGGAAGGGGATGTTCGCCACCAGCCTATAGTTTTTAATGTCTTCCCGGTCCAGGTTTGGCTTTTTCAGGAATGGTCTAATTACCGCCTCTTTTAAAGAGGCTGGCACCACTCCCTCCCTCAAGGAGGCATTTACAACCTCCTGGACCCAGCCGGCGAGCCCCTCCTTATTTGATGTAGTAAGCCATGAAGGGCAAGGGTCAAGAAGACAGGTGGTTGACCGGACTTGGCCAAGCACCTTGTCCACATCCTCAGGCCTCAATAACTGAAACTCATCCAATAAAACCGGCCTAGACAGCACTCTGAACACCTCTATTAGTGGAACTGCATTAAGTGTGGTGTCCAATTCAAGACGAATCTGAGCGACTTTATCTTCAAAGTGCCGTGCAAACTCATCACAGCATGCTACAGAGGGTTCAGCCATCTCACACCCTGGCCCAGAGTGTAACAGGCCATGAACCACCCAGAAAAGCTCCGCCGGACGACACTGAGATGATGCAATGCTGGTGGAAAAGAACTGTCTCTTTGCCACCCTCTGCCACAGAGTAGGCTCGATAGTGAGCTCTAACCTGTGTTCGATCAGACTCAGCATGAGTTTCCTCCAGCTGCGTTCCAGCTGTCTCCCCTCTTGCTTCATTG
The DNA here is from genome assembly GCF_023053635.1 of Elgaria multicarinata webbii. Lineage (NCBI taxonomy): Eukaryota > Metazoa > Chordata > Lepidosauria > Squamata > Anguidae > Elgaria > Elgaria multicarinata. The sequence continues at coordinate 16,497,369 of NC_086172.1, read as the reverse complement.
CCCTCAGCTCAGGTGTATACCAAGGAGCTGGCCGGGCTCTGCTCAGAGGGAGAAGACGCTTCGGCGTGATCGTGTCAACCGCTCGAGTCATCTCTGCATTCCACAGAGCAACCTGGGCTTCGACAGGAGCACCAGCCATATCAGCAGGAAAATCCCCTAGAGCTCTCTGGAGTCCATCCGAGTCCATTAGCCTCCGGGGGCAGACCATTTTAACAGGCCCCTCCACCCTTGCAGAGGAGAAAGGCTGCCGAGAGCCTAAACCTCAATAGGAAGTGATCCGACCATGACAAGGGGGTGGATGTTAGTTCCCCACTTCCAGCTCACAATCCTCCTGTCCAGTCGAGAAAACCAGATCAAATGTGTGTCCTTTTGCATGTGTTGGGCCAGTGACATGTTGAGACAGCCCCATGGTTGTCATGGCACCCATGAAGTCCTGAGCCGCTCCGGATACAGCAGCCTCGGCATGGAAGTTGAGATCCCCCAGAACCACCATCCTGGGGGTCCTCAACACCAGGTCCGAGACAACCTCCGTCAGCTCAGGCAGGGAGTCTGTGGGGCAGCGGGGTGGACGGTACACCAGCAGAATCCCTAATCTGTCTCGAGTACCCAACACACAGTACAAACACTCAAGACCAGCACTCGAATGAACAAACTAAAATCTAACTCGGAAGGCTCTGGTCAGGCAGCGAAAGCTGAGGGGAAAGGAAAGAAGGGAAAGTGTAAAAGAAGGTTAGCAGCAAGCAATCACACCATAAAACCATTAACCCTGTTCTAAAACCCGCTGCACCCGCGGCCAGTCTCCCCTAAAGTATCCAGACACTTAAAACCCCGGCTGTGGAATGCCCTCCCCTTGGAGGCCCGATTGGTGCCAACATTGATTTCATTTTGACGCCAAGTGAAAACATGGCTTTTTAACAAAGCGTTTGATGGTTAAACTCACTGGCACATCGTTTTAACTGCTTTTATTGCTTTAAATTATATATTGTTTTTACTTGGATCATGGTTTAATTTGTTTTTAACTGTATATTTATTGGTTTATAATGTATGTTTTTATCTGTACGCCACTCTGAGATCTTAATGATATAGGGTGGGATATAAATGTTTTAAATGAATAAATATTTCTATATGTGGTAAAAAGGGGGGGGGGAAGCAGCACACAGGAAAATCCCTGCTGCTATCTCCAGTCTGAGATAACAGTGGGGATTTGGGTGGCGCTGGAAGGAGTAGCGCCTTCCAGTGCCGGCCAAGTGATTTCTTCTTTGTGGTCTCTGTGCATCACACATATGGGCTTTGCGCCTGTGCAGAGCTAGTTCTGGAAACTTCACAAGCTGAGAACATTTTAGGGAGGAACCCCTCCCCCACTGTCCACTGAGCATGCTCGGGGTTTCCCGCCCAAACTCCCCAGTTCCTTTTGACCGCTACAGAGTTCGCAGCTCCGTGAGACTTCGCCTTAGTATTTCCTCCTTACCTTTGCTGAGAACTCTCTTTTCTTCCTGATCTCCTTTTTTTCTTTTATTCCGTTCTTGTTCCTCTTGTTCATATTTTTTTTAATACACACACACACACACACACACACATACTATCATTATTTTTCTCTGATATAGGTAGATCTTGCGACTCTCGCAAGTTTTGTTGTGCTTATGGCACAGAAAGACTTATTTAAAAAGTGTGCCCAGTGCTCTCAAAAGATCTCCTCCACAGATGGACATTCTTTATGCTTGCTGTGCTTAGGAGAGGCACATAAAGTTGAATCTTGTTCTTCCTGCCTCAGCTTCTCAAGACAGGCCCATAAGAACCGGGCAGATCGCCTTAGAGCAATACTTTGGGAGAGGGCATTAGCCGCTGTTGATCCACCAAGATCTGCCACGGCTCCATCCACTTGTGGGTTAATGGAGTCGATGCTCCATCCACCTCCGGAGATTCTGTCCCGGAACTCTGCCTCAAAGGAATTACCAGCCTCTAGCCGCGCCTCTTCTCTGACTATGGCAAAGAAATTGTCGAGAGCAAGGGAGAAGCGGGCGGGGGACGAGCCCTGAAAAAAGAAGAAAGCTAGGCACTTGGAAAAAGAGCATTTTCTGACCTATCCTCTCAGTCCCCCGAGATTCAGAAACATTCTAGCACACCATTTTCGTACATGGATACTCATCACTACAGACACCTGGGTATTGCACATCATACAACAGGGCTACAGGACCACCTTCGTAAGCGCCCCTTCTTGCGGAATCATGAAGAATATCCCCGCCTCTCTTCCCCTCATACAAGAGACAATCTCTTTATTGGAGAAAGGAGCCATTCAACGGGTACCCCCTCACGACATCAAGAACGGGTTCTATTCCCGATACTTCGCAGTCCCGAAACGGGACGGGGGCTTACGCCCCATATTAGACTTAAGAGAGCTAAACACCTATATTAAGACGACAAAATTCCGGATGACCACCTTGGCGGCTATCCTTCCCCTCCTCCACGGCTGTGGACCTCAAGGACGCCTATTTTCACATATCCATCCACACAGATCAACGCCACTTCCTTCGATTCATAATAGGAGAAGACATTTTTCAATTCCAGGTGCTCCCGTTTGGCCTGGCCACAGCGCCCAGAATTTTCACCACGCATGGCCCCCGTGTGCGCATTCCTCAGAACCCTAGGAGTCGAAATATACTCATACCCAGATGACTGGCTCCTTGTGGCCAAATCGCAATTGGAAGCCCTAAAGAACACCGCGATCATGGTCAACCCTCAGGTCGTTAGGCCTGTGCATCAACGATCAAAAGTCCACACTTCTCCCCACTCAGCGCATCAAATTCTTGGGGGCAATCCTAGACTCTACCTTAACCAAGGCCTTCCTATCACACGACAGGGCAACCACATTATTAATGCTTGCTCGTACCTTACGTCACAGGACTGTGTCAGTGTTCAAAGTTCAAAGACTTCTCGGGTTCATGGTAGCTACTGTCAACGTCATACCCTAGGCTTGCCTCCACACGAGACCCCTCCAGCTGTGGCTTCTTCAGAGTTACAATACGATGAACCCTCACCGCTGCAGAGAACCAACATTATGCAGGGTCTAGACTGTGCCCCCACCCCCATCAAGGCCTCTAATCAAGGCCTCTAATCAAAGGTCCCAGGGCCTTTGGAATTCTGCAGACAGAATGAAACACATAAACGTGCTAGAACTCCAGGCTGTCAGTAAGGCTCTACTTGCGTTCCAACGCATCCTGTCAAGCAACAACATACTCATACTTATGGTCAATATGTCTGCGGTTTGATACATCAGCAAACAAGCAGAACCTGCTCAACGGACCTGATTATGTTGACTCTAGAGATCTTCCACTGGGCTATCACCCAAAATATTACCCTGTCAGCGCCCCATATTGCAGGATGGAACAATGCCTTGGCTGACAACCTCAGCCGCCATTTTATCGACGACCACGACTGGCAACTGTTGCAACCTGTGTGCACCACGATTTTCTGTTTGTGGGGCCATCCATCAATAGACCTTTTTGCCTCGTCTCACAACGCTATATGCTCCCGCTTTTGCACACGAGCAGGCCTGGGAGCGTCCTCCATGGGAGATGCTTTTCAACTCCACCGGTCAGGTCCCCTGCTCTACCTGTTTGCCCCAGTACCTGTCATCTCCAGAATCATAGTAAAACTAAGGAGGGACAAGTCAGATGCCATACTAATCGCGCCTTGGTGGCCCAGACAGCCATGGTTCATGCCTCTACTCAGACTATCCTTAAGGGAATACATCAGATTGCCCAGATGACATGATCTTATTTCTAGGGAATTGTGTTGCGTCTTCCATCCAGAAATGGACATGCTACAGCTGACAGCTTGGAGAATTTGACGTCACAGCAAGAATCCCTCTTCCTGCAACCTATATTAGCCGTCATGCAGGCTGCCAGAAAACTGACTTCACTAAAATCCTATTCCAACAAATGCCAAGCTTTCTGCAAATTTGCTGCTACTAAAGCATCCAACCCTACTTCAGCCTCTATTTCTGTGATTCTACAATTCCTTTATTCCCTTTTTTGAAAAAGGCCTTAAGTACTCCTCTCTTCGAGTTTATTTAGCAGCCATTTCTGCCTCCCATGTCACTGTAAACGGTTTTACTGTTCATACACCCTCAGGTCAAACGCTTCATGAAAGGTATGAAAAATATGCTCCCTCCAATACGTTCCATCGTTCCCCAATGGAGTCTCTCGGTAGTCTTAAAGGCCCTTTCATCTAAACCATTTGAACCTATCATGACATCGGACCTCTGTCTGTTATCTCTTACAGTAGTTTTCTTAGTTGCAGTAACTTCAGCCCGCAGAGCGTCAGAGTTATGTGCATTACGCATTAATCCTCCTTACCTGACTTTTCATATGGACAAGGTTGTCCTACAACTGGACCCAGCGTTCCTTCCCAGGGTTGTTTCCTCTTTCCACCTCAACCAGGACATCACGTTACCAGCCTTTTTTCCATCACTGTCATCCCCTTTGGAAAGTATGCTTCATACTCTAGATGTCAGAAGGGCCCTGGCCTTCTACCTGTCAAGGACAACAGCATTTCGTAAGTCCCAACACCTCTTTGTATGCTATGGAGGTCACCAAAAAGGACTACAAGTGTCGGCACAGAGACTTTCATCTTGGATAGGCCAAACGATTAAGTTGGCCTACGAAATCGCTGACATACCTCTAACTGGCCAAATTCTAGCTCTCACTCCAAAAGGAGTATCTACTTCCACAGCCTTCGAAAGGGGGGTCTCTATCCCAGACCTGTGCAAGGCAGCCACATGGTCAACCCCACTGACATTTGTCAGACATTACCGATTGGATCTCAGGGCCCGGAGAGATTGCACCTTTGGACGTGCCGTTCTTTCCTCCATCCTGTGACGGTTCAGCTGACACCACCCTCCACCGGTAAGTCAGCTTGTTATTTGCCCATATGTGTGATGCACAGAGACCACAAAGAAGAAAGACTGGTTGCTCACCTGTAACTGTAGTTCTTCGAGTGGTCATTTGTGCATTCACACAACCCATCCACCGCCCCCACTAAAGGTGTCAACCTGAAACGTAGTGTTAATTCTCAGTGGGACTGCTTGCGGTCTCGGAACTGGGGAGTTTGGGCGGGAACCCCTGAGCATGCTCAGTGGATGGTGGGGGAGGGGCTCCTGCCTAAAATGTTCTCAGCTTGTGAGGTTTCTGGAACTAGCTCAGCGCAGGCACAAAGGCCATATGTGTGAATGCCCAGATGACCACTCGAAGAACTACAGTTACAGGTAAGCAGCGTGTCTTTCTTGCATTGCACCACCTGAAGTTGGGGGATCACTCGTAGTGCACATGTTCAGCCGTCAGGGAGGATGTAGAGCAGGTATATTAGGGAGGGTGCAGTACAGGCGAAGTGTCCCCAAACTTCGGGCAGTTTTGCCTTCCCACATTGAGGAGGACACAGTGTGGGCAAAGCAACAAAGTGCCACTGACCTAGCTGGCGGCCGGAGCACTCTAGCCACAACCTGGGTTAGGGCATCTTTGCCCATGCTGTGCCTTTCTGCATTGGGGAGGATGAGGTACAGGTGAAGCATCCTGGTTGGGTTGGGGCAACTTTGTCCATGCTGCGCCTTTCCTCATTCGTGAGTATGCAGGACAGATGAAACCAGTCCATAGCTGAAACATTGGCTAGAGTTCTAGCCCCTGCTTTGGCCAGGGACTAGATGCCATCAGGGGGCAGGAGATGTGGTTTCTCCCCTGACATTTGGCCCAGAAAGGGCCAGTTGAGGAGTCCTTCAGCCCCCCACCCACCAAAAAAGTGTTTCCTATTCCCCCTTTTCCCCGCCCCCAAATGTGATGTGTGATGGGGCGGCAGGAGTCCAGCCTCAGGTGTGTAGTAATGCAAAGTTTGGTACCTTCAGCTGTCTGGCATGTTCTCTGTTCAGATAATGTCCTCTGTTCAGAAAGGGTTGGGTTTATCCCACTTCCCAAGAGCTGCACGTTATAGATACAGGTATTTCCTGCTATAAACCATCTTCTCAAGTTTCGTCCATATGTTTAATAGAACCTGCGTAAATGTGTAGAGGATGAAAACAGAATTAGAGAACAGGGCCACAAGCTGCAATCTGGCTTACTCTCATATGGATGGAACGTGAGAATAATGCTAGAATTATCTGAAAAGAGTTTACAATGTTAAAATTACCCAATTCAACTGGTATTGTTCCCACTCATTATGTTACCAATCAGTTTTATGAAACAATGCATTTTTAGAAATGGAAAAATTTCCATGGAAAACTATAGTGGTATAATTTTTTTTCTGGAAAATGTCTTCTGCTCCAGCTCATAATCGCAGAGAAGCAGCAAACATGCAGTTTGGTATGTGAACCAATGCAGTTTTTGTGAACCGCCCAGAGAGCTCCGGCTATTGGGCAGTATAGAAATGTAATAAATAAATAAATATGTTTGTGAAGCGCGGCACTGTTGGGTTTTAAAATGTGCTACATTGCTCGGGTCCTGCTGCTTTGGTCATTGTCAAGACTGGCTTGCTCATAGGCATTAACATTCCCCCCCAAAAGTGGAAACAAAATCATCAGAGGGGCAGACTGTCTAATCTTTGATTTCTCTATTTTTTAGCTCGAGTAAAACAAATGGACCTCGGCAAAGCTAAAACTTTTGTTGGCACATGCCCAGATATGTGTCCAGAAAAAGAGCGCTACATGAGAGAGACGAGAAACCAGCTTAGTTTCTTTGAAATGCTCCCAGGAACTGACAAGGTACTAGTAAAGAAACACTTTCCATGGGAAGATGCCGCTTACTGGGACCCGTTCTAAGAACAATTTTGTTGGTGTTTGGGTTTGAATACACTGTGATGTTGCAGCCAAAGCAAGATCTGAGTTCTCTTCTTGCTGTGTTGTAGGCTCTTGGCATGATTTTGTGGTGTATGACTTGGATTGTATTCTTCGTGTCTACAATATCCAGCCAATAAAAAATCATCAGTGTGTCTTCCCCATAACATACACACACAAATAATGAATGGTCCTCTACCTATCAGTAGGATTAGCAAAGCAGGATCACTGACAGACAAGTAAGGACATCTACACGTGGTATTTCCTTAGCATACAGAAAAATATTAGGTTATACATTAATTTCTCTCCCCCAACCCTTCCCAAAAGCCATCTAGGCCTGAGCTCTCTAGGTGAGAGATGTTCAGGGCAGTTGAATGTCAGGGAGGGGGCAGGAAAATAGGGAGAGAAAACTGGCCTGATCAAGCCGTGATCTAATAGATGTGACTACAGATCTGTCTCTTGACAGCAACCAGGCTCCCTGCCTCTCCTGATTTTTATTCTGTTTTAAACTTTCACACACACACACACACACACACACACACACACACACACACACACACACTGTGTATGTGTTTTAACAGATTGGCATGCTACAAAGCAAAGGGCTACCTTTCAGCACGATCTTTACTTGAGATCAAAAGAGTAGTTTTGTATTTTGGAGCTCAACCCCCACCTCTGCCTCATACTTGGGTTCTTGGGCCCAGCCTTGGCTATGTACAGGAGAGTCCCTTTGTTATTTCTGATCTGAGACTGGAGATAACATGAGGCTTCCTCTCCCTTGGTCATGGGCGCCATTGGGATGGGTCAAGATTTCAGAAAGGGAGGCGGAGGGGCCTTTGGAGGGTGATCAACCCTCTGTAGGCTGGATTTGGCCACCCCTTAGGCCAGAGGTTGCCCTCCCCTGGGCTAAACAGTGGACTAAAAATAACAATAAAATCCTACAACTCCCAGCATGGCCGAGCCAGCAATGCTTCATTTTCTAAGCACTCTTGCCTGGGTTATGATCTATAAAGTGCTGGTTATGATCTATAAAGCCCTATATGGTTCGGGTCCAGGTTATCTGAAGGACCGTATTCTCCCATATGAGCCTGCCTGTGCTCTGAGATCTTCAGGAGAGGCCCCATCATCATCATCATCAGAGGCACACATGATGGGTATGCAGGAGAGGGCCTTCTTAGTGACTGCTCCAAGGTTCTGGAACTCCCTTCCCAGGGAGGCTAAACTGGCTCCCTCCTTGTTACTTTTGGAGGCAGGAAAAGACCTTTTTGTTCTGACAGACCTTTGGGAATACTTTGGACCTGTGTTAATGAACTGGATTTTTTAATTATTTGTTAATTGTTTTTTTTAATTGTTTTAAAATGTTTTTAATATTACAGTGGGTTTAATTCTATTTTAACTTTTGTAAATTTTAATTGCATATATTTTAATTTTGTAAACTGCCTTGAGTCCCAGTATTGGGGAAAAGGTGGGATATAAATAAATCTAATAATAATAAAATAATAATGGATGCTGCTGTTTTTATACTGTTTTCATGCCTCTGATGGTTTTTAAATTTTTAATATTTTTAATGTTTACTGTTTTTAGCTTTTGTGAACCGCCTAGAGAGCTTCGGCTGTGGGACGGTATATAAATGTAATTAATTAATTAAATAAATAATAAATTAAGGCAATATAGTGGGCTTGGCATAGCAACAAGTCAACACAAGATTCAAAAGCCAGCTTCAAGCCATCATTTCAGATTCTGGTGTATTGGCTGCAAATAAATTGTCGTTGATCATGTGGGGTTGGATGTACAAACAAACCACAGTTTGTTTGTTTATTTATTTATTTATTACATTTCTATACCACCCAATAGCCGGAGCTCTTTGGGCGGTTCACAGAAATTAAAAACATTAAAAGTATAAAACAACAGTATAAAACCATAATATAAAATACAATGTAAAGTTAAGCTAAACGAAGTGGTTTAGCATTTCATCTGAATGTAACCATTAACAGTTATATGTTAATTTTCTCAGTGAATAAATATTGAGAGATGTAAACAGTGGCCAATCTTTTGCAGGTCTTCCCTTGTGTTGCAAATGGAACATGGCTGAATAAAGTAGGAATTGTTCTTGTGCTACGTAGTTCATTTTTATTTTCTCTTGCTCAGGTTGACCATACAGCAGCAATTAAAGAATACAGTAGGTCTTCAGCAGATCAAGAAGAACCTTTACCACATGAACTGAGGCCTTCTGAGGTGTTGAGTATGACCATGGACTACTTAGTAACTCAAATTATGGACAAAGGAGGAGGCTGCTACCGAGAGTGGTACGATTTTGTGTGGAATAGAACTCGTGGGATAAGAAAGGTAACTGCTCTTTGGGTGAGGCCCTTGATTTGACAGACTGCAAAAAGTAGTTATTTATTAGATTTATCCAAAGGAGAGTGGAATCATGAAGGTGATATCAGGCAATGCTATTTCATATTCACTTGAATGGGGTGGTGATGAAGAGATTTCAGTATGTGGGGGAGTACAAAGTTTAAAAGTCTTCTCTCTCTCTCTCTCTCTCACACACACACACACACACACACACACACACAGAGCAATATACTGTATATAAGAGCATTGTTTTGATTACATTTTATACCTGTAGCTGTATTACCAATATATCCCAGAAAGGCACTTTTTTTTAAGCAAACAGATTTGTGCTTTAAGCATGCATACTTGGATTCCACCCTCAGCCACATATATGCTGATGGGGTCTGAGCTGGTGGTTACTGACAAAAAAAGCACTTTATCGCTTAGTTGGTAGTAGCCTGATGTTCATCTGTGACCAGTGGCTGGTTACCACAAGTGAGAAATGTGACTGTGTTGTTTGTATGACTGAGTGTGGGTTTGAATGGTAAGTGAGTGCATAGATGGTGTAGGTAAAGATGTTTTTGGGAAGCCGTGATGCAGGGACACATGGAGGGGGAGCTGCTATTCCAGTGATTTGGGGCGGAAGGAAGGGGTTGCAACATCAGCGTAGAACGGGTTTCAGGTGTCTTCACACTGTTCCCCTTCTACTCTCCTCCTCTAGTTCTCATGTACCTGGTAGCTCATCCACTGAGCCCTCCTTCCTTGTGGTGCTACTCTTTAATGCCAGGTCGGTCCTCAATAAGACCTCTCTTATTCATCATTTAATCCTGGATGAGAGGGCTGACCTGGCATGCATTACTGAGACTTGGGTGGGTGAGCTGGGTGGGGTTGATTTGACTCAGCTCTGCCCATCTGGGTACTCAGTGCAGCACCAACATAGATTGGAGGGACGGGGTGGGGGGGTCGCCGTGATTCATAGAACTTCCATCTCTATCACCAGGAAACCACTCCATCTTGGAGCAGGCCTTGAAGGTTTGCACCTGGTGTTGGGCCAGAGAGACAGATTGGGCATGCTGCTGGTATACCGCCCACCCTGTTGCCCGGCATCCTCCCTGACTGAGCTGGCAGAGGCAGTCTCGAGTGTGGTGTTGGAGGAACCCAGGACGGTGGTTCTGGGCAACTTCAACTTTCATGCTGAGGCTGTCTCTGGGGCTCCGGCTCGGGACTTTATGGCTTCCATGACAACCATTGGACTGTCTCAGTTTGTCATTGGCCCAACACATAAAGCAGGGCATACCCTTGATTTGGTTTTTGCTCCAAGCTGTGAGATGGGTAATCTGAAGATTGGGGGGGTCCAAGTAACCCCATTGTCATGGTCAGACCATTTCTTGGTGAGATTTGAACTCACGGCGTTACTACCCTCCTGCAAGGGTGAGGGACCCATTCGGATGGTCCGCCCCAGGAGACTGATGGAATCCAATGGATTTCTGAATGCTCTTGGGGATTTTCCAGTGGAGAGAGCTGGTGATCCAGCTGAGGCCCTAGCCTCACTGTGGAATGGTGAGATGCGGAGGGCCATCGACTTGATCGCACCTGAGTGCCCTCTCCGGTCCTGTAGAGCCCGCTCTGCTCCTTGGTATACTAAGGAGTTGCGGTCAATGAAACAGGCTGGACATCGGCTGGAGCGCAAATGGCGCAAGACTCGAAGCGAAGATGACCGAGCACGCTGTAGAGCGCATAATCGTGCCTATTGCGTGGCAGTGTGGGCAGCAAAGAAGGCTTATTTTGCTGCCTCCATTGTGTCCTTGAGTAGCCGTCCAGCGGAGCTCTTCCTGGTGGTCCGGGGGCTGCTAACATCCTCCCCAGCAAATGGGGCCCTGGCTCCGTCAAGGACCCGCTGTGACCTTTTTGCATCACACTTTGAGGACAAGATCGCTTCTCTCCGCAGCGAGCTTGACGTTGTTTTTAGTGCAGCTCCAGTTGAGGTGTCTGATGCCACCATCTGCCCAATTTTGTGGGATCAGTTCCAGTTATTGCGGCCTGATGATGTAGACAAGGTGCTTGCAGCAGTGCGGCCGACCACTTGCCCTCTCGATCCCTGTCCCTTCTGGCTTATAAAAGCAAGCTGAGGGGGTCTGACTGGGTGGGTCCAGGGGGTGATAAATGCTTCCCTCTGGGAAGGGGTGGTCCCTGCTGTCCTTAAGGAGGCAGTAGTGCGACCACTCCTGAAGAAGCCCACCCTGGACCCGATGGTATTAGGCAACTACCGCCCAGTTGCAAACACTCCTTTTTTAGGGAAGGTACTTGAGAGGGTTGTGGCAGAGCAACTGCAGGCACTCTTGGAGGCTACTGATTATCTAGATCCATTCCAGTCTGGGTTCCGATCTGGTTACGGGACTGAATCAGCCTTGGTCGCCCTGATGGATGACCTTTATCGAGAGAGGGACAGGGGGAATGCAACCCTGTTAAACCTGCTCAATCTCTCGGCGGCTTTTGATACCATCGACCATAGTATCCTCCTGGATCGACTCTGTGGGATGGGCATCGGAGGCACTGTTTTACAGTGGTTCCGGTCCTACCTACGGGGTCGTTTTCAGAGAGTAGCATTGGGTGACCAGTCCTCGGCCTCCTGGCAATTGAGCTATGGAGTGCCGCAGGGCACCATCTTGTCCCCAATGTTATTTAACATCTATATGAAGCCGTTGGGAGCGGTCATTAGGGGATTTGGAGCTAAATGTCATCAATACGCTGATGACACGCAGCTCTATCTCCCTGTGACAACTGAATCAGGTGAGGCTGTGCAAGTCCTGGACCAGTGCCTAGACTCAGTAATGGGCTGGATGAGGGCCAATAAACTGAGACTAAATCCTGGCAAGACGGAAGCCCTGTGGGTGAGTGATTCCCGAGTCCGGGAGACAGGCTCATTGCCTGTTCTGGATGGGGTTGCTCTGCCTCTGAAAGAGCAGGTTCGTAGTTTGGGGGTACTCTTAGACCCGTTTCTGTCGTTGGAGGCTCAAGTAGCCGCCACGGCTCGGAGTGCCTTTTACCATCTTCGGTTGGTTCGCCAACTACGGCCTCTCCTGGACAGGGATAGCTTGACCACGGTGGTACAGGCATTGGTAACCTCAAGATTGGATTACTGTAATGCGCTCTGTGTGGGGCTGCCCTTGAAGCTGCACCGGAAGCTGGAGCTAGTGCAGAATGCTGCAGCTCGGCTGTTGTTTGGAGCTGCCCCTTTCCAGCATGTAACTCCTCTGCTGAGGGAACTGCACTGGCTGCCTATTCGCTACCGGGCCAGGTTGAAGGTTCTTGTACTTGTGTACAAAGCCCTAAACAACTTGGGACCAGGATACCTGAGAGAGCGCCTTCTCCCCTACCAACCTGCCCGGTCACTGAGGTCATCCAAGGGTCTACTCCTGGTGGTTCCACCTAGATTCATCCTCCGATTGGAATCCACCAGGCGAAGAGCCTTCAGTGTGGTGGCCCCCCTCCTGTGGAACTCCCTGCCTCTGGAGGTCAGGCAGGCGCCAACCTTGTACTCCTTTCGGCGCCTCCTGAAAACATCTTTATTCCAAGAAGCCTTTCTTTAACATGCAGCCTTGGATTTCTGTGTTGTTGTTTTTTGCTTCTTTTTAAATTTTGTTTTAACTGTTTTATTCTGTTTTTATTTTCATTTTACCTTGCACACCGCTCCGAAATTTTTTCAATGAGGAGCGGTATATAAATATTCTAAATAAATAAATAATAAATAAAAAAAGAGATCTTGGGATTGTGATGAGAGTGAGGGCGGGGGTGGGCTGTGAGTGCAATCAGTTGCTAGGCAGATAATGGAAACCGATGTGCCGGCTGGAGGAGAGTGACAGCAACGGTTTTGACCACTCTTGCCAAGCAACTCTGTAGGTGACCAAAATAACCTAGGGTGACCACCACACAACACAAAAACCCATGATGGTTTAAATAACCCACTCTGAGTGGGTTATTTTGGCTAAATAAGCCATTGTGGGTAGAACCCCCCCCCCAACTCCTGACAGATGACGCAATAACTCAAAATGGGCCCATGCCCTTGCTCAGCCTCACCATCCAAGTCTTCCAACATGGAGTGGGCATGCTTAGGTAAGCTTCCAGAGTGGTGGTGTGCAGCACCTCCCATTCCCCCCCCCCCGTTCTCCCACAATGGGTCCTGGTGGTGGCAGTGGGTGCTGGGGCCCTTATGGGGCCAGGAGGAGCAGGCAAGTTGTACTGTGGCAACATGTATCCATAGGGAGGCATGCAGGGGGCTTGTGACTGTCTGATGTGAAAGGCTCCTTGGAAGGCCATAGCTAACGTGCGGATTGCTTCGTATGGCGGTCCATGGCAGCCGTTTGCTCCCGAAGGGCTCATTCAATGGCAGCCATGGCCATGGCCTCCCTATGGTTGTGCAAGCCTGCACACAGAGACTCCCCCGACTCCCTTATGGCCTATGCAGACGTGCATGCTCTGCATAGCCATGCACGCTGCTCAGACTGTCAGGATCCACTCCTTGGCACATCTGCTCTCCTCCTTGGTTATCATGCGTGTGAAGAGCTCGTGGATTCTTGCTCCAGCGACCTCTGTGGCTGTGACAAGGTCCTTTGCCATCTGCAGCCTGTCTGCTTTGTGCTTGTTGCGCATACGGCCACCCCTCTGGGTGTTGGTAATTGGGTAAGCATCTAGAGCAGGCAGCAGGTGGTGAAGGTGGCTCCTCTTTGAGGGCCTGTGGCTCATGCATTTCTTCATTCTGCTGTTGTGTACTCTCCTCCATATCCTCGCCTATGGCCAAGGCTACTTGCCTTGCTGGCTCCATCATTGAGCACGTCACCCTCTGTGACAGTGAATCCTACGAAGGTGTAATTGCTGCGCTATGTAACGATGCATTTCAGCTCTTCGTGGGAAGGTGACAGCTCAGGGGGCATGATCTGGGTGACCTCAGTTAGGGCGATGCACTCCATTTCATCTTCAAGATCAGGTGTAACTGTCACGGTCTGCGTAATAGAGTCCAGGATGGTGCATGCTGTGGTGTCCTGCTCCGCTTCCTTGCTGAGCTGCCTGGGTGCCACTGTGGGCTGCAGTACAGGGGTGGCAGGCATCACCTCGGGACTGACTTCCATCTTCTCCTGCATTTCTGGGGGGAAAGCCATCTATACTGCTCCAAGAGCCCCATCATGTGCTCCACATGGACGCTGCTCCTTCTGCACCAGCTGTGGGTGTGAGGGTCTTGGGAGGGGATCCCTCTGCAGACTTTCTGGGAAGATGGGCTGTGGGCATGCAGCCCCTGGCAGAGGGTCTCCTTGAAAGTGGCTGAGGAAAGCGTTTGGGCTGTTGGTGCTGGATGAGAGGGTGGCAGGCGAAGTGCTGCTGGAGCAGACCAGAGTCTGAAGGGTATAGTCGCTGTGAGGGGCTGGAAGATCCACTGGCCGTGCCTGTAGGCAAGGGGGGGTGCGTGTGTAGGTGAAGACCTTCTGCTGGTCGGGGCTACTGGAGGTGTAATTCCGAGCTGAGGACTTGGCCGAGGGGCGGGGGGGCACTCATGTTGCCAGGCAGCCACTGCTGGCTTGACCCCGCTACCCATGGTTGTATCCTGGCATGACGTCATGTCGCTCTTCCAGAAGCCATGCCTGCGTCTTTTGTTGTGTGTGAATTCTTTTTCAGCCCATGCAGGTTGTCCTTTCGTTGCTTGGGGGTGGGAATGTAGCCATAGTCCTTCATCAGGCTGGAGAGCCAGGGCTGGAGGTTATCATGCCTGGCAATGGTCATGATGCTCCGGGCCTTGAGGCTGCCCCATAGCTCTATGAAGGCGCCCACCTCTGCTTCAGACCAGTGCAGGGCTCTCAGCTTCGTCTTGGCCTCTTGGGTAGTCTCCACAGGAGATCCAAAGGCCTCTTGACTTGGTGGAGGTTGTCCTGAGGGTAGCTCTTCCGAGAAAAGGGACTGTGGTCGCATTTCCTTGGTCTGGCTTTCTATAATGGCCTGGGCGGTGGGATCCATGCTGGTGACGGTGGCAGTCTTGGGCGTTTTTCAAAAGCTGCAAGGGTCATCTGGCAGGAGGGATGCTTTACAGCGGTGGGGGAGTAGAGATTAGGAGCTGCAGGTAGTTGTGGGAAGTAGCCATTGACGTTGGGGCAGGGAGGGGATGCAGGGCCCTCAGATTGCTATGCATTCTTTCAGAAGTTTCACACAACCACCACTGCTGGCACCAGCAGACTGGGCATTCAGCTTGTGTTGGAGATGATCAGGAGCAGGGAGATGGCGCTGCGGAGCAGTGGGGGGGCTGAGGAGGGGGGCTGTGTGAGGCTGGCTCACCTGTGTGTGCCAGCAGACTGGGCATTCAGCTTGTGTTGGGGACAAGCGGGAATGGGGAGGAGGCAACGGGTGATCAGAGTTGTTGCCCGGGCGTCTGGCATAGCAATTGCTGAGAGGGCGCACACAGAGCAGGGGCAGGGAGGAAGCCTAGTAGCCCAACTGTGGGGGATGAGACATGTAGGGGAAGGGGGCCCATTGCACCCCAGGTAATTAGTCTTGTGTTTGGGAAGGGAGGGGGGTCGAAAGAAGGA
The DNA here is from genome assembly GCF_023053635.1 of Elgaria multicarinata webbii. Taxonomy (NCBI): domain Eukaryota; kingdom Metazoa; phylum Chordata; class Lepidosauria; order Squamata; family Anguidae; genus Elgaria; species Elgaria multicarinata. The sequence continues at coordinate 16,481,646 of NC_086172.1, read as the reverse complement.
CACCGGCGTCCGTCAAGAGGATGGTTGCTTTTTGGGGTGAGCCCGTGACAATGTGTTTGGAGCTCCCTGCCCGCTGGGATGTTACGATTTCTTGCTGAAATGGCTGCTTGTTCCTTTTCCCTGTTTGGACACAGCCATGGTCTGACCCTTATGCCCTGCCCTGCCCTGCCATCTGCGGACTTGTCCTGAGCAATTGGGAGCTCACCGTCCAGTGCTTGTCGGGGGAGAAGGGAGGCAGCAGAGGGCATGGCAGGGCATGGGTGCCTGTCAGGTGGCGCTCATTTCGTGTGCACAATGTGGGCAGGAGGGGGGAGGCTGGTGTAATCTGTTGCTAGGTGGATTTCAGAATCGTGTTTTGCCGGCTGTAGCAGAGCAGCCAGTGTGGTTTTGGCCTCTCTTGCCCGGGAACTCTGTAGGCAGCGGAAATAGTCAACTCCACGGCACGAAACAGTCCACGGAGCCCGGTAGATGTCATGATAACCAACAGTTGTGCGAATATTTTATTTATTTATTTATTTATTCGCCCAATAGCCGGAGCTCTCTGGACGGTTCATAGTCAACTCTGCAGAGAGTTAGTTATCTCCACTGTTTATTTCATGGAAATAGTCAACCGTGGGGTGGTTTTTGCCTGACAGACGACACAATAGTCAACCGTTGATTATTTAAGCAACGGTTGACTATTTAAACCACTGTTGGATATGGTGTCGTCCGAACTGAATCAGTGAGTTAAATCACGGCTTATTTAACCCATCCTGGGTTACCGTGACATCCGAGTCAGTAACAGATTCATTCAATAGTCTGGGTGAACAAATCCATTTTTCATTGGTGCCAAAAGCTTGTAAGTCTCAACTCTGACTATATGAAAGAGGATTCCACAATTGGAGTGCCTGCATCGAATCCCAGGCAAACGATGGTCACTTGATCTTTATATCTGAGCAGTTTGTAGTATTTGTGAGCTGTTCAGAAGTTTAGATGTTCTTCTGTTGTCAGAAATGGTGGGGAAATCCCCCCCCCATGTTAGTGTCCCTGAAAGACAGGTAGCTTTGGTGGATTATATAGGTTTTGCAGTCTTACAGTATCTGGAGTTCTGCAGGAAACTTAATAAATAGAACCCGTGCAGGCATTGGCCACAGGAAAAGAACAGGATCTATGCAAGGTTATAGATTTGCAAAGTAATTCTTAGATTACCTCTTTTCTTCCATTTCCTTCTTGGTTCCAGGAAGGTTGAAATATGAAGTGCTTCAACTGTTCACATTCCCTCTAAACAAAACCGAGTAAATCACCTTGTAAGTCTGCCTTTTTTGGCCTAAAATGAGATCCACAAATAAATATAGTACCGTACTTATACCTAGTTCTGGTATTTTCCTGCCTGCTTTGTATACAACAAATTTACTTCACCTTTCCAACATATATATACCCTGTTTCCCAGATTGCAGGTTTCATTTTTCCAACCTCACATGTATATTGAGCCTTTTTTATATATCTTGTAATTATTCACTCAATTTGCAAGACACGTCAGCCTAACCATGACTTATTTAACCTATGATACGCCTTGGCGCTTGCCAGACACCATTTTGAATATGCAACTCCCAATAGGGTTGTGACATGTTAGCTCAAACTGGCCAAACCTGGTCAACCAACCCCTACAAGACACCGAGGATTATGAAATTTCTTTAACCCTTGCATAACTCCCAGTGGCCGGGTTTGGATGACATACGCAGCCCCATCGGGGGTTGCATATTCAAAATGACCCGGCACACTTCATGGCTCTTCATGGATTAAATAAGCCATGCTAAACTCTGTGTATTGTGTGAACTGAGCCATAATGTCAATTTATGCTTCTGTTGCACTTACTTTCCTTGCTAGCACCTGCTTCCTTTAAGTTCTCAATAACCCACATTCTACCTCACTTCTCCTCTTAAACTACTATCACCGGATGAAGGTGAACTCCAAGGTACCTCCCCTACCATCATAGACTTCTTGGGTTGGGATCAAGGGGTATCTAGGACAAATATTGTTGTGTTAGAATTGAATTAGTAGCAGCATTAAAGATGGTAATGTCTTGACTTTGATTATTGCAGCAACATAAAAATCTTTAAAGGGTGCAATGTAAGGCATGCAAATAGAATTGAAGATGTCTTAAGTTTTTGCACTTCTGTGTTTGACCAGGATATAACCCAGCAACATCTCTGCTGTCCTCTGACGGTTTCCTTGATTGAGAAATGTACCCGTTTTCATATCCACTGTTCTCATCATTTATGTGAGGAACCGATGTCATCTTTTGATGCAAAGATCAACAATGAGAACATGACAAAATGCCTCCAGAGCCTGAAAGAAATGTATCAGGATCTTGCAAACAAGGGCATTTACTGCAAGAGTGAAGCAGAATTCAGGGGATATAATGTCCTTCTAAATCTCAACAAGGGGGATATTCTCAGGTGAATCTTTAAATGGATTTGGTCTCTTCCACTGGCAATATTTGGAGAAGTTGTACATAAATACAAAATGGCATGAAATCTTCACTGTTAAGATAAAAAGTTATTATATGATACCGTCATAAAACAGAATTAGAAGAGAGGAAAAATCCACCCAGCCTAATCTGGGGCAGAGCCATCCACTCCTTTTACATTTCAACCTACAAAAGTATAGTGTTTCTAGCCAGTTGTTACTGACAAAGTATCGCCTGTCTTTGGAGTCAACAGCATAGCTGTATTTGTTTTTAAGAGTACCCAAGAAAGTAAATTAATGAAGCGAAAGCCTCCTTCTCAGTACTCCCCACTAATCACAGTAGCACTGATATTCTCTCTTCTTGGAACCATCAAGGGTCTGACTTCTCTTCATTCTAGTAGAGCAGTTGAAGAGGTAAGGTCTAGATAAATTATCCATGTTTACAAACCTGCAGGCAGGACCTTCAACAAAAGCGTGTAAAACGCAGAATAAAACAACTTTTTTTTAAAAAAAAAACACATCTTGAGGCACCTTAAAGACCAACAGATCCGTTAGACTTACACTTTCATCAGCTTCACTACATCAGATGCTTGAATATTAAGTAAAAGGAAACCTGTAAACTGGCTAAAATGCTATTGGATCCAAGAAATATATTCTGTATATAGAGTAAGGGAGCAACCCTATGGCCTGCGAGACAGAGAGTCTAGCGTAAGATATTACCCTAGACCCTAGAGCAAGATATTTCAGATTCCTGAATCCAAGCTCAGAACCAGCGCTTTGACCATGGATCCAAGAATCTGAGCTCCTCTCCCCCTTCCCCTCACAGCTGGCATGGAATGATGCAAAAGCAGAGGTAAAGGGGGTGCTTGGAGGCTTACCAGTATCAAGGGCAGAATCCCATAGGACTGCACCTTAACTCTTGCATTTCAAGACCCTGGGGCAACACAGTTGACAATTATTTTCTTGATCTATGTGAAAGTATGTGTATTTATCTCCCAATCAAAGATAGCTTCATGCATCTGATGAAAGTGGCACTAGTCCAAGAAAAATTGTGCCACGATAAATCTGTATATCTTTTAAGATGCCACAAGACAGCAAACTAATGCAGTTATCCCTCTGGAATAAGGTTAAGGTTAAGTATTAGAAAATAGCTTTATTCAGTTACGTAGGCATTAAAATAAATGTTTGAATACTTCAGGCTCCGTCAGGGTGGTCTCAAATTTAAATGTATAATTGTGTGTGAATTTAATGCAAGTGTGGACACCTTGTGCACCTCCATCAGCCTTCGCCGGCATAGCCAGTGGTGAGGCCTGGTGGCAATCATAGGCCAAAATATCTGGAGGGCCAAAAGTTAGCCACCCCAGTTTAAAGCCTAAGTACTCATATGTTTCTTGCTGCATTTTCTGTATGCATGTTCCACACAGATGCCATCATTAACATAAAACTAATAAATTCATGTCCCACTTTGTCTTAACAGAGAAGTGCAACAGTTTCATCCAGCTGTCCGAAACTCCACTGAAGTTAGATTTGCAGTGCAGGCCTTTGCTGCGTTAAACAGTAATAATTTTGTCCGATTTTTCAAACTCGTGCAGACAGCATCTTACCTGAACGCATGCTTGTTGCACTGTTATTTCAGTCAGGTAAGAAATAGCACTTCTCTGAGATGATATTAGGGGAGGGAAAATCCAGGATTTGCATTTATCTTGGTAACGTACTTTAGCCTTATTTGGGCATTTAATTGCCCTACATCATTGGGATCATGGGAGGGAGAGTGGGGATGCACTAGAGCCCTGCATGATCAGGTTTCTAAATCATGGAAGGAGCCGACGTAAGTACAGCAGACACCCTACTGCAGAAGTTCAGCCTGAATGCATGGATATTAGAGGGATGGACTGTTGGGAACGCAGCATAAGAGGTGAAGTCAAAAAATATATCCCTGCCCCATCATGAGACTGAAATCACGTGAGAGGGAGCAAGAGAATTGGGCTTTTGCCACTGCTTCCTTTAAACATTCCCAGTAATTGGAAGCGCAGCCTTGCCTTGCTGGATCAGTTACTGCAGAGACTAATGTACCAAATGTAGAAACAAGTGGACCCCTCCCCTTTAAATTAAGGGTTTAGTAGTTTTCACCCTTCATTAATTTTAGACCACTGATAGTTTAGTAAGTGTATATAAAAGGGAGGGGTGGGAAAGATTAAACGCTATGGGGCAATTGACCCCATAATTGTTGAGGAATAATAGAGTATTAAGTGGTTCAGATTTGCTAAAAAAAAAGCTTTTACAAATTTTTCAAACAGCTGCCAGAGTTTACAGCTTGAGTGGCTTAAATATATTAAAGGATCAATATGAAAAACATTGGTCTATAGAAGTCTCAGACATAATTTGGTAATGTGTAAGCAAGATGTATGTTTCTCTTCCATAGGGTGTCATCCAGTGTTACAATGGATCCCTTCCTCTCTGCTCTCCATCCCTCCAGAGCAGAAAGTGTTGATAGATGGAGGGGCTGCAGGAGGGAGGGGAAATTACACATCGGTAGAGTCTCATTGGCAGACCAACATAATTGAATTTCACTCATTGTCATTGATGTGAAAAGCTAATCTCCTGCAATTTTCTTTTACCATGATTAATAAAAAAATACTAATAAGAGCTCTTGAAATGTTTTTCAGATTCGTAGAGATGCTCTAAAGTCTCTCAATATTGCCTATACTGTGAACACTCAAAGATCCACCATTTTTCCACTAGATAATGTGGTCCGCATGTTACTGTTTAGAGATTATGAAGATGCAACTGATTTTATAAGTTACTATGGCTTGAGTGTGTCTGATGGGTAAGATGTGCTTTTAACCTGTTGATTGTTTTACTATGATTTTAATTTTTGTGAACCGCCCAGAGAGCTTCGGGTATTGGGCGGTATAGAAATGTAATAAATAAATAAATAAAAGTTGCACATCCACAAGTAGAATTGGTGTGTCCGAAAGATAACAAGAATAGGAAAAATGTTTAAAAGCTGGGGAATTAAATGGCTGGAAAAGTGACTGAAACCAGTCCTCCACATCATTGAGCTGAAAGAATTGAAAAGGTGGTCATAACTTGAGGCAGAGTTAGGTTCTCTTCCCTTGTTAAAACAGTTCTCTCCTAGTAATAAATAGGGGTAACTGTATTTACTGATTGTATTAAAGGTTTATTTTTATCCTTATTGCATGCAAATTCACTCAACCTAAATCCAGACAATAGTGATAGTGACAGATGGAATCTGGTTGTCGTAATGACATTCTTTCATATATGTTACTATTGATCACAGTTCTTTGAATGCTGGCCCTTATGTAGCCAAATGACATCACCCATGCACAAGAGGGAGGGGTGAGAAGGTTTAGAGGAATCCCAAGGTTTACAAAAGAAAAGGGGAAAGAAGGGAAAGAAAAAATATCATTGCAGTGGATACTTTAGGACTGACCATGCTTAGTGACCTCAGGATGCAGACTGTAGAGTGGGGAAAGAATTGGAAAGATCCTACTTGATCTTCATTAATGGAGTTCACTATGGTCACTTGGCTTCATAGACAAATGCGAAACAGCACACAACTTCACAAAGCAACTGCATTCGGACGACACAAAAACCACCGGCGGTTTTAGGAGTTAACTGCCAGTGGAATGCTCAACATTCAGAAACAGCCACAGCCAGCCTGCCCCGCAAAAGCTTTGAAGGGACCCACTCTGCCACTTCAGTGGTGGTGTGAACCTGCCATGCCAGGGTGCTCTCTCTGACTGGGATGGGGGACCTTCCTTCTAAGGGGTGTCTGTCTTTATAAAACAAAAACCAAGCCCTGGAGCTCTTTCATCTTCCAAGACGTATTGACTCAAATCCCAGGCAAGTTTTCTGGAAAGCTTCAGAGGTGGTGAGTTTTTTTTCAAGCAGCTGCCAGTGTCTTGATCGTTGTTTATACTTTGTGCAGTTGTGTGCTGTTTAGCATTTGTGTCTGTTGGTTACTTACAATTGTTGTCTCTGTTTTTGTGCTTCCACTTGGCTTCATAACCAGACTAGTACTATAGTAGGGTGACCCTATGAAAAGGAGGACAGGGCTCCTGTATCTTTAACAGTTGCATAGAAAAGGGAATTTCAGCAGGTGTCATTTGTATATATGGGGAACCTGGTGATATTCTCTCTTCATCACAACAGTTAAAGCTGCAGGAGCTATACTAGAGTGACCAGATTTAAAAGAGGGCAGGGCACCTGCAGCTTTAACTGGTGTGATGAAGAGGAAATTTCACCAGGTTCTCCATATATACAAATGACACCTGCTGAAATTCCCTTTGCAATACAACTGTTAAAGATACAGGAGCCCTGTCCTCCTTTTCATATGGTCACCCTAACTATAGGATTTGTTACAGTCTTCCAGGCATAGTTAAGCATCCTGTTACTGACCTAAAATGGTTACAATAACGAGCTTATAACCATATGACTTCCTCTTTCACTGTTCACATACCTCATCTGTACTAATGTAGAACACCTTAAGAAATAGGGTTTAGGTATTTAGTACAGTACTATACCTTGTGGCAGGGTTTTTTGGGGCTTATTATTATTATTATTATTATTATTATTATTATTATTATTATTTAAAGCATTTTTATAGCGCCGCCTCACCATTTCTGGCATCGAGGCGCTTTACAATAACATATAAAACAATTCCATTAAAACCCTCAACCCACATTAAGACAATTCCATTAAAACCCTCGCCCTCATATGTGTATTTCACTTCATGTTAAATCAGTTCACATCTTTATTTTCTGGTTCTCCAAAATAACCCCAGGGAGCATGAAAAGGGAGATAACCCTAAAAATGTGCTGTTGCTGACTGTAGTTGCATGTGCTAAACATATTTATAAGCAACCCTATAAAAAGCTCTTCTTATAGTCATGGGATCATTTGCTATGAGTCTTGCATTTTGCTTTTACAGTTTTGTGGAGCTGAATCGATCTGCGTTTCTAGAACCGGAAAGCTTGCCCAAGCCAAAGAAAACACTGTTTGTTGGGCAGAAGTTAACTGTGTCGGTTGGGGAAATTGTCAATGGGGGACCTCTCCTGCCTGTCGCTCGCCATGTACCTGTGTGTAGTTTTACTGCACAGAACAAATACACAGGGGAGAATGCTGCTGCAGTCAATTCAGCCATCAATACTCAGAAAGTCAATGTTGATGTGACAGGTGAGCCAGAATCCACACACCAGGAATACACAAATGGGATAGGGTATTATGGCCATAACACAAATAGATATCCACTCACTTAAACTGATACACACCTTCCACACACATGTATTCCTGCACATAATAGTAATAATAAATAGCTTGTTTATATTGCTTTGGAGTGTTCAAGCTGTTTCACAGGCGTTGTCTTAACAACAATCCTTACAATTCTCTAAGTTAGGTCAGTACAGTACAGTTACAAGATGGGGGATACTTGGCTCAGCAATACTACAAATGACAAGGATCTTGGAATTGTTGTAGATCGCAAGCTGAATATGAGCCAACAGTGCGATATGGCTGCAAGAAAGGCAAATGCTATTTGGGGCTGCATTAATAGAAGTATAGCTTCCAAATTGCATGGGGTACTGGTTCCTCTCTATTAGGCCCTGGTTAGGCCTCATCTAGAGAATTGCATCCACTTCTGGGATCCACAATTCAAGAAGGACGCAGACAAGCTGGAGCGGGTTCAGAGGAGGGCATCCAGGATGATCAGCGGTCTGGAAACAAAGCCCTATGAAGACAGACTGAAAGAACTGGGAATATTCAGCCTGGAGAAGAGAAGATTGAGGGGAGACATGATAGCACTCTTCAAATACTTAAAAGGTTGTCACACAGAGGAGGGCCAGGATCTCTTCTTGATCCTCCCAGAGTGCAGGACATGGAATAATGGGCTCAAGTTAAAGGAAGCCAGATTCCGGCTGGACATCAGGAAAAACTTCCTGACTGTTAGAGCAGTACGACAATGGAATCAGTTGCCTGGTGAGGTTGTGGGCTCTCCCACACTAGAGGCCTTCAAGAGGCAGCTGGACAACCATCTGTCGGGGATGCTTTAGGGTGGATTCCTGCATTGAGCAGGGGGTTGGACTCGATGGCCTTGTAGGCCCCTTCCAACTCTGCTATTCTATGATTCTATGAATAATAAATAGCTTGTTTATATTGCTTTGGAGTGTTCAAGGTGTTTCACAGGCGTGTCTTAACAACAATCCTTACAATTCTCTAAGTTAGGTCAGTACTATCCCCTGTTGCAGCTGGGGAGCTGAGGCTGAGAGCAACTTGCCTAAGGACATCTAGCGTATTCATAGCAGAGGCAAAATTCAAACTAGGAATCTTCTGATCAGTGGCTCAGTCTCTATATCAGCCTCAGTGCCTTAGCCACTAGTCTGCATCAGGTGGCAACAACAGTTGTAGGAAGAATGGAGAACAGGCTTGCCTATGAATCCTCCTAATTGTTCACCAGACAAGTGTCTGGTGGTTGCCCAAGCAGTTGATAATGAATAGCTACAGTGAGGTGCAGAACTTCAGACCTGGGCCCAAATTTGGTCCTCCAGGGTTCCACAGACAGCAGTGCCCTGAACTCCCCCCCCTCCCTCCCCCCCCTACTGTTTATTTATTTTATTTATTTATTTTGTTACATTTATATACCGCCCCACAGCCGAAGCTCTCTGGACGGTTTACAACAGTGTTCAGTGATTTCCTGGCTTTCATGCATTTGGTCTTTCTTCTAAGAGATTGAAATGCCTCCACTAAGGCTTAATTTCTGGCAGTAAGAACTTTCGGCTAAAATAGGCTGGTAGTTTTGGCCTCACTGCTCTGGCTCGCTGCCCTGCCTGCCACTGAAACGTGCCCCCCTCCCTGAGAGCTCCTGAATGGGATATGGCCCTCATGCTGAAAGAGGGTAAAATCCCCCCAGTTATGCTAAGGGTTCATGGTTGCATCTCATAGTCTAACCCCTGGCTGAGTCAGTCTTCTAAAAAAAACACCTTTCCTTCTACGCACGTGTGTGGACTGCTTTCTGGTGAACTCAAAGGGGAATTCACTGATAAGCATTCTTTGTTTTGGAAAGAAGTATATTGTCTTGCTTTTCTATTACCAGCATTCAGTGATTTATATTCAATAAATCAGCTTAAAGCAGTATAAATGAAATCGAATAATAAAAACAATAACTACAAAACCAGTAACTGAACACTAACATGGATTCTCTTTAACATAGATTTAATAGTTAAATTTTGAAGTACAGTGTTGTAAACACAACTGCTTAATGTAAACCAAAGCATCCTGTGGACGTACCTCATACCGAGTTATCTAGCTTAGTACTGTTCACTACAGCGGAAGGTGGCTCTTCTAGGTCTCAGGTAGAGGTTATACCCAGCCCAGGCAACTGCGATCATCCTTACAAGGCTCTTCAAAATAGTAGTACTCTAACCATGTGTCCTGCTGCTGAGGTGTGGGTTCTTCCTTTCACAACTGGTCTTGGACAAGCCTGCCAACTTGAAAAAAAATACTGTTGTTGTTTTTAATAAAGAAAAAATGCAAAAAATAAAGGAAATGTTTACTCTTCTTAGTAGCTTGATATTAAGTAGCTCTTTATTTTACCTACAGAACCAAGAGCAGAAGAGAGTAGCGTAGACTCTGAAGTACTTCAAGTTCAGCATTCATCATCACTCTTACCATTCCCACCAGCACCATTCCCTTCTTCTGCAGGGTCCACCTTCCAGCCTAATGCACAACCTTCTCCTCCCCCTTCGAAACTTCAGCTGGTTTACAGTGATATGGTGAGAGCTTCAAGAAATGTGTTATGTTTCACTGTCACACAGTTCTTAAATACTAGTAATATTACTTGGTATTTCAGATTTCTATTTTAATGTAAGACTGTTCTTCGTGTAATTTTTGAAATCTTTAAAAGCAGAACATAATACAGCACTACATAGGTATTTATTTAATGTGCGTACTTCAACTACTCATTTCCAATGTTTCAAAATTGGACATGCCTACACCATGACTAGGAGGCATATTCAGGCCACCTTTGCTTCAGTAGCAGAAGGTTTTTAGACTTCCAACTCCCAGAAGCCCTTGCCAGTATGACCATTGGTCATGAATGCTGGGTCTTGAGGCCAAATCATCTACATATTTACTTTCTGCCCATCCCTGCCATAGGATAGAAATCCACACCCTCAGTAATGATTGTGGATCAAACTCCCCTTCACGTCTTCTTCCTTAAACCCACAAAGTTCAACAGTATGACTTTCCCCCTATGGAAACTATTGGCTTTTTAACAAGATAGTGGCAGTTGGTGGCAGTCATACTAAATAAGGTGGTGGCAATTATACCTGATGGATTGTGACTGTTGGTGGATCAGCATCAGTCCTGATCCTTTGCAGACCATGTAGGAGTACAGCCTTAATCTATTGCTTGTGTTGGGGCCTATTTCTCCTTGCCTTCCTCTGGGGCATCAGAAACCACCAGAAATGGGGATGCTGGATGAAGTGGAGTTGGGTTAGAAAGCTAAGAAAAGGAGATTGTCACCTCATATTTGCTGCTCAACATAATGCTGTTAGGAGAGAATTGTCGTTCAGGTGAGAATGATCATCAACCCTGAAGGGCTTTGGTTTCCCCCCCTGCAATACATTGATGGCAAACATACTTGAGCCACCTGAATGGTTTGCAGGCATCTTTGATGTTGCACTCCATTCTTGTTCTTGCTTTTTCTTTCCGAAACACAGTGTGAGGTCATGGTGGAATTCCAGCCCATCTTTTGCCAGATTAATATATGTGCTAGCCCAGCCTTCCTCAACCTGGGGCGCTCCAGATGTGTTGGACTACAACTCCCAGAATGCCCCAGCCAGCTGGCTGGGGCATTCTGGGAGATGCAGTCCAACACATCTGGAGCGCCCCAGGTTGAGGAAGGCTGCAGCTAGCCACTGACAACATGGTGAGTGCATGTGTGGGTTTCAGTTGCTTCATGGAAGATCCTTGTACTCTGGGGTTAAGCCATCATAAAATATTCTGAGTGTGCAGTAATTGTTATTCCATCCAGGTTCTTTCATTTTAATATTGAGCTATCATACTATATATATACCATTATGTTCGTTACTCTTGGTTTTCTAAGTACTAGAAAACATGAGAGAAGTTTTGGAATGTTGAATGCTAATTCTGTGTGGGTTTTCCCACCTCATTCCCAGGACATTGCAGAGGTGGTTGAAGACCTTATGGGTGATGTGCTGGAAGGAGAATGCAGAGAAGTCAGCAATGCAGCTGCAGCCTATATACAGTCAGCGATACGGTAAAGACATTATTGCTACACTCAGTGTTGTTTAATGACATTTTGGAAGCAATTGTTGCTATCTCTGTGCTATTCCACTTCGCTTTAAATTTAAATTTTGCTTTAAATTCAAGCTCTTTTTGTCTAAAATTTAGCATCAGAACATTGCTCACAGAAGAGGTGACCCATATTGCTCTGACTAAATCGTAAAATACTACCTGGAGTTTCCTCAAAAAATGAGTTTAAAAACCCAGAAAAAATGAGCTGCCCCACCACTGGTAAATTTGGTGATACAAATATTGAATTCCTTAGTCACAGGGCAAGAGAGCCGAGAGGAAAGGGTTAATCCGTCTTCCACTTGAAGGCAGGGCCAGAAAGTTTAATGCCTCTGCTGCTGCTGTTTTGGCTCTGCCTTCAAGAAGAACAGGACCACTTCCCTGCTCTTGAACCCTGCACAACAGTGAAGCCAGCATTTTTTCCTCCCCTTTCTACTCTTCTCGGTCCTTCTTGCTAGCTGGGAAAGGGAGGGTGGTTTTGGCTGGGACCAAGACACAGTGGGCTCAATGCTGCAGAGTTTCATGCCTGGTGGGAACGTGGGAGAGGGCCTTCTTGGTGATTGCTCCTGGGCTCTGGAACTCCCTTCTCAGGGAAGCTAGACTGGCTCCCTCCTTGATGTGCTTCTGGAGGCAGGCAAAAAGTTTTTCGTTCTAGCAGGCCTTTGGCTCTGTTTAGGCATTGGACTTTTTAAAAAAATGTTATTTGTATTTTAAATGTTTTAGATGTTTTAATATTGAACCACATTTAATTATATTTTAACTACTTATGTTTCTATTTATATGTTTTAATTTTGTAAAGCCACCTTGAGGTCCAATATTGAGAAAAAGGCAGGATACTGATGCTGCTGATACTTATTATTATCGTTGTTGTCTCTTTCTCGCTCATGGCGTTTTTTCTAGACGGACAAGTCATGCTGTCTTTTACAGATTCAGGAATTTCCTGACAATTGAGCATGTTTAATTATGACTGCTTTCTGGATAGTGGTGTGGAAGTATTTTGGTAGGCCCAGTTTCTGAAGGTTTTCTGTATAGTTTTTTGATGTGACTGATGTGACTAATGGAATAATAGTGACCTTTTCCTGTTGCCATAGTTCTTTGACTTCCATGCCCAGTGGTGTATATTTTTCTCTTTTCCTCTTCCTTTCAACAACATTTTTGTCATTTAGTATTGCTATGTCGATGAGGTATGTGTTGTTTTCTTTTTTGTCTATGACATGTCTGGTCGGTTGCAAGGTATTGTTTTGTCAGTATGAATTGTTCTGTGCCAGTATATATTATGACCTCCATTTTCCAAGATTGTTTTGGTTGAGTATGTATAGTATGGTGTAGGTTGTTCGATAAGGTTGAATTTGATGGCCAGTTGTTGGTGAATTACTTTGGCAGCTGTATTGTATCTGTCCATATAGTCCATTCCTACCAGAATCTTACATCCTCCTGTTACATGGTTTATTGTTTCTTGGAACTGATGGCATTTCCTGCATAGGTCTGTTATTACATTATTATCTTTTATGATGTATTTTGGTAGTTCTTGGTTGTTATAACTTGATCCTGTATAGCTATTGGGAATCCTTCCGTTTCTGGAAATGGCTAACCCTTCCTGAGCCATTTGTATAATTGTTCTTTGTTTATTTGTGGGTTTTGTATTATGTTGTAGTGCTTCCCATGGACTGCTTTCTGTGCCCATTTTTCTTTTTTCTCGGTGAGTGAGAGTGTCATATTTGGTCTTCATTTTGTAGTGCTAGGTTGAGTGGGGTCTACTTTTTGTCTGCTTTTACTATGGCTTTATGGATGGGGGTGTTTTTAGTGTGGAAGAATTCTTTGAGCGATTTTATCTGTTTAGCATGGATTATGTTAATGTCCAGCAGACCTCTTCCTCCTCCTTTCCTGCTGATTGTTATTATTTCAATGCATGAGTCGGGATGGAGGATGTGGTGTTTTGTGAGTTTGGTGTGATTGAGTCTGTTTATTTCTTCGAGTTCAGAGTGTGACCAGTTTATGATTCAAAATGAGGTATTGCGTAAGTGTTGATGGCTTTGAAAATGTTTTTAGATTTGAGTTTGGATTTTAGGATTTGTGATAGGTGAGTTTTATATTACATTCTTAGTTGAGTTTTTACTGTGGAGTGATTGATTTTTGTATTTTGTTGGAATCCTAAGTATTTGTATGTTTCATTTTCTTCCATGTTAACTAGTATTTAGTTATTTAGTATTTCTGCTGTTTCTTGTTTTTTCCATTTTCCTTTTTCTATGTGTAGCATCTTGCATTTTCCTATCCTGAATTCCATTTTCATGTCTGTCATCAGTTCCTCAGTAATTCGCAGGAGGCCTTTTATCTGTGTCAGAGTTGAGGCATAGATTTTGATGTCATCCATGTACAGGAGGTGATTGATTCTGTGCTTTGTTAGTTTTTGGTGTTTTATGTCAATGCGTATGTGGCATTGTTAAGGATGTGGAAAGTGGATTGAAACACAGACACAGCCATAGAGCGCTGAATGCGTCACCTTGAAATATGCCACATTTGATGATGATGATGATTTCATAGAGGCATCCTCACTCACTCATCCCTTGGATGTTCCAATCTCTTCTCCTTCCAAGATAAAGAAAGGGTAGGAAAGGAATGGAGCACTTCACAGATCGTTCTGAATGTTTCTACAACTTCATTGTATCTCTTCCTGTGTCATGTCTAACCCTACTGCCCGTTCTGGAAGAAGGTGTTTCAGATAATCAATCAGAATCAGATTCTGAACTAGAAGACGCAGCGCCAGACACCAGCCAGCCTGTACCAGTGGGGGAGGAAGCTCTCACGGGCAATTCCTCAGCTGGGAGTCAGCCCTCTCCAGAGCTTATCTCCTCAAGGCCAAATCCTATACACTCGGTGGGAAGTGAGCCTTCTTCCGGGAACGAGCGTCCCGAAAGACTAGCTGATGCTAGGGTCCGCCAGAAGCTGAAATGCACGGCGTGAAAAGCAGGCACAAGAAAGTTGGAGAGGTAACGACAGAACCTACCACCGCACCAGGAGCTCTGAAGTTACAGGCATTTGAGAAGTTAGCTTCTTATTCTTCTTGAATGGACAATTGTCTTGCTTAGTTTGCATAGTTTTGCCTAGGGGGACGTTTCCAAGAGGTTAGACTATTCAGGTAGAAGAGACGTTTGTTGTTTAATAAAGCTTTGTGGATTACTTCGCAAGCCGCCCATCGGAAGTATGAGCGTTCTGAGAAACACGACATCCTGCACCTGCGGGACCATAAGCCCAGGAAAGGACAGCTGTTAGGCTGCTGCGGGAGACTCTTGCACCGTTCTCATATTGGGTGTAGCTGACTTTTTTGTGATCATTTCCTGACAGGAGCAGATTCTTCCCCTTCAACTTCCATGTGTGTGGAGAGCTGTGAGTGGAAACCCTGCCCTCTCCTATTTCTTTCCCCCTCTCTGAGCTCAGAGGAGGACAAGGTTAATTCTTTGCTGAATCCCAGGCTTGGTAAAGGATATTGCTGTTGATCTGGCAAAAGGCCCAAACCGAGGCAAATGGAAACAAAGGACTGCAAGGGATTCCCTTAAATCTTCCTCTCGTTTATTGTGTGTGGAACCTTTGGCCCTCCATATGTTGTTAGACTTCAGTCCCCATCAGCCACAGCCTCCTTGGCCAATGATTCGATATGATGAAAGTTATAGTCCAGCAACATCTGGAGGGACACAGGTTCCCACCCTGCTTCAGCTCTTTGTTCATGTTCCCTCTACAAGCACATTAACAAACCTAAGCACGGATGACAGGATTGATGCTGCCTCCTTGGTGTGCTCTCTTGCTGTAAGCTCTGCCTGTTGTCCCTTCTCAGCTTGCTTAGTCTCTGTTGCTGGTTGGGGATAGAGCTGATACTCTACCTTGTATTTCCCTTCTGCCCTGGCTGCCTTTTTTCAGCTGAAGAGGGAAGGGAGATGATGAATATGGGGACATTTCCACAGCTAGAAAGAACTCGCATTTAGAGTCCGAGAGAGAGGAAGAGATCAATGGGTGCTGTCCCATCCCCCTTCCCCTTCCTTCTCTGTCATTTTAGCCAAAGCAGTCATTTGCTGAAAATACAAAAGGTTAGTTCTTCTTCCAACACTAAAAGCTCTGCAGGAAGCCAAGATCCTGGTTGCACCATGATCTGATCCAGTTTTTTTCAACATTTTACTTAATTAATGGAATGACACTGCTAAACCCAGCACATCACCCTATCAGGATGGGAAGGGAATGAAATCACTTCCCTTAACATTCTAAGGGCCTTTTTATTTCAGCTCTCTTTGCATCTATCTGTCACTTAGCCCAGGTTAGGGAGGTTATTAAGGTGCTATTGCTATCAAAAGAGGTTAACACAATCTATCTGAAAAAGCTTCTGATAGAAGTCATGAACAGGTTCAATGTCCCATCTGTGAGTGACCTTGTGGCTGCCCTGACATCCAAGCTAAGAGTTCTTAGGAAGGAGCAGGTTTTTTGCATAGTGGTACCGTCCATGACCATTCCTCCCCTTCCATCAGAAATGCTATTGCCAATTTCTTTTTGGCATGAGTTTATATCCTTGAAAAGTGCTTCTCTTGGAAGTTCCTCTGGGCTCTAAACAACTGCAAGAAGAGATCAGCAGTTAAATTTTATGGTGAACTCATCTATGGATTTCGTACGGTTTTAGGAAGTACCATAGCATCTAGGATTATGGTTTGCACAAACCTGTAGCTAAAACACTGGAATGTAGCCAACAGTGCAAAGCCAACCTATCCACAACGCCTTTATGTGGAACAAAACGTTTTGGTATGTCTCTCTCTTTCTCTACTCTTACCAGGGAAGAGTAGAAGGCTCTATCTACTGCTTCCAAAAATGAGACTGCTGAACCATCTGCTTTCTGTAGAGCCATCTAATCTCTTCTGCAGTCGGAAACATTATCTGGTGTGTTCTCCATCTTCTTCATGGTACCCAAGAAAAACATGGATTGGAGGCCGATGCTAGACATCAAATTCTTCAACTGCTTGAAACAAACAAAAACCTTGAGATGGAAACCTGCAGACAATATCAGAGGCTTTATATCTGGAAGACAGTGGTTCGTTGAGGAAAGTCTTGCCAGATCATTTGGTTGAGAGCTCCCAGTTAAGACTTACAGTGTCTTCTTGCCTACAAACTGAATCTTCAGCATGAGCTAGTCTGAGCCAAAATGAGAATCATTTTTGGCATGCTATGTGCCAATCTTCTTGTATCCCAGGGCCATGGGCACTGAATGTATGTATAATTTAAAAACGGCATCCATAGTAGCTATGGAGTAACAAAAGGGTCAAAATTAGCTTACAAACAAGCCAGTTTTTACTCTTTGAGCACTCTGTAGCAGCTATAGATGCCATTTTTTAAAAAAAGTTTGCAATTTTAAAATGAATTTGGAAGTGGCCTGAGGGCTATATGTTGCCCACTCTTGCTGTATGACTTTCCAGATCCATTCTTTTATTTATTTCTTTATATATATATATATATATATATATATATATATATATATATGTGAATTAGTTTTATGCTGATCTTCAACCGAAAAGGCTCCCAGAGTGGCTTCCATGTAATTTCTTAAACAAGAGAGTCCCTGCATGAAGGCTTACAATCTAAAAAGACACAAGAAGGAAAAAGAATAGGGATGGAAAGGGGGTGAGTAATTATTTTAGGAGGCCTAGTGGAAGGGACCTGTTCTTCCTCTCCTCTCCCTCTGTACAGCCTGCTGGAATAGCTGGTGGTGGTGACAATTGAGGGATGAGGACCATTCATGAGGAAGATCCTCAGCAGGGCTGTTGGAAGCGCCCTGCTTGCCCTCTCATGTTCTGCTTATGACATGGGTCCTTCAGGTATAAGTCATAATCTAGCCCAGCAGACCAAGGTTTTTAGACCTTTAGGAACTCGAGATTGTTGTGCATTGGCCCCACACAAGCTCACTGGTTCTTCTCCCTTGGGTCCCAATCTACCATTTGGTCCAGCTTGTTCCACTTTTAAACCTGGAATTGGCATGTTGACAACTGTTAGACTGAGGGCAATATGGGAAAAGTAATTAACATTGGGCTCCTTTTCTAGATGAATAGAGAAAATAGTAGGTCTTTTATTTTAAAGATCATAGAATAGTAGAGTTGGAAGGGGCCTATAAGGCCATCAAGTCCAACCCCTTGCTCAATGCAGGAATCCACCCTAAAGCATACTTGACAGATGGTTTACTTGTGGCCACTAATAACTGTGCCAGATGACTAGCTTGAGGTGTTATCTGTCAGGATTGGGCCCAGGCTCCCTGATTTGATTTCTGGCTTGGATTCAGAGGCAGAGCTAGAAGAGGCTCAGCCAGGACAGGAAGAGGGGGAGGAACTTCCCCAAGACTTATCTAGCAGGAGGGCCAGGCTCAGAAACTGGTTTCCCCCCTTCACCGTTGGAACTTGGTCTTTGTCGGAGCGGGAGGAAGGACCGGAATTGACAGATGCCAGAGCTCGCTGCTGAGCCAAGCGGGCAGAGCTGAGAGGAGATGGGAGGCATTTCACCAGAGTGGCAGCCCATCAGAAGTCGAGAAGACCTTTTCCTGAAGGGAAGAGCCCAGAAAAAGCTTGTTGAGTGTGTTGTAAAAGAAAGATACCTTGGCCCTGTTTCAGTAGCTCTCTTAACAAAAGCTGAAAGTAATAAGTCCCATTGCTATTTTGTTACCCTAGCAAGAGGCTATATGGTACTTGCATTCATTTTGCATCTTCTGCTTTTCTCACAACATCAGATATAATGTCTGACACTCCAGAGATTCCTATCTCTTTCCTCTCAAATATCCTGAAGCTCAAGTTGCATTTTTTTTAAAGCTCCCTTTAAATCAGCAGTCCCCAACCTGATGCTCTCCAGATGATTATTGGTCAAGCTAGCTGGGGCTGATGGGAGTTGAATCACCTTGTGGGAATATTGAAAACATTCAGAGAATCTTGGACTTGAAAAATGAATGATGTTATGGGGGGAAATGAGGTTACATTCTCAAGAACAACTGTGAGCAGATTACTAGAAATCAAGTAATGGGACCTCTTCTGAGTATGTTGTGAACTAATTTTGTAGTAAGATCTTTGAAAAGTGGGCCAATCTTTCAATACACTTAGCTGTTAAACAACTAGGATTGTACAATAATGTGTTGTTCAAGCTTAGATTTTATTATTGACTGTTAACACTAGTAACCTTGATATGAATAATAACCTCCTGGAGAACAGGAGCTTGTTATTTATGCCCTATTCTTTCAGTTAAATTTTCCTTTCTTTATGCAGGATTTCTGATGCTGCTACAGATGAACTCATGACAGAAGTGATGCTGGGAATTTTGAAGGAAGTTGCATCAGTTGCAATAAATGCAGAAAGAGAAAGATTTGAAGAAGAGAAACGTCAGGCTGAAGAAGAGAGGTAAACTTGCTTTACCATTTGTAGCAAAAGCAATGAGATCAGAAGGTGTAGATTGGAATGAGTTGTGGTCCTGCTTTGGCTAAATTAGTCAGCCGTAACAGGAGATAACCCCTCTCTCCCCTCCATTTAAAAAACTGCACACAGTCGCCACACATCCCAATGCCACCGTTTGGCCAGTATGTGGTTTCCAGGTGGGTTCAAGCAAGGCTAACCCACGTGACCTTACAGCTTCCCTCATGTATCCCTTAGTGAGATGGCCTTGAATAGGAGGGGGCTGTAGCTCAGTGGATTGAAAATACATGTTCAATCCCTTTCATCTCCTTGGAGGGTTGGGAAAGATTCCTGTCTAAAACTGTGGGGAGTCAATTCAATATACTAATAAGGATGTAAGAAGTGCCATACTGGATCAGACCGAGGGTCCATCTAGTCCAGCACTCTGTTCACACAGTGGCCAACCAGCTGTCAGCCAGGGACCAACAAAGCAGGACATGGTGCAACTCTCCCACCCATGTTCCCCAGCAACTGGTGCACACAGGCTTACTGCCTTGAATAATGGAGGCAGCACGGAGCCATCAGGCTAGTAGTCCGACTCCGTATAAGGCAGCTTTTTTCTTTTTTTTTAGTGATCCAGATATTTGTATTCAAAACGCTTCTTTCCTGGTGTCTCCCCGCTCACTTGGGAGTGTCTACTGTATATGACGCCGCATTGGTGCCGCAAGCCCCCAAAACCCCGCACATAAGGCAGCTTTCTATGTTCTGCTTTATGAGCTTTATCATATTATTGATTTTTTCTACTTCAAAACTTGCTCTTAAAAGTTGTATTCTTGCTCATCCTAAAATTTACTGAATTAGGATGATAGTTGAGAGACAATACCCAAGCTTTTACCATTTATTGAGCACCAATAATGAGCTAGGAAGTTCAGCAGTGAATACAATCTCAATCTAAACAATATAATTACTCTTACCTGTATTGCAGTAAATTTTTCCATACATTACAATTAATGTCATAGAATAGTAGAGTTGGAAGGGGACTATAAGACCATTGAGTTCAACCCCCTGCTCAATGCAGGAATCCACCCTAAAGCATCCCTGACAGATGGCTGTCCAGCTGCCTCTTGAAGGCCTCTAGTATGGCAGAGCCCACAACCTCCCTAGGTAATTGGTTCCATTGTTGTACTGCTCTAATAGTCAGGAAGTTTTTCCTGATGTCCAGCTGGAATCTGGCTTCCTGTAACTTGAGCCCGTTATTCCGTGTCCTGCACTCTGGGAGGATCGAGAAGAGATCCTGGCCCTCCTCTGTGTGACAACCTTTTAAGTATTTGAAGAGTGCTTTCATGTCTCCCCTCAATCTTCTCTTCTCCAGGCTAAACATGCCCACTTCTTTCAGTCTCTCCTCATAGGGCTTTGTTTCCAGACCCCTGATCATCCTCGTTACCCTCCTCTGAACACGCTCTAGCTTGTCTGCATCCTTCTTGAAGTGTGGTGCCCAGAACTGGACACAATACTCTAGATGAGGCCTAACCAGTGCTGAATAGAGGGGAACCAGTACATCGCGCAAAGCTATACTTCTATTAATGCATCCCAAAATAGCATTTGCTTTCTTTGCAGCCACATCACACTGTTGGCTCATATTCAGCTTATGAACTTAAGTTTGCCATTACTTTTGTAGTGAGATTTTGTTACTTAAAACAGGAATTTCTGTTTTCTGGTACAAGATATATGTTAGTTGTTTGTCATTCCAACTGTCTATATACAGTGTTCCCTTCCCCTCCCTCCTTAGGCAGAAACAGGAAAAGCAACAGTTCATAAAAATGTTGAGTGAGTTACTGGGTGCAGAATTGACAGAAGAAGTATTAAAGGAGATGACAAAAGAGATTTCCGCTAAGGAGTTAAAGTAAGTGGCAAACCACATTTCTTATATGGTGACTGTGACGTCTTTGCTTTTTATGATCCTTAGTTTTATCATCATGCTTGATACATAAGTAATCCCAACACTTTGAAACACCATTTTATGTTTGTTTGAAACTAATTAAGACTGCAAAAAACACTGTGAAACTTTTAAATAAAATTATTTAGTATTTGTATATCTTTAATATGAATCAAACTTGTTTTAGCCATTGCCATGTGCTCCCATATTATATTTAGCTATTCTCATGAATATTTTTCCTACTTCTGATACCCGAATTGTAGTAATCATATATGCAATCAGTTCTGTATCATTCATAGGTTTATTGTCATCAGTGTATGTTAGAAGGAATAATAGCATATAGTACATTCCAGAATCTTTTCTAGGACTTTTTTTCTTCGTTGTTTTTGCTAGCAAGCATGTTCACCAGAGATAATAAATGTCCCAGGCACTTTGAGCAAATGAACTATCGTTTTTGGCTTTTTAAATGAATTAACGTTAACGATCAGCATAACATAATTTTGACAGCATTTTGAAACAATTCTCTGATGTTCATGTTAAGACAGAAGGCATGGCCAGTTTTCCATAAGGCACGGATTGAGAGACTAGCTCTGGGGCCGATAAAAGTGATTAAAATCTTTAATAATTCTTGTCTGTGTCCAGAATGCTCGATGTTTCGGATTAAAAATAATCCTTCTTCAGGAGCGGACGCTGAAAACCTTATTCTTATATTTTAAATATTTTCTGGAGCCTTTTTCCTTTTTGAGCGTTCTGCTGAACTGCCTCTAATCAAAGAGTTCTGGCTCGGAGCTGCAAGTCTGGATCTGAAACGTCACGCATTCTGGACACAGACAAGAATTATTAAAGATTTTAATCACTTTTATCGGCACTAGAGCTAGTCTCTCAATCCGTGCCTGCACAGTGGTGCCTTCTTACTCTGCCAACTACAGTTTTCCATAAGTAAACCCATATCCGCATAGTATGAACTGAGTACATGTTTTGACTCAGACCTCAATTTGGCATTTTGGAAAATGACCTGTTTTTCTTCTCTGTAGTCTCTATGCGTCACTCGTAGGGGCTCCGCACATTTGCGAACCTTGATTCGGGAAACTTCTCTAGCTTAGGAATTTTGGTGGGAACCGTTCCAGTGTACATGTTCCTAGCGGGGTCAACCCTATTCCCTCAGTTCTCCTTTGACTGCCGTAGTGGCCATCTCCTTAGGGAGCTTCTCTGTGTCAGTTGATTGATAACAGTCAAAAAGCTGAGGTTTTTATTCTTTCTCTCTTTCTATAATATATATTAATTAAACAAAAAACGTACAGTTTACAAAACAACATTAAGGCTCTTCAGTTTTGCAGCTCTCAACATGAGGAGGTGCTCTAAAAAAAGAGAAAGAAGTAGGTGGCCCGAAATTTTCCACAACTCCACAGTCACCTCTGCATATCATATTGCATATCATAATCTGCTGCCCTCCAGATGTTTGAGATTACAAGTCCCAGCAATGATGGGACTTGTAGTCCAACACCTTTGGAGGGCACCAGCTTGGGGAAGGGCTGCTCTAAACAAACAAAAAAGAGAAGTAGGTGGTCCTAAGTTTGTCATCAGTTTTCCACAACCCCACAGTCACCTCTGCATATCATATTCTCCATCCTGTCCTCATGGTACATCTGCTTTGAAGAATGAGAATTTCACTTGCGCTTTCTGCCTCCTTAGGGAGGATGTGGCATTGTGGCTTGTGAGCTAATTTCCCTGTTTTTTGATGCTTGGTTGAAAACTATAGAGCCTTAACGTTGTTTTGTAAACCGTAGGGTTTTTTGTTTAATGAATTTCATGGCTTTGTTTAACAGATGACCAGATATTATATAGTTGACAACCAAGCCAGCATCAGCCAAGATGTTACACTATGTTGACATCCAATATAAAATCAAAGCTAGAGTTATGTGTTGAACTCACTTTTCAAATTAATAAATTAACCAAAATGCTTACATGTCCCTCATTTTTAAAAATAAAGAGATGAAATGTGGCATCGTGGTAGCTCTTCAGTAGGGATTTAGCAATGCCAAGTTTGAATCAGAACTGTTCATGCCTTGATTCTTAGGATTTTTTTAAAAAGTTCAAGGGATGAACAGATCTGATTCAAATTTGGCATTGCTAAAGCCCTACTTAACAGGTACCATGGTGCCAACTATCAACCCTTCATCTTTAATTTCTTTTTTAAAAAAACTTGTACTGCTCAAGGTCCTAAACCCCAAAGAAGAGATTTGAGTTTGAACTTTCTAAAAAATCCTAAAAATCAAGGCATGAACAGATCTGATTCAAACTTGACATGCCTAAAGCTCTACTTAAGAGCTCTCAGGGTACCAAGTTTCATCTCTTTATCTTTATTTTTGTCCTAGGTGTGCTCTGGAGAAGGAACAAAGAACACGCATTGTTCGTTGCTCAAAAGAAGTCTGTGCTGAAATAATGGATGTATTTCTGGAAGATGAGATTTTCCAGAGTGCTAAAGAGACCCTGCAGGAACTCCAGTGTTTCTGCAAATATCTACAACGGTGGGTGAGATGAATCTTTTAAACAACCATTACATCAGAATGACATAATATTGTATTCCATTCTTCCACACATTCTTCCACACTCAGGGCTTGTGTTGTTCTTGCAGTTTTATCCTGCATGAGAGGAAGGTTAGGATGAAGACTTGGTCGTTAGTTATTTTTCTCTAGAGGTGTTGATTGTTTCTCTGAGAGTGCTTCTCTTGCAAGCTTCTCTGGAAGATCTGACAACTCTGCACATCCTGCATATCTTAGTGCATTTGTCCAATCTGATCTTTCAGTGGGTCAGGATTCACAGAAGAAGAGGGGTCACAGCCCTTCTGGTGGCCATTGATTGAACTCTGGTGTCTGCTTGGGAAGCCTATTAGAGACAAATCTTTAAAATGGGCTTTGAAAACTTTAATTTGAAATGAGCAGCTGATGTTGAGTTGAACAGTTCATGCAGGACACTGTACTGGGGCTTTCATATGACAGCATGTTGAGTGCAAATTAGTTGAACAACCTTTCATTAGAAAGGAGCAAATGACATTTGCTGATACTTTGGTGCTTATGGAATATTTTGTAACAAATCTTTTGGTTCCGGAATTTAAGAAAGCCATAAAAACTGATCTCTTCCGGCAGGCCTACCCAGTTGAATTTTAAATTTGCCTTTTAATAATGTGCTGCTTTTAATAATGTATTAGTTTTAAATGTTTTAATTAGTTATATGGTGTTTGCATTTGTGTTGTACCCCGCCTGAATCTGGAGGGAGAGGCGGGTAACAAACATATTATTATTGTTGTTGTTGTTGTTGTTGTTGTTGTTGTTTTGTTGGAGGCTAGAACATTTTTCTCAAACACCTCAGGGCATGAGACTTCAAGTTTCAGATGCATGTTCTTACATTTAAGTCAAAGTTGTGCCAAAAGGCTGTTCTTAGACATTTTCAGAATGCACAAACTACACTTTTCTGAATTCAAATTAGGGATATCTCAGGTTTCCACAAATATTCCCTTGGCTTACTAACCAGGCTGTCTTTGTGCGTGCCACTAATCCCTTCCCTCAAGTCCTCAAGCACAGAGTTGTGGTGAAGTTTGGAGAAGGTGAAAAATGCCAAAGGAAGACAATTGTTTCCTCTTGGCTCCAAACTACAGCACAAATTCTACCTCTCTCCCAAATTTTCTGGGAGAGGTGGAGATTTCTCTAATTGTACTAAGAGAGGCCACAACTATTTCTTTTTCTAAACTGCAGGGCAAGTGATAGCTCACGGGGAGGAGGGCTATGTACGCTGCTGGGTGTTCTCACGGCAGGGCTGAGGCACTTGTACTTAGTGAGCTGCCAAATGCGTTTGTGGAAGTCTGTCACACTGTCTTTCTGATCTCTCTTAATAACCTGGCAGAGCAGGAAACATGGGATTCCTAACTGGAGTTTATGATGTCAATGCAGATACAGAAAATTCTAATGAAAAGTTACATCAGGGGGATTCTAGGAAAAAATTATACATGTTAACAGTATTTTTTAATGGAACGTACTGGAATTTTCTTTTGAAGCTGGAGGGAAGCTGTTACAGCCCGAAAGAAACTGAAGCGTCAGATGAGAGCTTTCCCAGCGGCTCCGTGCTGCGTAGATCCGAAAGACAAACTGAAAGCATTGTCACCTAGTGCGGAGCATCCTATTGCCAGGGAGCACCTTGCTCAAAGGATTGTGAACTTGGGACATGCAGGCAGCCTTGGCACCTCCTGCCTTAGGTAAGTACATGCTCTCTAAATGGCCACTCCACACACTATAGAACAGCCTTCCTCAACCTGGGGCGCTCCAGATGTGTTGGACTACAACTCCC
The DNA here is from genome assembly GCF_023053635.1 of Elgaria multicarinata webbii. Taxonomy (NCBI): domain Eukaryota; kingdom Metazoa; phylum Chordata; class Lepidosauria; order Squamata; family Anguidae; genus Elgaria; species Elgaria multicarinata. Next base: position 16,456,195 of record NC_086172.1, on the reverse strand, counting down.
AGAATGCCCCAGCCAGCTCTGCTGGCTGGGGCATTCTGGGAGGTGCAGTCCAACACATCTGGAGCGCTCCAGGTTGAGGAAGGCTGCTATAGAAGAAGGGTGAGAAACGTCTTTCAGCGAGGGACCAAATCTGATTTTGAAGACGCTCTCAGGAGCTGCATTCCAGTGGTTTGTTGGGACTGAAGAAAAGTGGGGATGGGGCGTTAAGCTAAAATGTGCCAGTATTTTTTTCTCTTTAACTAAGATACTTTTTGTATCAACATACCCCTGATAACTGCTTTAAAATCATTCCATATAATACCGTGATCTGCCCATGATGAAATATTTTATAACAAAATAATTCTCTTATTTCCTGCTGTTAGTCCCACACCTTTCACTTCCCGCTATCCAGTCCATTAATATTGGCTTGTGGTCAGCATATACTTGAAGACCTATTAATATTTTATCCACTGACTGCATTATCCATAAAAATGGGGAAAAATCCATCCTTGAGTAGGAGTTTTTTTAGTTCAAGAAGGTGTCATCTCTCTGCATGGGATGAAAATGCCACCATATATCATAAAAGAAGCCTAATGTTTGATATGTGTGAAAGTTTGAATGCAGCCAGTAACATTCCTCCTACTCTGCCTGTCCATCTCAGTTGATAACACCCCATTAAAATTACCCACAATTATTATGTCCTTTCCCAAATTGGATTCTGTATTCTCACTGGTTCTTACAAAAGAAGTGTATTTTAATTTGGGCCATAAATACAACACAGGCGAATAGATTCATTTCCAAAAGAATCCATACCAAAATATATCTATTTGGATCTTTTATCCACTCTTTAAAAAAGATGATAATTGCTATACCTCTATTTTTCTCCTCCAAAATAAGCTGCAAAAAATTTACCGATTGCCCATGTTCCAATATTTCTCCTCATCTTTCTTTAATATGAATCTCCTGAAAGAGAATGATTGAAGCTTTCTCTTTCTTTATCACAATATATATATATATATATATATATATATATTGTTCTTTTATTTGGTAACCCTAACCCTTAACATTAAGTGAAGGTATTTTTATTTTTTCTATTACAAAACCCAAATAAAGGAGGAGTTGGCGAGGGAGAGGGGGAGAAAAAAGGGAGGGGGGACAAAAGAAAAGATTTTAAAATATCTCAAATAATATCTTCATTCATGTATTTGATTGTTAACACAATTAACAATCTCGTTCTTATCAGTTACAACACTTAATGAGCCCAATGATTCAACTCTTGAGAGAGCGTTTAAGCAAAGATGTTACACGTTTTTGTTGCTTAGCAACCTGTATCGGCTGAAGCCTGTACGGAAATATTAAGACGTTACACATTTTTACTGTTGCTTGCGCGTTCATGATGCAGTCCCTGGGCGAAATCCAATCTAAGCTCTACTTAGAGTAGACCCACTGAAATGAACGGGACTCGAATGAGACATTAAGCGGCCGAGAGACAGGAGGGCTGGACAGGGGTACAGGCTGCTTGGAGGCCACCAATACAGCACCATCTGGCAGACCTGGGGGGCAGGGAGATCGGGAGAGGGGGAGCAGGTGTTCCCCTCTCCCCCCGGGGTTCCTTTCAGCCTTGGGCCGCCCGCCCAGCTTGCATGAGATTAGGCCGGGGCCTCGGCTCGCAGGAGGCGAGCGGCCTCCCACCCGGCCACCAAGGACCCCAGCCGTACCTCGCTCATGCTCCGGACTGTGGCACTGCCCCCTTCATGGGGGGGGGGGAGGAAAGATGCAGAAAGTGGGGTAGGTTTTACCTTGGAAAGCCCAGAGGAGTCAGGGGAGGGGCTTAGCAACCTGTATCAGCTGACACTACATGTTGTTACTGATGCTTAGCAACCTGTATCAGCTGAAGCCTTTACGGAAACATACCTAAGCATTTTATATATATAGATCTGCTTATTAATGGACTTGCCGTTTCTCAGATATATGATATTCAAATGCAACACAAGCATTGCATTGTAACAATTTTATTTCTATTACATCTGAATCAAGGAAACTATCCTATGAATCAGTTTTGGAATCTCTGATGGATGTAAGTCCTTGTTAATGTTTTGTCAATTAGGTTTGACAGATAAGAGGACATCAGTTGGTAGCTAGATGGGGAGGCATAATGTTTGCCATTCTGCATCAACAAGTGATTGATAAACGTCTTGCTTATTTCTAGGCTACAATGGCTACGGAACAAGGCAATCCATCAAATGAAAGTGCAGCATTTTTATCAGCAGCTGTTACGGTATGTTGGAGTTTTAGTAAAGTGTTCAGTATTCATATATAGGAAAAATCACTCTCATATCATGCAAAATGAGAGGGAATGGTAATATAGAGTCTTTCTTGCTTAAACCTAGCAGCTGAAGTGAATTATTGAGGACCAAAGTAGACGAGATGGAATTGGTCCAAAAGGGAAAGGCTCAGTTCAGACAGCAGGTTTCTCAATGGTGGTTTTAGAACTCCACGTTGTAGTTTTTACACCACCGTTGAGAAATGTGTTGTCTGGCGGGAAAACTCCACGCAACGGTGGAGTGTTTTTGGAAAACACTTTATGCAGAACATTCACATAAAGAGTCCAGGGGCAGTTCCTGCACAACCGTTGTGTTGCGTGGCGGGCTCTGTGGAGTTTTCTGTTGCATTGAGTTGACTTTTCCCACTGGCTACAAAGTTCCCTGGCAAAAGCGGCAAAAGGAGTGAGTGCCATACTAGGAGAGCTGCTGGATTTGTTTTTTTGCAGCAATGGCTGATGGGATACCATCAGGAGGACCGGGGGAGGAGAAAGGGCAGAGGAACTGTCAATCCAACGTCACAATAGATTTTACTCAACTCCACAGTAGCCTACAGTCACATATGGTGGAGTTAGAATATGTTGTGTGGGGAGTACCTCCTAAAAGCTCAACTGTTGAGCGGAGTTTTCACATTGCAGTGACTAACATGTTGTCTGAACTGAGCCAAAGTTTTTATGATATACATAGCAAGCATGGGAGCCCTCATCTGGTTCAGGGCCACAGTAGGGTGCAAGGGTTAATGCCCCCACCAGCAGGCTCCTGAACTAGATTGGGGCTCTTTCACCTCCAATTTACTTTTAAAATGCCATTCATGCAATTGCTTATCATATGTATGGCATCACATCTAGTATGGCCACCTCGTTAAATAAATAAATAGCCTGGTTTAAAAGGAAATCTCTAGTTAATACAACCATTCGTGATGTATATACGTATAATCTTTTTAAAAGAAATATATGCATTATTAATTCCCCCCTTGTTAACATAACAGTAAACCTATTAAACACAAAAAGAGTACAATGTGTTGACAAGTTATACATGATTTTTATGTATTTCCCTAAAATAGTAAAAAAAAAAAATCATCCTCATGTCCTCTATACATTAGGTGCTACTAGCCTCACTAAAGGGAAGCTTTTGAAACCTATGTTTACAATCTCTTAAAATTAAATAGCTGGAGCGTGTTCAGAAGAGGGCAACGAGGATGATCAGGGGTCTGGAAACAAAGCCCTATGAGGAGAGACTGAAACAACTGGGCATGTTTGGCCTGGAGAAGAGAAGATTGAGGGGAGACATGATAGCACTCTTCAAATACTTAAAAGGTTGTCACACAGAGGAGGGCCAGGATCTCTTCCCGATCCTCCCAGAGTGCAGGACATGGAATAATGGGCTCAAGTTACAGGAGGCCAGATTCCAGCTGGACATCAGGAAAAACTTCCTGACTGTTAGAGCAGTACAACAATGGAATCAGTTACCTAGGGAGGTTGTGGGCTCTCCCACACTAGAAGCCTTCAAGAGGCAGCTGGACAGCCATCTGTCAGATATGTTTTAGGGTGGATTCCTGCATTGAGCAAGGGGTTTGGACTCGATGGCCTTATATAGGCCCCTTCCAACTCTACTATGATTCTATGATTCTATAAATAATGACTGTCTGAAAGACATATTGGGTTAAAAGTTGCCTTTTTTGTTGAAAAAGGAAAAGCTTTGGGGAAAATATCTACTTGAATTTAAACATTATAAATTTATTATTTAAAGCATTTTTATCCCATTCTACAGCAAAAAGGTTCCCAGAATGGCTTACAGATCGAAAAATAAACAAGACCATTGTTGCTTTAAGACTTAAAGTCGAAAAGACACGACACAAATAGAGAAAGAGGTGGGAGGGAGGAATAATGTAACTCTAGGACCAGTTTGAAAAATTACAGTTATTACTATAACCAGCTAGGATGGAAATGGTTCCAGTAGCCTGATTACATTAGGTGACAGTTAAGAGAGAGCCCTTAACAGCTGGTCCATCTGCAGAGCTGATGCAATGACCCTATATTGTTTCTCTCGCTCTCCTGCAGCCTGAGAAATGATATAGGTCATGCATGATGTTTATGGTTGTGGGTTTTTTACTTGGAGACTAGCAAGTCATCACACGTGCTTTGATGGCATTCTGTATCTCATCAGAATCTCCCCCACAGATCCCATATGGGTGATCTTGTACCCCTGTTTTATGTACTCCAGTTACTTGAACTCCACAGTGCATTATGTTCTTAAATTAATGTAAATGTAGAAATGTACTAACCAAATAGCATGGACACTTACTTTCCATCTCATGGAAATGCTATTTTGTGCAGTAACTACTTTCCAGCCATTGTTTCTAGAGGACACTTCTTGCAACTTGATCCTTTTTATTTCATTTCTTAGATTTGTATACCGCCCAACTGGCAAATGCCCTTGAGGTGGTTTACAATCATAAAATCAAACAACAAGAAGTAAAAAAATACAACAATAAAAGTATTGATATAATATAATATTAAATAAATAGATAAAAATAAACATTAGAAATATTAAAAACGTTGAGGAGCCAGCAGTAAAAATTATAATCAAGCAACAGATTAAAGCTTGAGTAACCATCCGTAGGAGTAACCATAAGGCTAAAAAGAATGTAGAATTATGTATTTTAATGATATTTTGTGTGTCTTAGCGATGCAGTGTGGACTCCATTGGATCTGCCGTCATTGGTTGCCGAAAACATTCCAATTCAACAAGAAAATATCTTTTGGAAAGTGCTTTTGGTGTTGCCAAGCCATGAGGAATATCGATCTGAGGATCCTACCAGGTATTAATTGTATTTAGACTATGCAAGAAAGGCAGCAGCTGTGATACTGGCTGTGTGGCCGTCAATGCTGACTATGGTGGAGCCATTGCTAGCAATAATACAGCTTTTTGCAGTTGCTATGTCAGGCCCAGAAGGTGTTTTCAGGGCTCTAGGACAGAGCTCTTAACTGTTCATTAGAAACCTGCATTATAGAACTGAACAACCTTTTCTGCATTCGGAATTTACAGGATAACACATGAGCAGAGATCCTGCCAAATAAGTACAGAGGGAAAGGAGATAATGGCTGGGGGGGACGGGGGGACGGGACCACGCACTATGAGTTGTTTCCTCTGTGTGTGCTGCTCGCGTGCCTGGCATTTGCTTAATTACCAGCGCTGTGGTGCGAGTTGTGGTGTGGTCTGAACACGGCATGACAAGAATGGCTTTTAATCCACCGCACAATCCCTACTACAAGACATGGTTTGTGAGGTGGATTAGAAGCCACCCCTGCCATGCCAAATACTTGGGTTTGGATGACATGGCAACCGGCGCGGGTAAGTAAGCAAATGCCAGGCACGTGAGCAATGGGGGAAGTAGCTCATACTGCGAGATTTCACCTGTTGAGCATGCAAACCCAGTCAGTAAATTCGGTGACAATATAATGATTGATGTCACATGCCAATTAGATGATTCAACTTCCATGGCTGTATATTTATATCTATATATTTATATTATGGATCTATGTTACATGATAGGCAGTATAGAAGTATTTTTTAAAAAATAACTTTGTAAGGCAAAAATTCTATGAATGCTACTTAATATTTAGTATTAACAACAGGGGAACTGTGGATGTGGAATGATGGAAGGTAGAGCTTCACTTAATCCCTCTTTTAAAAATCATAGTTCTGCACTGAGAAGGCGTAGGGTATCTCAGGGACTTCCCCGAGATACACCGGTCCTATATCTTGGGGTAGTCCCTGGATTGTCCCTGTGCGTCCACATGATGCACAGGGGATCCCAGGGGCAATCCAGGATGAGCAAGGACTTTCCCCGGGATATCAGGAACCGCTGAAAATCTGTTTTTTTCCGAGGTTCCAGGACTATCCCGCGGAGCACAGGCCGTGTGGCCGCTGCTCCTGGGTTGTCCCATCCTCCCCACGAGTAGTGGGGCACTTGAAATGGGTTTTGTGAACCGCCCAGAGAGCTCTGGCTATTGGGCGGTATAGAAATGTAATGAATAAATAAATAAATAATAAATACGGAGCTGCACAGCAGCAGTCTGTGCCGTTGAGGAGCGGTTTTTTAAAAAACTTACTTTTGCTCTGGAGTGCAAGTTCGCTCCTCTCCGTAGTTGTTTTTTTAAATGGCAGCTGTGACATCCTTCCGGAATGTTGCGCAGCCATCAAGACACCCAGGGAGGATTGCGGAAGCCGGTAAGTCTGCGATCCAGCCCCCCTCTACACCCTATGAGATAGACATGCCCGTAGTTATTCCACATGAAAGTTACTAGCTGGTACTATTAAACAAATCATGAAAAGAAGGGGGCTGCTCTAGAAATGTGGGCCACCAAACAGTGCTATGAAACTATATATTGTAAAAGCCAAATGAGTTTTGTGTATAATTATTCTACTCTTTCTTGTGTGGAATAATTGAAAATATACCCTTGTAGATGTTAAGGGAATTTAAAAGAGAGCTTGGGAAATATGACCTATGCAAGGATAAAGTAGTAGAAATTGACCCTGTGAACAGTCCTTACTGTTAAAAGGAGTTGGGATTCATCATACACACAGGCAGTTTCCCTGTGCAGGGCAACATGGGCGATACTTCAAGTTGTTACCTGAGCAGCTGTTGAGCTGAGGTGTGCTGTTCCTTCTCATTTCAATATCAGAAAGAACATTACAAAGGTGTTATCTTAGGAAGCCAATTTTCGGAAGTAATAGGAAAATGTGTTTTGAACATGATTAACTGCTAATGATCTTATTTAATATCAAGATCAGTAATTGTTAGAAGAGAAATATATACATTGATTTATAATAACTGAACAATTATATCTGCAGGTATTTGACTTCAAAAGAAATATTAATTTATTTTCCTTTATTTTTAAATGTTTATATTACTAGTCTGTAAATTGCAAGATTTGTATAAGAATTATATTAACCACATAGGGAGGGAATGGAACTATATGTTGAAATAAAAATTACTTAGAAACTCTATATCAGTATTAAAATTTGCTCTAGCATTGCTGAAGCTCAAGCCCTGTATCATTCTGAGCTAACTTGAGCATGTTCTTTTTTTCTTTTCTGTGTGGAAGAAGGCAAGTTGGCAGTTGTATTCTCCTTCTCTGTAATAAAACAGAACCATTTTGTATTTCTTGTCATGTGCGTGACATTGTTCTCCCTTTTCCACAGAAACCTATCTTTCCCTTACACTAGGAAGTTTAGAGTTATGGGACATGGGGTCTCACCCTTAGAAGGCCTACCCAGTTGAATTTTAAGATGCCTTTTTTAATGGTGTGCTCCTTTTAATGATGCACTGGTTTTAGATGTTTGAATTAGTTCTATGTATTTTATGGTGTTTTTATTTGTGTTGTACCCCGCCTCGATCCAGAGGGAGAGGCGGGTAACAATTATTATTATTATTATTATTATTATTATTATTATTATTATGTCCTTTGCCAGCAGCAACAGTGACTTTTTAAAATAGAATTATTGCTGGCAGGCAGTTTAGCAGGATGGACATGTACTAAGCACAAAATGCCAGTATAACTGAAACCACACAAGCCACTTAGGTGTTCGTTGGAGAGCTTTAATTTCACCTCACATTGCCTCAATCACAAAGTTTATTTCAAGGGAGCCAATTGACACTTTCCACTATGGGCATTCAAGTGATACACATGCACAGTAAAATAACCCTGCCTTGCACTGTCACAGCTATGCACATCGGTAGAGTCAGGATGCTGAATAAACAGGTTCTCAGGATGCAAATAATTTATTTTCACAAAGCCCGATGTGTTTCAGCCTGTACTTTATCCAAAGACTTTTCTCTGGTTGTTAGAATTTTATTTATTTATTTAGCTCCATCAGTGTACATGGTGCTGTACATTGTAAAATAATAAAACGGTAACACCCTGCCACATAGGCTTACATTCTAATAAAATCATAATGAGAAAGGAAAGAGAATGCACCAAATAGGCACAGGGCACAATAAAACTAACAGTGTGAAAGTAAGAACAAAGTCAAGTTCTAAAAGCTGTAGAAAAAGAAAAGTTTTCAATTGAGCTTTAAAAACAGTAATTGAACTCATGATCCGCAAATGCTCTGGAAGAGAATTCCAGGCATAAGGGGCAGCGAGAGAAAATGGACGAAGCCAAGCAAGAGAAGTAGAGACCCATGGGCAGGTAAGAAACATGGCATTTGATGAGCGAAGAGCACGAGCGGAGCAATAATGTGAGATGAGAGAAGAAAGATAGGAAGGAGCTAGACAGTGAAAAGCTTTGTAGATCAACAGGAGAAGTTTATATTGGATTCTGAGGTGAATTGGAAGCCAATGAAGGGATTTTAGAAGTGGAGTAACATGATCAGAGCGATGAGCCAAGAAGATGATCTTAGCAGCTAAGTGGTGAATCGAAACCAACGAACTGACGTGAGAAGAAGGAAGGCCAGTCAGAAGAAGGTTACAATATCATGAACAAGAGTCTTGGCATAAGAGTCAGACAAAAGGATCGGATCCTGGCAATATTATATAAGAAAAAATGACAGGACTTAGCTACTGCCTCAATATGAGGAGTAAAGGAGAGTGATGCGTCAAATATAAAACTAAGACTACGAGCTTCCTCAACTGGAGTAAGTGTAACATTATTGACGGTAATAGAGAATGTTGTCTGAACCAGGCCATTGAAAGATGGGGAGACAGTTTGGGAGGAAAAACAAGCAATTCTGTCTTTGCCATATTAAGTTTCAAATGACGATGAAGCAAACAAGCTGAGATATCTGAAAGACATGCTGAGATACGATCCTGAATGTCAGGAGAAAGTTTGGGAGATGAAAGATATAATTGTGTATCATCAGCATACAGATGATATTGGAAGCCATGAGATCGAATAAGATTACCCAAGGATAACATATATAAAGAAAACAACAACGGGCCAACCACCGAGCCCTGTGGGACCCCAACTGAAAGTCTGCAAAATTTCCTCTAGCAAGATAGTCGTCTCCTGTGATAATCTGACTCCATAGACAAGTATCTTGCTAGAGGAAATTCTGCAGACACTGTCTTCTAACAACCCCCTGAAGAAGGCCTTTGAATTAATTATTTGCATCCTGAGAACCTGTTTTTCCTTTTTTCTGACCTGACTTGGATGCTCTCCTCATTTTGTTTTGGTATCAATATTTTATGCCTATGATTAAAAATATTTGACACTTTAACTGTAGATGCTGCTACCAATTAAATCTGAGATGTTCTGCTGAAATATTTTTTTCCTTCTGTTACAGAATTCTAGCAGATTGGTTGAAAGCAAAATTTATAATAGATAAAAATGTGAAGGGAACTACATCTGTGGTGAACGACGGAATTCAGACCCTTGCATTGCATACTTCACTTCAAATACAAGGAGATCAGAATGTCTGTGTCAATGTGTGTATAAAGGTCTGTTCAAACAAACAATACTTGCTACATGTGACTATCTTGATAGATAATGCAGAAGCCCATTACTACAATACATTTTATGTAGGGGTGCCTTCTGAAAAGCATTCAGAAAGCAGAGGCCAGGATCTTAACTGGAACTTGTTGCACCGAATGTATCACCCAATGCTTAATCTTTCTCACTGGCTTTGTTTCCAGTCATAATTCAAAGTGCTGGCAATGTTCTAGAATTTATTTATTTATTTATTTATTTATTTTATTACATTTATATACCTCCCCATAGCCGAAGCTCTCTGGGTGGTTTACAAAAGTTAAAAACAATGAACATTAAAAACAGATATACAAAAAACCCATGAAAAGCATAAAAACAATATCGATATAAAACAGCTATTCTGGGGTCAATTAAAAATTCAGCATATGTTGTTAACTGCCTGAGAGAAGAGAAAAGTCTTAACCTGGCGCTGAAAAGATAACAATGTTGGCGCCAGGCGAGCCTCATCAGGGAGATGATTCCACAATTGGGGGGCCACCACTGAGAAGGCCCTCTCCCTTGTTGCCATCCTCCGAGCTTCCCTCTGAGTAGGAACTCAGAGGAGAGCCTTAGATGTTGAGCATAGTGTACGAGTAGGTTCATGTGGGGAGCGTCAGGTATTGTGGTCCCAAGCCGTGTAAGGCTTTATAGGTTAAAACCAGCACCTTGAATTGGCCTAAGGTTGCTGAAGGACATCTTCTCCTGTATGTGTGTGCTTATTTACTGAGGTTCAGAAAGGTAGCATGGGGGTAGGAGTGTCCAGTGTACGAATGTCAAGCTAGAAGTTGCTAGATTGTGAGGCTCTCCATGATTCTGCTGCTGGAAGAAGGTTAAGAAAGGAAGTTTGTGTTCATTTCTTGTGCAGATTTTGTCTGGAGAAGAAGAATGAATTTCCTGGTCTGCTCTCCATCCCCTCATTGTAGGTGTAGGGAGACCTCTGCCTGCACACTTAGCCACTATGGCCCCTGGGGGCTGTGCCCACCTGCCTCCCAGATACGTCATAGAAGGGTTGTTGCAACAATACTTTACCCTCCCCATTTCTTTGTTTTTGTACTGTAGGTACTTCCAGACAAGTGTTGGTGTGTGGTGTTTCCTCCCCCCTCCCCCATCATTGCCCTGCATCATTCATGGGAGATCCAGATGTTGTAATCTTTTGCTTGTAAACCTTCCTTGTTCTTCCACCACTTCTTTTTTTCTTAATGCAGAAAGATCTGTTAAGGAAGAAAGAATAATATAAACTTCTCCTGTTAACCTTCAAAGCTTTTCACGGTCTAGCTCCTTCCTATCTCTCCTCTCTCATCTCACACTATTGCCCCGCTCGTGCTCTTCGCTCCTCTGATGCCATGTTTCTCGCCTGCCCAAGGGCCTCTACTTCCCTTGCTCGGCTTCGTCCATTTTCATCTGCTGCCCCTTACGCCTGGAACGCTCTTCCAGAACATTTGAGAACTACAAGTTCAACCACAGCTTTTAAAGCACAACTAAAAACTTTTCTTTTTCCTAAAGCTTTTAAAACTTGATGTTGTGCAGACTTCTACTGTTACTTTCTACTGTTAGTTTTTCCCTACCCAGTGCCTGCTTACCCTACCCTGTACCTGTTTGCATTCTCTTCCCCTCCTTATTGTTTTACTATGATTTTATTAGATTGTAAGCCTATGCGGCAGGGTCTTGCTATTTACTGTTTTACTCTGTACAGCACCATGTACATTGATGGTGCTATATAAATAAATAAATAATAATAATAATAATAATAATAATAATAATAATAAGAGCTGCCCAATGCCTTCTAATTGCTAGCATGAGGAACCCTTCCTCTGCAAGCACCGTATGACCTGGTTCACATGATCAAACCCATGATTTCTTAACCATGGGTTTGTGAGCACATGCAAGTGAGCGCTTTGGCTATAAATTTGGTCATTCGTTTTGCTAAAATAGTTGGGGAAAAAATGCATCTTGATTTATTAATGAGATCGGTCTATACGAATCAGGGGCAGTTAAATCCTTATCTGGTTTTGGAATTAATATAATTAATGATTGTTCCCATGATTCTGGAATCTTCTCCCCCTCTATTATTCCATTATACAAATTTAGTAATTTTGGTATTAATAACTTTTTAAAAGTTTTATAATACTCCGTTCCCAATCCATCTACCCCGGGAGATTTACCCCCCTTCAAATTCTCTATAACTTCCTCAACTTCTCTTTGAGGTATGCTCACTTCCATTGATTCTTTGTGTTCCTTTATCAATCCCTTCTTTATATACTTGTCAATGTAGACTTCCATCTTCTTCTTCCCACAATCCTTTTCTTTATATAATTCTTGATAGAATTCCTGAAAATTTTTTATTTTACCTTTCATTGTACTACAATAATTCCCTAACTTCTCTTTCACTATTCCTATCGAATTCTTAGCCTTTTCCTTTTGTGTGAGTCTAGCCAGCATCTTGTTATTATTTTCAAAATATTCTCTTTTCATGTAGATTAAGTTCTTTTGAACTTCCTCTGAATTCTTATTCTCCAACTCTTTTTTCTTGGCTTGTAATTCTATTAATTTTTGTTTATTTTTTGTCTGCCAATACTCTTTCTCCAACTTCTTAATCTCTTCCTCTAACTTTTGTTGTATTACCCCCTGTTGCTTCTTTAATTTACATGTTTCTCTAATACAAATCCCTCTCGCTACCGCCTTCATGGTGTCCCAAACGGTTGACGTTGAATTTCCCCCCTTTTCATTAATTTCCCAAATTTCTGACAGCTCATTTTGCATTTTCTCTACAACTTCATCATATTTTAAAATCCTAATATTCAGCTTCCACCTAAATGCTTCTCTATAATCCTTCTTAACTGAAAAATCTAAACTTACCAATGCATGATCTGTTACTTTAATTACACCCACATCCATTTTACATATCTTAGTTGCAAACTCCTTTGAAACAAAAACATAATCTATTCTAGAATAAGCATTATAAACTGGAGAGCAATAAGTAAAACAGGGCTCCCCCCCTCTAATTACACGCCACCCATCAACATAGTTATTCTCTTTTATCAACTTATTTAAAATTGTGATGTTGTTCCTCTTTTCCCCACTAGCGGGGTTAGACCTGTCCAATCTATTATCCATAACCATATTAAAATCTCCAGCTAGAATAACATATCAATTTCAATTAACCCAGGAACTCCGCTCTGACATTTTGGGGGTATCTAGTACTCCGCCATCCTTCAGCATTTGTCTGGGAATCAAGCCACAGAGCTTTTCATTACAAAACGGTGTTTATTACAAATAAAACAAGACACAAATTGAGAGGGGCAAGCAAGTATTCAAAAGAAATAACAACCTTCCTGACTTTAGCACAGTCAACTGCCCTATTTATTGATTGATTGATTTATTATATTTCTATGCTGTCCAGTAGCCAAAGCTCTCTGGGAGGTTCACAGCAATTTAAAACCCTAAAATACAACATTAAGATACAATATAAGAGTCTAAAACTGGAATTGGGCAAATTCATCGAGAATTATTCTGTCCGTGGCTATTAACCATGTTAGCCAACTGAAGCATCCATCCATGTCCAGAGGCAGTGCTTCTCTGAATGCCAGTTGCAGGTCAGAGGGCAACCAACAGGGGAGGGCTTGCCTTCAGGCTGTGGTTGCACCAACCATTGGTGAGCTATTGTTAGAAACAAGGTGCTGGACCACAGACCTCTTTGGTCTGGTCCAGTTGGGCTGTTCTTGGCTTTTTGCGCTCTTATGCTTTTCCCACAATAGAATGCATTGTTTGCCTTCCCTGTGTAGGTGACTCATGGGACTCTCAGCACTGCTGAGCTTGATGACGCTGAGACTCAAAAAGAGTTGCACGGGATGAGTGGATTGATTCTCCTGCTGTCTCCTCGAGTGAGTAGTGAGGATGTTGCAAAGGAAGATGTTTATTGGCTTTCAGCCTTACTTCAGTTGAAACGGCTCCTTCAAGCGAAACCTTTCCAACCAATAGTACCTCTTGTGGTTCTTGTCCCAAACCATGGAGATGAGGCCGTGGGAAAGGAAGTAGAGGAAGGTGAGTGAATTCTGACTACTTTGGAATAATTTGCTATTGTTTAAGGAAATAGTCAACAAAGAAGCAGTGGCTTATAAACAAGGAGAGTTCTCAGGGCTCTAAGAATAGTTTAGGAAAAACTATATACCAAAGTCTGCTTAAACCCAAAGGGAACATTTTATTTTTATTTATTTATTTATTTTAAATTTTATTTAATACTTCAATACACTACATACATCAATACAATAAAAATACTACATAATACATAAATTGTTGTATATCATTTGATAACATATATTCTAACTTATTCTATTAACATAATCATACTTAACATAAAAGTGCACCCCCCACCACGGGATCTATTCCTGTTTCCAAAATCTCATTGTTTCTTCTGGAGGTGCTTTCCCACTCCCCTTAGATAAAACAAATTCTAGGACTGTTTCCATATTCCCTCAAAATCACTTGTTTTTATCATTCCTCGTCTAACTTTTATGTTACATGTTAATTTGTCATTAATAGCAATATCCCATATTTCTTTATACCAATCTTCTATATGATAATCCCCTTGAACCTTCCAATTCCTAGATATCATTAACCTTGCTGCAGTTAACAAATTCGTTATCATTTCTTTTGTCTCTTTGCTACAATTTAATTCTCCATATAATGATAACAATGCCACCATAGGTGTCTCTTCAGTCTCCATTCCTAAAATTTCTTTTATCTCATTGAATACCATTTTCCACAATTTTTGTACAAATTCACATTCCCACCCTATATGTAAATTCCTCAAAGGGAACATTTTAGGGGATGGATGTTTTCTTAACGTTGAAGTAGGTATTTTTCATTACAATGTCAGTGAGATTGTCATTTCTTCATTCTGTGCCTGTCCAGGTAAATAAATGAGTATAAAGTGCAATGCCTTTTCTTTTAAAGGGTTGATGCTGCCAGATTTGATTTCAGCTAACCTTATTTCAGGCTTCAACATTGTTGAAATGCCAGATTCTGTGAGCGATTTGCAGGGTACCAGCAAGGTAAGAATTATGTCTGCATACTCCTACCACATTTAATAATTATAGTCTGGTGGGGGATATTATTCTCAATTACATTTTAATGAATGCATTTAAAAGGTTGGTAATCAAAAGAACAAAACAGAAAGGACTACTGAGAAACTTCAGAAATAATTTTGTACTTGCATGAAAAGGCAGCCTCAAAGATATGTTGGTCCTAGGCCATATAGGAATTTAAAGTTAAAGACTAGCACTTTGAATTGTGCCGGCAACCGCTACAGCAGAGTATTTATTTTATTATTTTGAATTTTTGTTGCCCCACCTTTTCCTGAAATGATTCTAAAGGCAGCTTACAACAGATTGCAAAAAAGCAATGAAAAACGAACAAACTAGGAGCATTTGGACATAATGCTAAATGGTTTAGTATTACAAGAATGTGTCTAGCTTCCCCTGGGTGTGCAGTGCTCCCCCCTGCTAAGAACCTAAGAAGTGCCCTAATGCTGGATCAGACCAAGGGTCCATCTAGTCCAGCACGCTGTTCGCACAGGGGCCGACCAGCCATCGGCCAGGGACCAACAAGGCAGGACATGGTGCAACAGCACCCTCCCGCCCATGTTCCCCAGCAACTGGTGCACACAGGCTTACTGCCTCGAATACTGGAGATAGCACACAACCATCAGGGCTAGTAGCCATTGATAGCCTTTGCTCCAGGAATTTATCCAATCCCTTTTGAAGCCATCCAGATTGGTGGCCATCACTACATCTTGTGCTAGTGAGTTCCATCATTTAACTATGCACTGTGTGAAGAAGTAGTTCCTTTTATTTGTCCTGAATCAATCAACTTCCTGCGATGACCCCAGATTCTATTATTATTATTATTATTATTATTATTTATTTATATAGCACCATCAATGTACATGGTGCTGTACAGATAACACAGTAAATAGCAAGATTCTAGTATTTTGAAAGAGGGAGAAAAATGTCTCCTTATCCACATTCTCCACACCATGCATAATTTTGTATGCTTCTATCAGGTCTCCCCTTAGCCTTCTTTTTTTACAAGCTAAACAATCCCAGCTGTTTTAGCCTTCCCTCATAGGGGAGATGCTCCAGCCCCTTAGTCATTTTAGTTGCCCTTTTCTTCATTTGCATGAAGGCATTATGATACTGGCCATTTTATTCTCAATTCCTTTTCTTATAATGCCGAACATGGAGTTTGGCTTCTTTACAGCAGTCGCACACTGGGTGGACATTTTCATCTAGCTGTCCACCACAATCCTTGTTTGGTCACTGCCAGCTTTTTGCTTCAACGTGCATCACCTTACACTTGCTTACATTGAACCGCATCGGCCATTTGGATGCCCAGTCTCCCAGCTTGGAGAAATCCCTTTAGAGCAATTCACAATCCCTTTGTGTTCAAACAACCTTAAATAATTTGGTGTCATCGGCAAACTTGGCCACTTCACTGCTCACTCCTAATTCCAAATCGTTTATGAACAAGTTGAAAAGAATTGGTCCCAATATCAATCCCTGTGGGACCCCACTATTTACTTCCCTCTATCAGGAGAATTTACCATTTATTCCTACTCTCTTGCTTTCTGTTCTCTAACCAATTACTGATCCATAAGAGGACCTCTCCTCTTATTCCATGACTGCTAAGTTTGTTCAGGAGTGAGGGACTTTATCAAAAGCCTTTTGAAAGTCCAAGTAAACAATGTCCACTGGATCACCCCTGTCTACATGTTTGTTGACACTCTCAAAGAATTTAGAAGATTAGTGAGAATCTTTGCGGAATCCATGTTGATTCTTCTTCAGCAGGACATGCCCTTCTATATGCTTACTAATTTTGTCTTTAATAATGCTTTCAACCAATTTACCTGGAACAGAAGTTAAGCTAACTGGCGTGTAATTTCCTGGATCCTTCCTAGATCCCTTTTTAAAAATTGGTGTTACATTGGCCTTCTAGTCCTCTGGTCCAGAGGCTGAGCTTAGGGACATGTTGCATATTTTTGTGAGGAGGTCCACAATTTCATATTTAAATTCTTTGAGAACTCTAAGATGGATACCATATGGGCCTGGTGATTTATTTGCTTTCAAATCGTCATTAAGGTTGAGAACTTCATCTTTTGTCACCACTATTTGCCTCAGTTCCTCAGACTCCCTTCCTGAAAGCATCAGTTCAGGCACAGGCATCTCTCCTGTATCTTCTGCAGTAAACACCAATGCGAAGAATTCATTCAGCTTCTCTGCAATCTCCCTGTCCTCCTTTAGTACTCCCTTAACTCCATTGTCCAACTGCTTCTTTATTGTTGGCCTTGATATTATTAGTGCTGTGCTTTTCAAAATGCTTTTTTGCATCTCTTATTGTTTGCTTGCATCTCCTTTGTGCCAGCTTGTGCTCCCTTTTATTTTCCTCACTTGGGCAAGACTTCCATTTTTTGAAGGAAGCCCTCTTTTCTACAATACCTTTTTTTACACGGCTTGTTAACCATGCTGGTGATTTCTTGGACTTGGTGCTACCTTTCCTAACCTGTGGAATACATTTTAATTGAGCTTCTGTTATTGTGCTTTTGAGTAAGCTCCATGCATTTGGCAAAGATTTAACTCTCTTGATTCCTCCTTTCAACTCTCTTTTTACCACTTCCCTCATTTTAGAAAAAAATCCTCTTTTGAAGTCAAATGTGACTGTGTTGGACTTCCTGGGCTGTTTCCCACTTAAGTCTTAACCAGAGAGCCCTGGCTGTGGGTGTGGTATATAAATGCAATAAATAAATAAATAAATAAATAAATAAATAAATAAATAAATAAATAGGTATATTTTGAATTTATAGCACTGTGCTTGCTGTTACCAATTGGTTCAACAATATTTACATCTTACTAGGTCCTGGGCAACACCACTTAAGATTAAGTCCAGGGTTGCTTCCCCTCTGGTCGATTCCATGACCAACTGTTATAGGGCACAGTCCATTAGGACATCAAGAAATTTAACCTTTTGGTCCTGAGTGGAATATGCATTTATCTGGTCAATGTGAGGATAATTGAAGTCACCCATTATTACAACACTTCCTCGTTTGGAGGCCTCCTTGATTTCGTTTCCCATCTCAAGGTCACCGTGAGCATTTTGGTCTGGGAGACAATAGCCTGTTCCTAGCACTAAATTAGTTTTAGGGCCCTGTATTGTCACCCACAGCACTTCTGTGGAAGAGCCTGCCCCATTTAGGCAACACTAGTTGAAGACAAGTAGATTTATTTGGAAATAGTCCGAGAATGTCAAATGTCTCTGCAAACTTATCTCTGTGAGAAGTTCCTACAGGAGTAGCTTGCTCTCTCCCTGTCTCAGCCTTGAAGCTGCTGGTTCTCTGGGAACTTGGGAGTGTTTTGGAAAGGTGGGGGCCCATGGAAGCGTCACCTTAATTGTTTGTGCAGTCACGCCCTGTTGGCACATGGGTTTACAGGTCAGAGGACCTGTCTGTCAAGTGAACCGCCTGGAGAGCTTCGGCTATTGGGCGGTATAGAAATGTAATATAAGTGGCTTTGAACAAGCCTTTATATAATGGTGCAAAAGCGGAAGAGCTTTTGCTGGGTTTTATCTCTCGACACAAGGCCTGAAATCATTTCTGCTTTAGATTCTATCTCCGCTTGGGACTTTGAAAGCATTCTGCTGGCAAACTGCAATTTGGACTCTTTGCTATTTGGACTCTGGATTTCTAAGGACTGTGCCATGAAAAGTACTGTGAAGCTTTTCATAGAGTTGAACTTGCATTTGCTGTGGATCATTGTGTGTGGGGTGTGTGGGGGTGGGGGTGGGGTGACTCAGGTGGCAGGGAGTCCCCCTGGAGCTAACGTTACATGCAGGGGAGTTCTTGTGCCTGAGATATTCCCTTCCCTGTGATCATGCCTACCGGGGTCAGTTCAGTGTTCGGCAGGCTGGGATTGACTGGTGTGTGATCTTTCTCTCTGCCCGACTCAGGCGGCAGAGAGTTGCCAGTGCTAAGAAAGAATGGGACTCCTGTGCTTGGGTGCTTTACCCTACCCGTGATCTTGTTTTGGCTTTAGTCATGAGTTACCAGCGTATTCAGTGTCTGAAGAAGCTCCCTTGGGATGGTTTGCTCAGCCTTTCAAGAATTCCCCTGCCCCTCACCCTTGTGATTGCCTGAAGCATGGAGCCTAAAGTGTTCTGACCATCATTCAGCTTTAAATGTGTTTCTGGAGTGTGTAACCATTAAGCCTGTTGCCGTGAGATTTCCCTGGATAAAAGAAGTCTCACTGATGTGAGTGTCTTATGTCAGTTTGCCAGCATGTGTGAATGCCAGAGGGGACGGGCAGGCACATGACACCTGTAGAGTTTGTATCCAGGGATGACCATATCCCACTGGTTCTCTCTATTCCACCAGGTTTCTGTAATGCCCATTATGTTTAATGTAATGCCCTTTGAAACCAAGCACTCCAATTCTCCCATTGTGGCTCGGAGGCTTCTGGGATTTGCATAGGAACACCTGTACACGCTGTCCCTCCACAGATGTCTCTGCCGTGTCTCCTTTTCACTGTTGTACTTTAGCCTCTTTGATTGGCTATCATTTTCTCTCCTGTACTCATGGCCTACTTGTACACTTTTTGCATATTATGAAATTATGGCTCTTTGGAACTCCAGGAATGGATTCTACATTGGGGAAATCAAAAACATTTTCATATTTGTCTCCTTCAGATGATTTAACCCAAGCCGGATGCTTCCCAGTTCCTGTCAGCTTTCCCCCAGGAATTAGTTTAAAAGCTGCTCTGCCACCTTTTTTATGTTTAGAGCCAGAAGTTTGGTTCCATTTTGGGTTAAGTGCAGCCTGTCCCTCTTGTACAAGCCTGGCTTGTCCCAAAATGTTCTCTCTTCTCCTCTCCTCCAGTGTAGCCACGTAGAAAAGATGTGATGCTTCTGCTTTGGATTAATGTCAGTTTAGCATCTTGTCCAAACCCTAAACTGTGGTTATTCTTACCAATGGTTAGTGAAAACAAACTAACTTCATAAACTATGGTTTGAATATTGGCTTGTTTCCATTAACCACAGTTAAAGTTAACCACAGTTTGTCCAGCTGCAGTTAATCTAAAATGGAAGTGAAAGCTTCCAAACTCCTCGCAGCCATACCAGGGGAAGGGAAGTGCACAAGTCCGAGTGGAGGCTAGGATCATTCCCATCCTAAACAGTGGTTTAGCATTATGTCTAAACTAGCTCATAGGGACACATAACCCACAAGCCCTTAGTCCTTTGGCAGAAGGATGTGTGCTTCCGTTGAGTGTCCTGCAATTTGAGGGCAGCTGTAACAAAGTGTTCTTTCTGGTAGGGAAGACAGGAGCAGTTCCCTACAACTGCTCTTTCTCTGGCTAATGGTTGGTGCCAGACTGGTTTTTCCCCTGGCTGTGATGTTCTCTGATGAACACCTGCTTATAGCACCTAGTAAAGCCTAATCCAACCAGGTCTGTGTTCCTTCCTAAACTCAGTCTTAGGACTCTGACTATATGCAGGCTTTACGACTTCAACCTCAGCTTTTTTCCTCTTTCCATTCTTCCACACTTCGTGTAACATCTAGCTTGATGAAGAAAACTGAAGTTCTTCAAAGTTTGCTCACAATTAGTTTGCTCGTTCCTCGTATAGGTATTGCCTGAAGGTGGAGTTTGGATTTTTCTTGTGGAACAACATGGCTTGCTTTGCTTTATTGGTTTGTGAACTTTCTGTAGCTATTGCTGGCAACGTAGTCTGTTTCTGACCCCTATTGATGTGCCCTAATCTGGAGCTCCTTCTGCCTACATCTGCTTCAGTACAGATTACCTTATAAATGAAGAACTCTCAAAATTGGGCAAGTTCTCTCCTCCAATTCCCAGTCTTCTCACAAACTTCTATACTGCAGATAATTCTAGCCATTTTCACAGCAAGAATTGGTTGTGAAGGATGAAGCCCAATATAAGTTAAGTTTCTTTGATATTGTCTAATATAAAAGAGCATTGCATACCCTAGGCAAGTATGGTAAGTGACCAAGTGAACAAAGTCTTCTCAACTAATGCATTTGTTGTGTGGCTTTCTGCCTACAGCTATCTGAAGCAGTACAATGGCTGGTTGCTCAGTGCCCAAGCTCTATCAAGCTTTGCTGCCAGACACTTCTGCAATATATTGAAGATGGCCTTGATCATGAATTCAGTCGGCGGTTCTACCAAGACAAGAAGGAGAGACATATGGCTGGCTTGCCCTCCCAAGATCCTAGTGCCATAATAGAGCTGTATAACAGTGTGGTACAGTTTCTGGCCGATGTTGCCTCTTCAGAAGAGCTCTGTGAAGTGTCTTGGCCTGTAACTGAGTTTGTAGAGCCAGGGGGCAGCAGACAACTTCCCCATCTCCAGTGGAACACACCCAGCCACCTGGCTTGGCTGAAGAAAGCAGTGCTGTCCTTCCAGATCCCAGAGATGGATCTTCCTCCTTTGGGCGGTAAGAACATTGAGCCTGACAGAATAACAAGTCTAAAATTATTGTCTACCAGAGGCGTTGTGCTCATACACCAACAATATGCTGCGAATTTAAAGAGGAGGGGCTATAGCTCAGTGTGATAAAGCACATGCTTGGCATGCATAAGATTCCAGGTTCGATCCCTCGCTTCTCCAAGTAGGGCAAGGAAAGAATCCTGCCTGAAACCCTGGAGAATCCCTACCAGTCCAGTGTTGACAATACTGGGCTAGATGGACCAATGGTCTGATTCAGCATGAGGCAGCTTCCTGTATTCCTGATTTTAGTTACCTTATTGAATGCAAAGGTCAGTGTATTTGGAAAGAAATGTGTCTACTTAAAAAAAAAAAAGTCCGTAAGTTTCCCTTTTCTACTTGTGAGTTGAGTTTCATGTATTTTGATGTACTACTAAAGATGTTGGTTTCTAGTTCTGGAATTAATTAAAATATTTAATTGGGTGCCTTTCCATATATGTTCAAGGATAAGAAAAACAACCCGCTGCCAGTTTAAAAGACCAGAGTCACGTCTGTCTTCAAATTGGCTCAAATTCCCCAAAGCCAGGAAATGGGAACCCTTAACACAGACGCACCCTGTAATCGTTGATGATGATGTACATCGTTACAAAGTGCGCATGCTTACACTTTGCCCTCCATGCTGCCACACCTTCCCTTGGTCTTTCAGGCCCAAATTCTGATGGGGATGATGGAGTGACAGGGACCAGTAAAGATGCCCCATGCTGCCCTGTTCCTGTATTGCCTAAAGCCATATTGTATTGCTAGATAAGTCCACGTATGAGTTGACCCATGCCTGTTCGTTGCATATATCAGTAGCTGGCTGGATGTGTTGAACAGTGAGAAAGAGCCCTCTTCTAGCAAATCCTCAACATCCTTATTCAGCTTTTGTTGTTATTGCACTATGGTGAGACTGAATTATATGGGATGTCAAGTTTTTTTTCCTGCACCCCATGATGAATGAGGCAGGTTTTTTTTAATTTAACACCACATTGGCATTTCCACCAGCAGTCTGTAGTTACTTTGGAACTAGAGATACCTGGTGAGGATAAAACAGTTTTATTTTTATTTTGATGTAGTTAAAACGAAATTATTATTATTATTTGTATCCTGCCTTTTGCCCAATGCTTTCTAGAAAAAGCCTAGAAAGGCTGCAGGTTTTTCCCTTGCTCCTTCAACCTTCTAAATCAACAGCTGATGCGCACAGTAGAGGCTTCTGCATCAGCTTGTGGTAAGCCCCGCTGACTCTTGTTCCTTGTTAAAAAGCTTACCTTATAAAACACAATTTTTTAAAAAAAAATCCACCAACCTCAGTGGATGAGGAATAGGGAATTGTTAGTGTTTTGTATTTTCTGGTTATAGGTTGGCAAAAATAGATTTGACATTATAATAAATCTTCCACTATTTGTATACTAACTTGCAACATTTTCTCATTAGAGATTAATTATAATTTTCTTCGTGCATTTTAGGTACTTTCTGCATGGGAGGGAAAGAAAGGGACTTTTGAAAGGTTGCTGCAGCTACGCTGAGTTAAATCGCAGTTTAAATTCAAGTTTCACATTAGCTAACAATTCAAAGGGGTGCCATATTTACCCCAGCATATTTGGATTTCAGCCCAAATTATGCCATGCTTGCCTGACAGTAGTTACTTTTAATTGGATTGTGACATTTAATTGGATTGTGACATTTTCCAGAGGCATTTTGGCTGAGCTAATAGTAAAGCAGAAATTGGAATTAGCTCTGGGTCCTCTTCTCTCATAACAGAGCATAGTGTAATAAGTGTTTTTTCTTCCTACAGCTCCCTGGCGCCCTGTTTGTTCCATGATTTTCCAATATTTGTCCCAGACTGCCAGTTCTCTTCAGACCCAGGAGATCCTTCAGTCTCAGATAGAGAATTTGCTGAGCAGTACTTACTTCAAGTGGAAGGGCAGAAACTGTGCCAGCTCTGGAGAAGACGGCCCTTCCGTGAAGGAGATCCCTTGGGATAGCATTTTAGCATTCTGCATTAATCATAAATTGAGGGATTGGAAACCTCCTCACCTATCAATAACAGCAGGTAATAAATGTATTTGGGGCAGTTTTCTTTGGTGTTGCCATTGCTTTCTCTCTTCAGTTGCATCAGCACATATTAACTTTGTCTCTAGCTTTGTTTCTTTCTTCAACAACTCATAGTGCTGGGTTTAGACATTAAGTCCTGGGTTGTCTTGTAAACAAAGTGAAAAGCAGCAAGTGGTCATGAGGCAGCACGCTCCCTCCCTCGTGGGTTGTCATTCCATGTGAACTGGGCCATTTTGTCAGGTAGTCCCTGTGGTGTTAACCCACAATTGAGTATAGAATCATAGACTAGCAGAGTTGGAAGGGGCCTACAAGGCCATCGAGTCCAACCCCCTGCTCAATGCAGGAATCCACCCTAAAGCATCCCTGACAGATGCTTGTCCAGCTGCCTCTTGAAGGCCTCTAGTGTGGGAGAGGCAGCTTGTATATGTCTAGATTAGTATGGAATGTTAGAACTGAGTGGGTGTGGTTTATGATGTAATAGGTGGGGGGGAAGGAGTATATACTGTAAGGAGAGTGTTGGGAGTTTGTGAAGTGTGTGAGTTTGAGTGTGTGTGAGGAGAGTAAGAAGAGTTTGGATTCTAGGGACTTCGGATTAGTGTGAAGAGAGTGAGGTGGTTGGTGTGTGGAGAGTTTAGATCAGGCAGGATTGAAAGTATTATATTTTGATTTAAAGCTTTTAAATAACAATAAACTTATTATTTTGTTAGCTACCAAATACCACATGTCAGCTTGGCATTATTTACCTGCCTTACAGTTATTAAACACCCACACCAGAGTATTCCCACAGTATATTTAGAGCAGATCCTGAATATTAAACCTGTTTCCCTCATAGCTAGGGGAAAGGTTTTATTTAACCCTCCCTCAGGTTTTCAGGTGGTGGCGTTTGGCCTGAGAAGGGTTTATGCGGCGGATCTAGTGTAAGGGTCTGTGACATCACAGACTCCGTAGCCTCACTGAAAATAATAGAGGAATACGTTAAAGGCCTTTTCGGAGCAAACAATTACAAAGGGTGGGTTGGTGGTTTGGCTGTCCAGGTTAGCAGTGTTTATCCTGGACTGGGCTGAGATGCACTTCCCCTAAAGAAGCAGGTCCACAGTCTTTAGGAGTGCTTCTTGATCCAGCTTGTCATTCAAGATGCAGGTGGCTTCCATGGCTCAAAGCACTCTTCGCCAGCTTGGTCTATCGTGCCAGCTGCGATAGGTAAAGTCAGCCTAGCCTCAGTTATCTGTGCTCAGGTAACCTCCAGATCAGACGACTGCAATGCATTATATGTGGGATTGTGTATGTAAGGGCAGTTCTGAAACTGTGATGAGTTTATAATTACAGCTGCTAGACAGCTAACTAGGATGGGGCTTTATTATGCCAGGCTCAATTCAAAGTCGAGTTTTTGACCTTTTGAAACCTTTTACAGCTTGGGACCATTTACCTGAAGGGATTTCTTGTTTGTACTAACTACAAAAATGATCCTCTTTCAGTATGTTTCTTTTTCAATTTCCACTTTGATGTCATTTGTACTTGGTAAAAATCAGTGGAACACAGGTTTACCTTAGGCAGTGTCACTGAGCACTCAGCTCTTCAGATACTTTAAACACTATGAGCACTATCTAAATAACTAGCTTAACTTGCGCAAAGCATCTGCGCGCTAGTACATTATCATACTTTTCCAGCTTTTCTGCAGGTGCTTGGAAAAGCTGGGTGGAATGCCATCTGGGAGCCCGTTGGACTCCCCCCGCCCAGGCACCCCCCCTCCCCGCTCTCTCCCAGCCTCTTCCCCCGCTCGCCTGCTTGCCGAACCTTACTTACCTGAGGTCTCCACATGTGCTGGTGAGCCAGCCGGCCTTCTCTCTGTACTCCCTTCCTTCCAGCCACTCTCCCCCACTCCCTTCCAGACATTCCACCAGCTCACTCCCAGCCACTGCCCCCCCTCACCTGCCTACCCCCGGGACTTACCTGAGGCCTATATGCTGGTTCGGCAATGATGTTTCAATGCCAGCTGCACCAGCTGTGTTCATATATCCCTATTGCTTAGCACCACAAAGATCTTCTCATATTTCCTGTTGTTTAGCAACCAAAAACTCTTCCTTAGAATTGTGCCACGCATCGTCTTAGCATTTTATTATAGATAGATAGATAGATAGATAGATAGATAACAAAACAAAGCTGTATGAGGTCAGCTGGATACCTTTGTTATTTATAACTTTTCTTTATTATTTTTAATGATAAAAACAATTATTACCAAAAGATAGAAACTGCTACAAAACAAAATATTATAAGTAAAACTTGTGGTAGTTCTGCTGTGTGCATAGTGCACTGCCATTACTCAGAATGTGGCTTTTTGAACTTTGGCTTGTGCAAACTGGGGCACCGTGGCTGAGAGAGCCAGATTTTGAGCAATGTCATTCTCGATGGACAGCATACGATCACCAGGCCCCATAAATCCCCTGGATGCCCTACAAAACTGACTATGGCATGGGGAGGGCAGGCACCAAAGGTACTCCTCGCCCAGGGTGCTATTTATCCTAGGTTTGCACCTTTATTTGTGTTATTCCTGTTTAAGATAAGTATTCGGTGTTTGCATTCTTTTAAAAAATGATGCAATGCTTCTTTTTCCGTGATAACTTGTGTTGGAACGTAGAAGATCTATTATTCCGATTTGATGATGGTTGTATGTTTTTGAATTTTACAGAAACAGTGAGTAAGGATGGACAGATATACGTATATTTTTCAAAGGAGCACTTGAGAAAATTCAATTGTCCCTTTTTATGGGAAGAAGCCACATTAAAAACTCAGAAAGAGATCCAACAAAGTCAAAGAAGGTGAGACTGTTTAACTTTTTTTCTTTGGCATTATGTAAAACAGACCCTTACTTAACTGCACTCATCAGAGCTCAACAAAGTGTGGCTGAACTTCTTAACCCACAATTATTTTTGATCACAACTGCCATGCTCTCCTTTCTTCCAGAATTAGCTCACTCTTCTCCCAAAAGAGGTTCTATGTCCCATCTGGCAAATGTGACAAAGGGCTTGGAGTTCAGCTTTAGGTTGACAGAGAGATAGTCAGGGAATATCTAAGCATCTTAAATGAGTTCAAGTTCCCAGGTCCAGAGGAATTGTTGAAAGAGTTAGCAGATGGGCTCTTGGAATCTCTGTCTATTATCTGAGAAGTCCCAAAGGACGAGAGGGAGGCATCTTCAAAATGGGCCAAAAGGTAGATCTGTGGAATTACAGACCAGTCAGTCTGACATCAACACCTGGGAAGATCCTAGAGCAGATTGACAGATTTCAGATTACAGGCAATCTCTCAGGGATACTTTGAACCAGATTCCGGCATTGATTGGGGGTTGGACTAGATAACCTAAATTGACCCTTCCAACTCTAAAGTTCTATCAAGGAAAAATATCTTGTGGTTGTGGCCAATTGACTCAATGAAAAATGTCAAGTTGGTGTGCAGCAGCAGTGAAAACAACCAATTCTCTATTTGTAAGGAAAAGGTTGAAAATAAAATAATCAGTATCAAATGCCTTATGGGGCAATGGCATATGTAACTCTGTATGCCATTGCAGTTGCTCATTCTCAAAAAGGATGTTGTAGAGCTAGAAACAACCTAATGAACAAATGGTTCGATCACCTCCCATCCTTGGAGGCTGGTAGCTCTGAGCTGTGTGGGGCAGTGAATCTGCTTCAGGTTTCAAAGCAACTTGAACAGCTCCTTTAGAATTGTGACTGAAACCTGAAGTTAATTCATAACCCTACTGACTGACATCGGAGCCACCAGCCTCTACTGCCTTCCCTCATAGAATCATAGAATAGCAGAGCTGGAAGGGGCCTACAAGGCCATGGAGTCCAACCCCTGCTCAATGCAGGAATCCACCCTAAAGCATCCCTGACAGATGGTTGTCCACCTGCCTCTTGAAGGCCTCTAGTGTGGGAGTCCCTATCGTATTGGGACTTTTTAGTTTAGGAAAAATACAACTGGGGTGGGCGAAGAAGATAGAGGTTTATATATAACCATGTATAGTTTAAACAAAACGAATCAAGAGCGTTATAGCACAACTCCTCCAAGATTCAGAACAGACAGAAAAATAGCATGTCTTCACACAAGATGTGATATTAGCCATGGTTTATATCATATAATAGTAGAGTTGGAAGGGGCCTATATGGTCATCACATCTAACCCTCTGCTCTATGCAGGAATCCACCTTAAAGCATAATCTAGTGTTAATCTATGATAGCTAAATGGAACCTCTGTGTTTAGAGGCAGTATACCTCCAAATTCTAGTGGTGGAGGATAAATAATGGGGGAGTACTCTTTACTTCATTCCCCACTTATTTTCCTGAAAGCATTAGGGTAGCCACTGCTGCAAGCTAAATGAGATGGGCCCTTTTTCTCTTCGGCAAGGGCTGCTCTTACTTTATGTTCACAGAATCTATGTAAAACCTATGTGCAGTGAATGCTAAACTGCTGTTTCACAATTCTGACATGTTATTTCTTGTCCTCTAGGTACAAAATAAAGACAAAGTCTTTTGCAAATGAATATTGTGCCAGCCAGGAAATTGTAGGAAACAGGGGCCTAAGTATTTCCAGTGGAGCAGATCTAACAATGGCTGTTTCAGAAATGGATCTTCTTCCCAAGTATCTGTCTGCCAAGCTGCAACTGGAGAAAACAGAAAGTCAGAGGTAAACAGTTTTCATTCTCTTTCCCAATTTTATTTATTTAATTAATTTCTATACTGGTGTTTGGATCAGGCCTGGTCTCCCTGGTGTGTATGCTGAATCAGACTAGGAGGAGGAGGAGGAAGAGGGAGAAATAATCAGCTAAGACAACAAGTGGGGAGGAAATTCTCCAAGACTCTCCAGGAGTCAAGGAAGAATTTTCCCGGGAGCTCAGCAGACAGGAAGCCCAGGGTCAGAGATCATCCTCCCCACCCTGGGAACTCAGTCTTTGTTGGAGGGGTGGGGGGAGAGGTAACATTGGAATTGACAGATCCCAGATTCCACGGCAGGGTCAAGCAGGTGGAGTTGAAAGGAGGTGGGAGGCAGTCCACTAGGTTAGCCACTCGTCAGAGGTTACAATGTAAAGACCCTCCCTGAAGGAGGGGTTCTGTAAAACCTTGTTAGGCACTGCAGGAAACTGTCTATTTAGCTGATAGGCAACTGCCTTGCTTTGTGAGACTAATTCAGCTTAGAGGAGCGCCCCTGGCATTCACACTCCCTTCAGGTGTGAAGAAATGTCTACTGAATAAAGCTTTGTGCATTGCACAGCAGACCTCTTTATTGTCTCACATCTCGGCAGGAAGGCTTGGAAACATGATCACCACCCAATACCTGAAGCTCTCTGGGTGGTTCACAAAAATTAAACCATAAGGTATAGTGTAAAATATAAAATAAGGAAGCTTAAAAATCACAATATAAATGTACAGCTAGAATAAAACCAAGCAGCAATGCAGAGATGTAAAATACAGATTTAAAATGCAGATTTGAAACAGCAGAGCTAAAGGACTAGGATGGTGAGATGCTAAAATACTGGGGAAATAAAAAGGTTTAACTACCACTTGGGTGAGTTAGTAGTATGGGAATATGAGGTGGTGGGGTAGGAGAAACAGGTAGAAATGTTACAACAATAGGACCTGGTTGGATTTTAGCTTTCAGCGCAGTGGTGACTGGTGGGAGGTGTTGAATGGAAGGCTGAAAGCAGGAGAGGACAGAGATGGGACAAGATAACATAAAAAGAGCCAGTTAGTGTGGGAAGGAGACTATAAAGATGATCACTGGAACCCCAGTCATAGGGCATGTACAGAGCGTGGGTGATCAAAGTGCTATATGCACAACCTTCCTGGAAGAATGGGAGTAAGAAGGTGTCTGAAGTTTTACAGGTTTCTACACTTTTGCTTCTTATATAACGTGAGGCCAAAGTTCAACAAAACAACCAGACTGTATCTAGCTTGCTGCAAAGAGGACGGCCTTGTCTGGGAGCCACTTGCAGAAGGATCCTATTTCCTGCCTGAACAAGTACTAGCTTTGATACATCCCATCTGTTCAGATTGTACATCTAGAAAAAAAAATACTGAGCAAATCCTGGACTTACCATTTGAGTTTTCTTTCCCATTTCACAAAGGAGCATCACTAAGCATGCCATCAGTTCTCTACGAACCGTGTAGTAGGAAATAGTAAATATAGAAGATAAATTACTCTCAGCTCTGTTCCTCCCTGCTTGTCTTTCTTCTTTTCTCTGACTCCCTTTTGTTACATTCACACAATGAGATGTGCATGCTGTGTAGTATAGCTTGTTGTTTAGGTAAGATATTAAATGGGTTTTAAATGGTTGAAGTGTTCAATTTTGGTGCAGATCTGATATTTTTTCCTGAGAATTCAGAGGTGAGCCAACATCTCTCTAGGTTACTGACGCCTTGAAGTCCTGCCTATTGGAGCCAGTAGAACAGGCGTCACTCACCTATCTTGCTCATACACTGCTGTGGGAAATACAGAAAGGAAACTCACTGGTAAATCCAATTCTTCCCCCCATTTCGGTCTGTCCTAGAAATCAAAAATTAACCATAAAATTATGTGAGCAGAAATAACAGAGAGAAAAAGTTGTTGACACACCATGAACATTTTTGTTTTCATCACCTTGTTTGGTCTAGGTTTGATGAGCAGCTGCAGCAATTGTTAGTTAAAGATTCTGAGACATTCCAGGATTCTCCGTCTTTTCCTCTTTACCTCCCTGAAACTCTGACGCCTGTGCCTCAGATTATCCACCCACTGGCCAAAACACAGATGTCAAGAAGCCCAGAGGTGAATCTAAAAGAATATAATATAATAAGACACAGAAAGTTGCTATATTGATGGAATTGATGGGGATATTTGTAACGGAATGTCTGGATTTTCCATGGGGGAAATGTGTATATATGCAATATAAAGCTTGAACGTGCATGAGTTTAGCTTTTGGGAAGATAGTGTTATCAGCTTCTGGGAGTCACTTTCATTGACATACGGTAATACATTTGGTCCTGAAAGTGATAAATTTCCCCGAAAGCCCCAAATGTATGTGTTGTTCTTACAGTATATCTAGCCGGTCAGGCCTACCATGCCACCTGCTTCTTCCATGCTGAACTATTCACTGCTCCCTTGCCCAGTACACTAGAGGCAAAACCACTCCTAGATGAGTGCACTTGAGTGAACCTATCACATACTACAAACATGGATTGTAGGCACATGCCAAAAAATGGCCACCACTGTACTAAACAAACTAAACTGTTTTTTTGTAATCGTTGGACTACATCCAGCGTCATGCAAACAGGACTTTCCCTTCCCTTCATCCCCTCTACAGGAGGGTCCATAGCGCATGAGTAGAGCACATGCTTGGCATGCAGGAAGTCCCAGGTTCAATCTCCACCATTCTAGGTAAGATTATAAAATAATCTTGTCCGGAATCCAGGAGAGCCTGACGCCGGTCATTGTCAACAATGCTGGGCTGGATGGACCAATGGTCTGACTCAAATTCTCTGGAGCAGATTTGGGGAGTGGGGGTTGCTGGAGGTAAGAATTTCATTGTTTATTTATTTTATTTGCAATATTTATATACTACTCCCCATTCAGAATGTCTGAGCAGTGTACAAGATTATTATTTATTTATTTATTTATTTATTTATTTATTTATATAGCACCATCAGTGTACGTGGTGCTGTACAGAGTAAAACAATAAAATAGCAAAACCCTGCCGCATAGGCTTACATTCGAATAAAATCATAATAAAACAATAAGAAGGGGAAGAGAATGCACCAAACCGGCACAGGGTAGAGTAAAACTAACAGTATAAAGGTCAGATCAAAATCAAGTTTTAAAAGCTTTAGAAAAAAGAAAAGCTTTTAGCTGAGCTTTAAAAGCTGCGATTGAACTTGTAGTTCGCAAATGTTCTGGAAGAGCATTCCAGGCGTAAGGGGCAGCGGAAGAAAATGGACGAAGCCGAGCAAGGGAAGTAGAGACCCTTGGGCAGGTGAGAAACATGGCATCAGAAGAGCGAAGAGATAAAATAAAAAACAATAAAACACATTAAAATAGTTTTTTTTTTAAAAAAAAAATGCAAAATGGGAAGTAAACCATGGCTGCTCATCAAGGGAAGGCTTCGTGGAACAACGTTTTCAGGAGTTGCCGAAAAGAATACAAAGTTGGCACCTGCCTGACCTCCAGAGGCAGAGAATTCCATTAGGGGGTGATGTTCAGCCATTAGATGGAAATGGTCAGCTAATACCCGTTTCCTATGGAAGTTTATGTATACACTGATTTGCAAATGCCTGGTTTTATTTATCAAGTGCTCTGCTCCAGTTGGCAACATTAAAATGGTAATAGAGCATTGTGATCGATTTATCCCTGTCTAGGGCTTTTATTTAGCTTGATCATGGATCAGCAGGTAACTTATCCCATTCCATTTCCCTAGAACAAAGTGCCACCAAGAATGCAGGTTCATTTCTGACTTGTATATGGGCTTTCAGAATTTTTAGATGTAGGCCTCTGATATCAGCCATGTTTTTTCCTCTTTTACTTCAAAATCTTAAGCTGTTTTTATTTGACATAAGAGTGTTGACATGTATATATAAAAATACAAACTATTTTCCTTCTCTGCATCACACATATATAGGCTCTGCACCTGTGCGGAGCCCTGTTCAGGAAAACTTCTATAGCTGAGGCGTTTTGAGCGGGAACCCCTCCCCCACGCAGCGCATGACCAAAGGGGTTCCCGCCTCAATCTCCTCAATTCTTTTTCAACCGCCCTTGTGGTTGAGGCAGCGCAATCAAAACACGAAGCTTCCTCTCCTCGCCTGGGGACAACAAGGGCTGCCTCCTCGATCTAATGGGACAATGATTATATTCCTCGGGAATTAAAGGAGCAGATTCCTAGGTAGTCATGTCCCGTTGTCAACTATTCCTTTGGGAAAGGAATAAAAGGGAAAGCTCTAAAAACGAATCCCTTTGTTCAGGTAGTACTAGAAACCTAAAAGAAATGGTGTCATATCATCACTCCAACACTATCCCCAATAATTCTATTTGTACATCATCTACTCTTTTATGAACCAAATAAGTTGAAAAGTTATGCCAGTTGGGAACAAGCAGGTTAGACTACAAGATTTATATATCGGCACTAAGCCAAAATCAAGTCAACAAATTAAAGAAATGTTGAAAGACAGAACTGCAATCTGACTACAAATACTATTTTTCGTAGTAAACCCAACAATTCGAGGACAAATTTTGTTCTCTAGAGTAACAAATTTTGAGCGAATTGTAGTCCAATCAAAATTAGAAAAAAAAAAGGGTTGGTTTCTAAAAGTTGTTGAGTGAAATTAAATATGGATCTGCAATGGGAGTAAAACAAACTTGAAAAAGGTCTCGGACAACAAATTGAGCAATCCACATGGGATCCAGAGGGAGAGGCTGGTTGTTGTTGTTATTATTATTACTAGCCTGATACCAGTTGAAAAATCAACAGTTTTATTTATGGCCGTTAAATGTGTCCCATTGGCATTTGTAGGATGATGATAGAAAAGGCGATCATTTTCACAGCTCTTTTGCAATTTCAGATTTTTTCGGAAAGCTCCCTTTATTGGGACTCCCGTGGGAATGTTTAGTCACCGAGTATTCCTGCACCCGTGCGGGTCAGGAGCTACCTGCATGCAAACTTGCAGCTTCCTAGGCCTTCTAGTTTTTGAGAATTTTTTGTTCATTTTTTTGGGACCCCCCCATTCCGCCCCTCTAGTGAATTCTTGATTCCAAACTGCCAGGGTAGATTTTCTTAAAAGGGAGTCAATGAATACAAAGTATGAACTCTTTATGACAATGGAAAAGACTCCTTTTGCAATTTCAGATTTTTTTTGGAATCCCTCCCCCTTTTGGGGACCCCTGTGGGAATTTTTGGTCACCAAGTATTCCTGCACCCTTGCAGGTCAGGGGCTACCTGCATGCAAACTTTCAGCCTCCTAGGCCTTCTAGTCTTTGAGATATTTTTGTCTGGACAGAGGACAGAGGAACTGGCTATTATATATATAGGATTATTCAAGTGGTCACCTGTGCATTGACACAATCTACCCACTGTGTCGTAGTTAATTTCAACATGGGTCCTGAAGACTCTTCTCAGTTCCAAGGCTACAATGTCTATAGATTTCTGTTAATTCCCCAAAACAGGAAACCATCTGGTTCTTTTCCGTATATCTGTGGTTTTCCAAAAATATATCATATCATCTTTTACTCTTTTGTTTCATAAGCATAACATAGTGATAATACTACATGTATGGAGACATCCTTTCCCCAACTTTCTTACGTAATGCACATTTTGCTTCTTCTTGAGTTTACATCATGTCTGTAAGATTAGAGGTCAGTGAGAAGTTATAGCATGTCAGCATGAATGCTTTTGTCTTGCTAGAATTAGACTGATTTAGACTTACTATGGTCATACATTTTAAAATATCATTTGTTTCTTTATGAATTTCTTACGAATTTCTAACAAATGTCTTAGAAGACTGGTAGAGTCCTAAATCTTTAGGATAAATATTTGAAAGATAGCTTATTATGTAGGTTGGTACAGGAGTTTTCAAAGACTTCTGGGACAAAAAGTTGTCATAACGTATCTGTGAACAAATGTGACTGATTTGAGCTTTTTCGTCAAATCTGAAACTGAATCCTGGAAAGATGGAAACCTTGTGGGTAAGTGATTCCTGAGTCACGAGGATTCCTGAGAGTGCTTTCTCCCTTATTAACCTGCCTGGTCACTGAGGTCATCCGAGGGCCTGCTCCTGGTGGTTCCACATAGACCCATCCTCCAATTGGAGTCCACCGGGGGAAGAGCCTTCAGCATGGTGGCCCCCCTCCTATGGAATTCTCTGCCCCTGGAGGTTAGGCAGGCCCCAATTTTGTATTCCTTCCAGCGCTTCCTGGAAATGTTCCTGGATGCTTTCGCTCAATGATCAGCTGCGGTTTTATTGCACCTTGTTTCTTTTAAATGTACTTTTAACATGTTTTTAATTGTTTTTATTCTATTTTATTTTGTCTCTGAAATTCTGAATGGGGAGCAGTATATAAATAAAATACGCCTGAGTTAGATTAAAGCTCTATTCATGTGTTATGCCTGAACAGTATGGAGCTGTGCTTTCTCAGTATCTGACCTCTCCACATTGAGCGGTGAGGTCTGAAGATGCAAGTAGAAGCCTGTGCGAGATTGGGTACCCTGATTGATTGGGGGTTATAATCACACAGAGGCTTCTCTTCGTGTTCTGGCAAACAGAAATGGAAGCTCCCTTCTCCCTGAAGACATGAAGGCTGGGGACTGAGGGCGCATGGCCAGCAGAGGCAGTGATGCTAGGGGCCCAGGGACCATGTGTTCTTGTGCCCCTTACGCACATCAATATACTTTGTTCAAGCATAACAGCTGAACAGGGCGTAAATGTCACTAGTCACAGGAGTGTGTGCCACTTTTCCCTGCACTACTACTACATCTTTTTTAAACTTTGTCAAAATCCATTTTTTTCTTTTTCTCTTTCTGCTCAGGCTGGAAGCTGGATCGAATTGAGGGACACAGACACCTCTCTATCCCACAGACTTGCGTACTTGAAACAACTGATTAGGGCTAACAAAGAAGAAGAAGTTGCTTGTGAACTCCATTTATCAACATTGCTAGACATGATAGATACTTAATCAGGATCAGCCTAAAAGTGTGGGGCATAGACAACAAATATCTAGAGGTCCGACTGACAGAAATTTATGTAAAACCATCAAAGGCTTTTGTGAACGAATTTTTCTATGACTCTATCATATAGTGCTTATATACGATAATATGATACTGTTGAATCGGTCCTCAGGTTTTGCATTCTAATTTTACTTTAGCTGCTTTCCTGTGTGCACTTACTTGGGAGTAAGACCCATTGAACTTATTTCCAAGTAAGCCTATCTATGGTTAAGCTTTCAGTCTTTGTACTGAATTGCGCACCTCTGAAGAGTCCTCTTTTTGTGCTTTATTATGAAATAAAAATAATCTGAGCCCTGATCGTTTCTTCTATCACACTCCCCTAAACATGGTGGTGAGGACAAGCAAGAGCAAGGCCGTACTTGGACATCCACTATGCATGCCTACCCAGTGCCACCGGACGTTGACTTGCAGGTGTAATGGTCCAGGCTCAGATCACACAGTTAATTCCCAGATTTCATCTGAGGTATCAACTACATGGAACGGGCCATGCTATGCACGTCGCATTGAATGGGCACGAGCCCCATTCATATATTATGCTCCGATATGAATGACTAGTGACATTGGAGAAAGGGCAGATATGTTGGTGGGTGGGGAGGTCAGGCTCACTGTCACTCATGTGGGGGAGTGGAAGGAGAAAGTATTATCCAAGCTGGCCACTGGATTTGCTTCCTGGGAACAACATATGGCTTGAATAACAGCTGTTCATCTAATTTGATACATAGAAGCCATTTCCATGTATTATTTTTTTTGAATTTTGCTTGTCAATAGTATGTGACAAGCCTATGTGTAGGTAATTTTTTCTGTGTACACAAATTCTTGGATCCTGAGATAAGTTGACTTCAGGAAATTCCTGGAAGAAAAGTTTCAGTACACACACACACCCCAAATCCCTGCAGCCACCTCAAAAAGCCTCTTCAGAGTTTTTGAGAGGCCTCGTGAATAATACGCGACTGGATGCAAGGGGCTGCTGTGGGGAGGAAATGGGAAACTTTTTCACCCATGAACTTCTTTAAGTTAACTCATCTTGGGATCCAAACTAATATGAATTGCACACATGGCATTGATGTGCATTCCTACACACATGTGGGGATTTATATGTCTGAAGTGACTATTATTTTGAATCACAGGTGGGGTTTATCCCAGTTATAAAGGAGGCTCAGATCAAGGCTTTACACAAGAAGATTTTTTTTGACGTGTTTTGGCAGCTTTCTTCTTTTTTGGGATATGAGCAGAGGTGTCCCTATCTGTGCTATGACAAAATTGCTACATTTAGCAGGAAGCCACAAAAGTCGAGATATGTTTTCATCAGAACGGAAAGCAGTGTTTAGCCCCAAAGGATTAATACCTGTGCATTGAGATAAATTCAATCTTTTTATTTAAAAACAATGGAAGCTTTCAGTTGGGTATCAAAAATATAACTTTAATGCTACGCAATTCCATGATTGTTATAAGTATGGTGAAGGCCCAACGTAAGATCAAAAATATTGTGTGCCTCTGAATAGTTGAATGAAAAATGATTGAGTGGTGCATGGTTATTTTAATTTTATATGGTCTAAGGGCAGCTTTTATTCATAGGATATTTGTTCACCATGAACGGTTTTGTGCTGCTGCTTGTAGTGCAGCACAGGTATGCTGAATGACTTTTATGCATTCTCGGAATACTTGTGCCTCTGACAGAAACCTTTTCTGTATTGTCATTTTCATTAATGAGTGGAAATAGAAGAACCTTGGAAGATTTTTCATTTTTGAGAGCACCATTCTTAGTAACACAGCAAAAGCAGTCTCTTAGATACTATGGATAATGTTGTGTGTGCGTGTCTGCGTTTGTGTGCACAGACATAAAAATAGGGATAACCTGATGACCCTTACGTTGAAGTAATGTATGTTTGGAATTTGTTTTAAAAGCACTAAGAAAATGTTTACCTTCAGAGTAGGCATTGTATTCCAAATTCTTTTCCTTTTGAGTAAAACTTTTAATGTAACAGCTTATTAGGACATCTTTATCAAGAAGAGAATCAAGGCCTCCTGATGGAAATTTTCAGTGCAGAGAATCTAACGTTGGCAATAGCTTCGTTGCTCAAGAATTGAAACTTGATACTACAAATCTTTGCTTTAAAATGAATTGATGTTATTTTCTCCTAATATATACTATGTTATGGTATCTTTACCTTTTTAGTTGTGTAATATGTGATTTTGATACTGGTATTTAAAGTGCGACAGGCTGAAATGTCCATGGCCCTTCTTTACAGTTTATTTCTTAATGCAATGTATTGGATACAGTATATACTTTTATGGCCTGTAGCTGATGACGTAAAACATATAAAAATGGTTGAAACACTTTTGAAATGATATTTATAGTGACATCCATGTACGGGTTTGCCAGGTTTCCTTCCATCCTGAAGGCGGTTACAGTCTAAACAGAGACAAGGGAACCAAGATGAGGGTTGGGGAGTTGAGAATGCAGCCAAGGGTGAGCAGAGAAAGAATATGTGATAGTTGCCATTACTCCTATTTTGGCTTAGATTAAAAAAAAGTATTGAGACTAAGGATGGGTGAGAAATTGTTTCAGTTTGTTTTTGATCAGGATGTATCCAATTTATGCCTCCTGAAACCAAATGCAGACCAGAACATACACTCTGGTTTGAAAGACATTTCTGCTTGCAGTGCAATTCACACAACAATAAAAAATGTGCTTGAAAAATGGATCCTTTTGGAAAATGCACATGGAATATGTGCACAAACACACTTGAGTCAATAGGAGAAAAATATGTAGATTTTTTAAAAATGTGAATGAAATCCTCGCAAATTTTCATGGAAAACAAAATGAAACTTGCAATCTGATATGGACATCAGGTGAAGTGAGCTTTGATGTGGAATTTGGAGAACATTGACGAGATCGAGGTTCTCCAACTCACATATCCTTAATTGAGAGTAGGACGATATTCCAAGGGTTTCCTGAAATAGATGAGTTTCAAGAAGGGACTTAAGTAAATTGGTTGCAAGAAGGCATTTAGGGAGCATTTTCAGACTGCTGGTACGTTGGAGCTAAACAAGCAGAGATCAAACAAAGCAATATGTTTGTGATATAAGAGTGAAGATATAAGGCTGGCAATGCCATAGAGAGGTTTGAAGCTTGAGCAGGAACTAGAATCATAGGAAGCCAGTGAAAGAAATTAAGGAGGGGTGTCACATGGTTAGACTGATGAGAAGTAAATGATTTTCACACGGTAATCCTGGATGGATGTGAGTGGAGTATTATTATTATTATATTTATTTGTATCCCGCCTTTTGCCCAATGCTGGGCCTCAAGGTGGCCTTACAAAGTTTAAAATATACAGGGGGGGGGGACCTGGCCATGGTGACACATGCCTTAGTTACATCCCAATTGGATTACAGTAACGCGCTCTACGTGGGGCTGCCTTTGAAGAGTGTTCGGAAACTCCCGCTGGTTCAAAGAGCTGCAGCCAGATTGTTGACCGGGGCTGGTTACAGGGAGCAGACAACTCCCCTGGCTTCCAGTCTGTTTCCGGGCACAATTCAAAGTGCTGGTTATGACCTATAAAACTCTATATGGTTCGGGTCCAGGTTATTTGAAAGAACGTATTCTCCCTTATGAGCCTGCCCATGCTTTGAGATCTTCTGGAGAAGCCCTTCTTTCAGTCCCACCTTCACAAGCACGCTTGGTGGGAACATGGGAGAGGGCCTTTTCGGTGGCTGCTCCGGTGCTCTGGAACTGTCTTCCCGGGGAAGCTAGGCTGGCTCCCTCCTTGATGGGCTTTCGGAAGCAGGCTAAAACTTTTTTGTTCAAGCAGGCCTTTGGAGAATAATCCAGCCCTCCATCTATGTTAATGTCTTATAATTTTGTTGTGTATTTTTTTAATTGTTTATGGTTTCCCTCCAGAGATAAGATTTCAGTAGTCAAGGCAAGAGCTAACCAGGGCATAGACCAGACTTTCTATTGATGAACAGAAAAGGACATATTTTTGTAATGTTAGCAAGGGATGTATTTTTGTAATATTCAAACTATGATTTGGAAACAGATTGGGAGGCATAGGAGACAGAAGGGCCAAGGAGAAAACCAAGGCCTTGTGCTTGTTCAGCAGGGTGAACGGTGATGTCAATGGGTAAGGTGAGATGGGAGCTTGGGAGGAAAGTATGAAAACGACAGTATTGGACATACTGAACTTGAGATGCTGATGACTCATCTAAGCAGAAAGACAATCTAAGATGCAGGATTGGACAGAGGATGAAAGCTAGATGATGTCAGCATAGCCATAGGAAATGATGAGGCTACCCAGGGACAATTCTAGCGAGAATAGTGGGAGACCTAGTACGGAGCCTTGCGGGGGATACAAAGGAAGAGCTTTCACCCATGAAAACACTGAAACAGCAAAGGAAGGAAGAGAACTGAGGACAAAATTACAGACTTGAGACATAAGAGAACTGAATTAGGAGAGGGTCATAAAATTATCAAAGCAGCAAAAAGGTCAAGGAAGACTGAGTAGAGGGATTTGGAGATGGCAGTAAAGAAGTCATCAGGGATTGTTGTGAGGGCAGTTTTAGTGAATCACAGGTAGTGGAAGCCAGATTGGTAGGGGTCAAGAGCAGAACTGAATGAGAGAAAGTTGAGATAGTGGGAGTAAGCATGCTTCAGGAGTTTGAAGATAATGGATACAAGTGAAATTCAGCAATAATTGGAGAAGGAAGATGGGTCAAGGGACGTCATTTTGAGAACAGGTGAAAGAGTAGTATGCCTGAGTGGTAAAGGGCAAGGAGCTGGAGAAGAAAGAAAGGTTGATAATATAGATGGGCTGATAGTGTGGCGGATAATGGTAGGGGAGATGGCAACTAGAAATTGGGAGGGGATAGGATCAAGGGGGCACATAGAAAGGTTAGATGAGAAAAATCTAACCACAGAATTGGAAAGGTTAGATGAGGAGAATAGGGTAATCAACTCATCAAATGTGATGGGAGAAAGGGACACAGGTTGTCCAGCTGCCTCTTGAAGGCCTCTAGTGTGGGAGAGGCCACAACCTCCCTAGGTAACTGATTCCATTGTCATACTGCTCTAACACTCAGGAAGTTTTTCCTGATGTCCAGCTGGAATCTGGCTTCCTGTAACTTGAGCCCGTTATTCCGTGTCCTGAACCCTAGGATGATCGAGAAGAGATCCTGGCCCTCCTCTGTGTGAGAACCTTTTAAGTATTTGAAGAGTGCTATCATGTCTCCCCTCAATCTTCTCTTCTCCAGGCTAAACATCACCTAACCAAATGTGTGGCCATAAGGATCAGCTGTCTGAGCAGTACAAAATGGGAAGGAAATTACCCCACTTCCATGCTTGCTGGAACCGTGCTTTCCCTCTATTTGGTTTTGGGGTCTTTTTATCCTACGTTTCTGACAAAATAATTGCTCTCAAAGTGACTCTCAGCAACGAAAATACAACAGAGAACACTGCTTGAGAGAGCATAGAAGGGGGGAGCTGAGCCTTGTCTCCCTTCTTTTGCTTTCATCATTTGCTTTAACTGTTCTGTCCCTGTGGACAGAGGCACTCAGCGTCAGAAAGAGGTTTCTTGCCTGTGTATGTTGTTTTGACAGGTCTGGGTAAAACAAGGATCCATGAAATCAAAAAGGGATCCTCATGATTTCATTAAGACTTTTAAAAAGGACACCCACAAAACCACTGTGAAGGATAGGGGTGCATGTCTGTACCTTTAACCTGCTGTTGCTATGAGGGTGGAAGATCTGCCCTA
This sequence comes from Elgaria multicarinata webbii, assembly GCF_023053635.1. Lineage (NCBI taxonomy): Eukaryota > Metazoa > Chordata > Lepidosauria > Squamata > Anguidae > Elgaria > Elgaria multicarinata. Next base: position 16,415,365 of record NC_086172.1, on the reverse strand, counting down.
GGTAAGATCTATGGGCTATTGTTCAAACTGGCTGTGCCAGGCTTTCGTGGCCGCCAGCCAAGGTCATCTCTGTCCTGAGCCAGTCCAACTCCTACTGGCACCTGGAGATGATCAGGGTGTTAGACACACTGAACAGGACTCAGCTGTGGGAAAAAGAGGTGGCTTGGCTCCTCTGGGGGGTGGGGGTGGGCCACTGCCCAGGAAGGGCGCGGGTTGGTTTACTCAGGCCATGGGACCAGATAAAAAGCTTTATGACGAAGCTCCTCTATCCTTGCTGGTGCGTGCGTATGTCAAGTGGGAAGATCAGGACCGCGGCAACTATGCCAGTTGCCCGGAGTTAGAAAGGTTTTTCTTTTTTTTAATGTTTTAACGTGTGTGGGTATTCTGGAGAAGGCCAGCCGGATGTTGGCTGGGTGTGGGGTTGTTTGAATGCTTCTTGGGGTAATGGCTAAGTATTAGAGCTTTTCCTCATCTTCTCTCCTCATTCCTCGTCCACATATCCCTTCCCCTTCCTATTCTTTTAAGGGCTGTTTTACGACCAAGGCCTTACGTGTTAGTTTTAGTGATTGCAATAAAGTTGCTTTGGTCCCTAAATGTGTGTCTGTGGTTTATTCCTGTGAACATCTGGCTCATCCCGGTTGTGGACTGGGCAGGTGGGCAACTTGGGTGTCCAGGGCGTTTGGTCCAGAAGCCTACCCTGCAGGGTTGTCAGGCGGATCCTGACTTCCTTTACAACCACAATCCAATCACCGAGCCCATTGGCCTACACATGCTGAACCACAAAAATCAGGGATCTACCACTCATGGGTGCAGCCACAGTGCAAAAAAAAAAAAGGACCTGAGGCAGGGCATAAGGAACTGCATCTTGAATCCTTCCACCTCACCCATCCATCCACCCCATTCTGGTTCTGAGAAGTCTAGGATCCATGCTGCTGACATCGATGGGCTATATGATTCAGCTTTGATTTTGAATGTGCTACGTGTAAAATTCAGATGATCTATCAGCATCGTGCCTTGCATAAATGGATCACACTATTTGAGTTGAAGAAGCAGATATTGGATTTCTAGGGTGCATGGCTGGACGAAGATGAGTTCTGTGCTTTGATGGTTTTTTTGGGGTGGTGGTGGGTGAGACCCAATGCAAAAAGTCCCAGGATACGCACTGAATTGTGCATCATATCCATGATTTTATACTACAATGGTGCCGTAAAGCCCAAAATCTATGTCTTTTGTAGTTAATTCCCTGGGCATGGATGTGATCTGTGATTGGATTGTGTTTGGGGTAATTTCCATGTAGAAATCATGAGGATCCCTGCCTGTTAACCATGTTTTGCACTGTGGCCAGTGCAAAAATGTGGTCGTTTCCTGATTTTTGTGGTTCAGATCATTTATATATTTATTTATTACATTTCTATACCGCCCAATAGCTGGAGCTCTCTGGGCGGTTCACAAGAATCATGGATTCTGAAGTGATCTGTGTTTGGATTGTGGTTTACGGGGTGAGGGTGGGGGTTGCTCTGTAAAAGTCCTTTGAAATCATGAGCGTTCCTGAGGATCCTTGCCTGTTTTCCATGCTTTTGTGCTGTGGCTGCGCCCACGAATACTGAATCCTTGACTTTTGTGGTTCAGGCTGATGTGCTCTGTGATTGGATGGTGGTTTTGTGGGTGTCCTCTTTAAAAAATCTTATGAAATCAAGAGGATCCCTTTTCGATTTCATGGATCCTTGTTTTAGTTTCTTTTCTTTATTTTTTTTTACTTTTAATGAAATAATATTTTTCTGCTTACTTGATACCAATAGGTCTGTTTTCAGCACTTGGTCCACGGACTATATGTATTCATGTGCAAAAGGAAAAGTAGCGACCTGCGCCTTTAGGGTTACCGTGAATATCAGTAAGAAAACATTGCCACGTACTTAGTTTCCGGGTAAAGTACGAAGTGTTGGTCATTACCTTTAAAGCCCTAAATCAGCGGTTCTCAACCTGTGGGTCGGGACCCCTTTGGGGGTCGAACGACCCTTTCACAGGGGTCGCCTAAGACCATCGGAAAACACATATTTCCGATGGTCTTAGGAACCAAGACATTTTATTTATTTGTAATTAGAAATAAATATTTCACAATATATAATTACATATTGTTTTTGTGATCACTATGCTTTAATTATGTTCAATTTGTAACAATGAAAATACATCCTGCATATCAGATATTTACATTACGATTCATAACAGTAGCAAAATTACAGTTATGAAGTAGCAACGAAAATAATTTTGTGGTTGGGGGTCACCACAACATGAGGAACTGTATTAAAGGGTCGCGGCATTAGGAAGGTTGAGAACCACTGCCCTAAATGGTTTGGGTCCAGGTTACCTATGGGATCGCCTTCTCCCATACAGTCTTACCGCACACTCTGGGATGAACTTACTTCAGTCAGCTAAAACTAGGCTGACATCAGTTTCCCAGAGGACCTTTTCTTCTGTCGCCCCCAGATTGTGGAATGGCCTGCCGGAGGAGATTCGTAAAATTAACTCTATGTGTAATTTTAAGGCAGCTTTAAAGACTAGCCTTTTCCGGCAGCCCTACCCAGATCAATGTTAAATCATGAATTTTTAAGATGTATTGATTCCTGTTCTAATGTTGTTCCCCGCCTCAATCCAAAGGGAGAGGCGGGTAAGAAATTTATTATTATTATTATTATTATTATTATTATTATTATTATTATTATTATTTGGCCATGAGTGTCAGTGATCCATGAGCCCAGTCTGGGGCGCTCTCAGCATTTGCAGGCCTTCGAGAGCAACAAACCGCCCGGGCAGCTTCGGCTATGAAAATGCAGTCGAGCAATCAGTCAACCAAGCCATCATCAAGCCGCAGCCAGAAGCTCTTCCTCCTCCTCCTCCTCCTCCTCCTCCTCGTGGAGGCGGACCCCGCCCGCCGCCGCCTCTGAGCCCGCGGTGATTGGTCGCGGCCTTCGTGGGCTGACATCAGTCCAGATCGGACGTTAGGTGTAGCATCCTGGGACTTGCAGTTTTCTAGAGAGAAATACTGCGGCCACGGCTTACTAGCAGAGGACTTCGCGCCCCAGCATGCCACGGGGCGGAGGGGATGGACGGGGCGGAGCTCTGCCGCCCACCCACGCACCCGCCCCCTTCCATTCATCTCTTCCACTCATCTGCGCGTGGCTGGCATCTGGCGCAGCGGAGCCACAGGATGGAGGCGGCGTGAGTAGGGCACGGATCGCCCCCCCCCACATTTCAGACCCCCTGCCCTGATTCCACGTCTTTAATTCAGTTGAGGGAGGGGGAGAGGGGAGGTTGGCTAGCACCGTGTTCTGGCAAATAAAGCATTTGAGATAACTTGACAAGCCCTGTGCTCCTATTTTTAGTTTTGTAACAAAATGATCTCTATTTAAACTAGGGTGATCCTATGAAAAGGAAGACAGGTCTCCTGTATCTTTAACAGTTGCATAGAGAAGGGAATTTCAGCAGGTGTCATTTGTATATATGGGGAACCAGGTGAAATCCCCTCTTCATCACAACAGTGAAAGCTGCAGGAGCTATACTAGAGTGACCAGATTTAAAAGAGGGCAGGGCACCTGCAGCTTTCACTGTTGTGATGAAGAGGGAATTTCACCAGGTTCTCCATATATACAAATGACACCTGCTGAAATTCCCTTTTCAATACAACTGTTAAAGATACAAGAGCCCTGTCCTCCTTTTCATAGGGTCACCTTAATTTAAACAATATATCTAAGATAAATAACTTCAAACATGTTGTGCTATATTTGTACTTAGTTTATAGTAGCTGTAGATTGGCTCACTGCCTCCAGGTTTTCTCATCACACTTTTTACTAGGTCTTGCATAAGCAAAATTTAGGTTGTCCTGTATACTTTATTTCAAACCCAGAGGTACCTGAAAACCTTCAGTTGTGAAAAAAATGTCTCCATGGTAATCCTTGAAATGGGAGGTGTGATGAGAGCTCGTGAGATATATTAACTCTATACATGCTCAGAAACCCCTTTACTGTTTTGTATTCTCCAGTCTAAGTCCTGATACTTAAAGCCAACCTGACCATTTGTATATTTCACTGGGTGAGATCATAGTTTTGCATGTTTCCTCCCTGACAGAGTTGGTCCCCAACTCAGAAAGCCTTAATCAATTAAAGGTGCAATTCTATGAGTGTTTACCAGCCTTCCTCAACCTGGGGTGCTCCAGATGTGTTGGACTACAACTCCCAGAATGCCCCAGCCGGCTGGGGCATTCTGGGAGATGCAGTCCAACACATCTGGAGCGTCCCAGATTGAGGAAAGCTGGTTTAGACAGAAAGAAGGTCTTACAACTCCCAGCATTCCCAGCAATGGCTGGCAGGGGGGTGCTGGGAGTTGTAGGATGTAATTCTGTCTCAACTTACATAGGTTTGTACCCTTTTGCTGTGGGGGTGTGTGAGAGGGTGAGCTGCTTCTTAATCAATACTTTCTTTAAAAAAGTTTTTAAACATCTTCTGCTGATATATTAATTGGGGTACCTTTTTAGTTGTAAGGTCTTTTTAATTGATTCCACAACTGATCAATGGAGGGAACAATCCTATGGCCCCTAGACAATGTCTTTAGGGTTGTGGGGATCCCCCTGTGCCAAGGTCAGAGACTGTAGTTCAAACTTGAAAGGAGACCCAACCCCCTCCACCCCTGTGCTGGCTGCTCCTCAAGGTTGGAAAATCGTCTTCGGAAATGGGGGGATGGGGACCTTCCACTGGGCCGGAGGAGAGAAGAACAGGAACGCCCATTATCAACTTTGGTTGGTGCAGCAGCTGCACCCATTCCAGGATAGGGATAGCCTAGCCATGGTCTTTCATGCACTGGTAACCTCACGATTAGACTACTGTAATGCGCTCTATATGGGGCTACCCATGTGTGCGGTTTGGAAGCTGCAGCTTGGGAAGGCTGCAGCAGCCATGGTGCTCGCGGGGACGTCTAGCTCCGCCCACATAAAAACAGTGTTAAAAGAACTGCACGTCACTGGCTGCCTATTAGTTACTTAGCCACATACAGGGTTATGCTATTATCCTATAAAGCCTTAAACAACTTGGGATCAGGATACCTAGCAGACCACCTTCCCTTATATACACACTGAGATGACATTTATGGTCATCGGAAGAGGTCCTGCTCGTCATTCCAAGACGAACAGAATCAAAGTTGGAAGAAGGCACTCTGTGCCACTGAGGCCACCTGAGCCTCAAGTGACAGAGATGGTTCTAGGAGAACCCCCAAGCTACGAACATGCTCCTTTAGGGGGAGTGCAACCCTGTCCAGAACAGGTTGAACGCCCACTATCCAGTCAGAAGAACCACCAACTAGCAGCAACTCAGTCTTGTCTGGATTGAGTTTCAGTTTATTAGCCCTCATCCACTCCATTGTCACAACCAGGCACTGGTTCAGCACATCCACAGCCTCATCTGATAAAGATGAGAAGGAGAAATAGAGCTGCGTGTTATCAGCATACTGATGACAACTCACTCCAAAACTCTGGATGACCGCACTCAACGGTTTCATGTACACGTTGATCAGCATGGGGGACAAGACTGACTCCTGCGGAACCCCATACTGGAGAATCCACAGGGCCGAGCAATGTTCCCCAAGCACCACCTTCTGGAGCCGACCAGCCGAGTAGGAGTGGAACCACTGCACTACCTCCCACTCCCAACTCAGCCAGTCGTCCCAGAAGGACACCATGGTCAATGGTATCAAAAGCTGCTGAGTGATAAAGGAGAATCAACAGTGTGACACTCCCCCTGTCTTTCTCCCAACGTAGGTCATCATACCGGGCAACCAAGGTTGTTTCTGTTAGGGTATTTTTATTAATTGAAACAGAGTGACACAGTGGATTCATCCTTTAAACCTACGTGCTGGAACAAACTTCTTATGCTAGGTTTAAGGATGAGTAGCTTTACTTTTCATATTAGCAGCATATGAACAACTTGTATTCCTTTCATACCTACAGGGCTAAGTTACATTCTTTTCCTCTGCAAAGAGTCCTTTTTCCTTCTTTCCTTTGTAAAAGTCTTTTTTTAATATCTTCAGGCTGAACTTGCTTGAGGTCTTCGCTCTCGCAGCCACCGAACGACGAGATAACAGCTTCCCAAACAAACTCCCACAGCAGCATGTACATTCCACCTCCTATTCACTTCCGCCCACAACTCTGTTTGGGACACTTCCCTATTTAAATGGTTAACAGGCTGACACTGATTCAGCGTTTCTTGTGCCTTAATTTTAAACACCTGCTTTTAGATTGTTACAATCTTTTGCCTATTTCATTCTTCTTCAGTGAATTTATTCTTTGTAAAATTACACATTTTAATACATACAATACAAATACTAACCATTTCCTTGCCAAAACCAGGCCTGAAACCTGACTGAAATGTATCCAGATAATCAGTCTCATCCAGGAGTGTCTGGAGCTGATTTTTGTATGCTATCGTTTATTTGTTAACTGCCCAAAGAGCCTTGTCTGTTGGGCAGTATAAATATGTAGTAAATAATTAAATAAACTTCACATTACTAGACCTTATTAGCCACTGCATAAGCATTGGATGTGCTTGTCAAATATCTCTCCCCCGCCCTCATCCTCCAGGTTTTGACTCTCAACCTAATTCTGTTGCTTTGTACATCTATGAGTGGTAGCTGACACACGGTGTGTGTGTGTGTGTGTGTGTGTGTGGTGTGTATATATATCATAGAAAAATTAGCCCTCCTTTTAAGGCTGGGCTTCCAGTAAGGTTTCTGAAGACTCAGGCATAAAATCCTCCAACCACAGCATTTGAAAAAGAAGTCTTCAGAGGGCGAGAACCTTCTGAGGCTGCTGCTTTTGCCACACATTTATTTATTTTTATTTATTTATTACATTTCTATACCGCCCAATAGCCGGAGCTCTCTGGGCAGTTCACACATTGGCAAATGCTGTAGTTTCTCAGTCCTTTCAGAATGGGAGGGGGAACTACTGGTGGCAGAGAGAAGGGCAGGCTGCAGGAATAAGCAGAACCCCCTGCTGGACCTTAAACTGAAGTGACTAGAGGCAAGGGAGGCCCACTATTTTTCCTCCTCAATGCACCCCACAGCACCCCTACAGATTTGTAAAAGTCCCAAGTAATGAGCCAGGAAAGCCTAAGAAGAAATCAATGTTCTGTTTTTCAAGGCAATTGCAATTGGATGAGATGACACCCAACCCACCCTGGCATGTACCTGATTTCTATATTCACTGGTTAACGCTGAAGTTAAATGTGGCTGTGTTTTATCTGGGTGCTCTGACACTGAAGATTGTGCTTCCATCAGATAGAGCAGAAAGAAGCTCAGAATTAAAGGCAGGTGAACAGTGATTTGAGAGTGAAACATACAGCCACCTTAACTCTATAGAATATTATCAGTGAAAGCACAGCTTTTTCTCTAAGAGGATAAACCACATAATTCACATACAAGTTAAACAAAAAGGAGGCCAAGATGTAGTAGTGAAAAGTGTTCTGTACCTGTCCTGCAATCATTTACTTTAAAGATGAAGCCCTTCTTTAGGGATTTTTTTGATTCCTAGTGCTCAGTCATTTTTAGACCGAAATATACTAAGTTGAGACATGTCTCTGATTGTTGTTGTTTTTTGCATTGCCCGTTAGATGTTTGCGGAGAAGAAGAGGTGGTCCATATAAAACAGAACCTGCTACGAACTTGACCTGCTGGCGTTTGAGCAACGAAGAAGGCCGTCAGCGGTGGCAATATCTGGCAGATGACAGGGAGCCTTCTGGTTTGGAGGCTCACTCTCTAGGGTTGGACACAGTAGGTGGCTGATACTTCTAACTTACCAAGTTCTGAATGTGGGATGGGAGCGTGAAGAAAACAGACCCATCACACCAGGAGCGCCATCCGATGAACGTTTTATTGCACGCTTGTTACTGGGCACTCACGGATTCCTCGGAGGTCCCTCACATGCCTCGCTCACGCCTTCCACACCCCTTCTGGTCTTCCTTGCGCCGCAAGAAAAACCAGAAAAACTCCAAAATATTTTTTAAACTGAAGTTGCTGCTCTCTCCTGCTGCGTGTGGGAGAAGCAGCGTGTTCGCAAGGAGGGACTGAATGGCCCTCATGCACCTTGTTTACTTCCTGTTTGAAAACAGGAAGTAACTGAGTGTCCGCGGAGAAGCGACGGTAGCCGGCGTTAGCCAGCGTTTCTTCCAAGGTGCGATGGAGCTTTAGTAGCGGTTGGTAGTTCTGATGTGGTTCTCAAACTTCCTGTGATCTGGGAACACATGAGCTTAGTAACTCTCTGCGTTGCAGAGGATTCTAAGAGGCACTTTCAAGGGTTGCTTAACATAGGGCACAAGGTAGGCCTGTGGAGCTTCACTGTTGCCCTGTGTGACTAGAAAATGTGTCCTAAAATATGCCCAGTGCATCCTAACATTTGTTTGTTGGAAGAGAAGAGTCTTCCTGTCTTTCAAGGAAGCTTTGCCATCAAACCTCTGACCCTTTAGCTCATCGGAGGCTGCAGTTTCTCTTGTGAAATGTTATGTAACCATCTTGGAACTCTGTATTTTCCTTCAGAGCCTAGCAGGTACTTCAGAAATGTCTGAACCCAGAGACGCTGCAATGGATTTTAAGTGTCTTGTATACAAGTGCATGTCAATGCAGCCTCACTGGGCAGGACAGGAGAGCGGCCCATAACTCTGCTCAGACAAATATACCACTGCTGAAAAACCTCATTTTTGTAGGCTTGACCTTTTGCTTAGAATCATAGAATCATAGAATAGCAGAGTTGGAAGGGGCCTACAAGGCCATCGAGTCCAACCCCCTGCTCAATGCAGGAATCCACCTCAAAGCATCCCTGACAGAAGCTTTAGATTAGAAAGTTTCTTACCTAGCTTGTTTACTCTTGCTGGAATTTTTTTTTTAAAAAAAGTCCTTAATTGATCAGTAAATAGCCCGTATCCTGCCTGTTGTGCCCTCTCTTTTCTTTGCTGGCACCCTCTTGCTGTTCCTTTCGACTCTTCCCACTCCTTGTATTTCTCTCCTGCATATCCGCTGGCCCTCATAAAACGTGTTGTATTTTGCCTCCAGGAGTGGAGACTCCGTGCCCAGATTCCCCACTCTAAGGAAGCGTTGGACGCCTACTGGGAGGAGGGCACACAGTCCTTCTGGGCAGGTGCCCGAGAGAGACTTTTGTTTGCCTTCCGTTTGCCCGGGGAGCCAATGCGAGGCTGTTCCTCTCTCAGCTGCTGCCCCTCCCTCCCTGGTTTCCTGTTTCTCCCCCCTTTGCCGGGAGCAGAGAGGAAGAAGGGGCGGAGCGAGGGCCTGCACGCCCCCTCCACTTGCTGCATTGCTTGAATAGGACAGGAGTCTAACTGGGTACTCCTGGGATATATTAATTAATGATCTTTCTCTGTCTTTCATCAGCCTAAATCCCTTCTGCAGAGTTCATCTGTGTCTCTTCACCATAACTCTTTATTTGTATTTTGCAGAGTAAAATCTTCCCAGTTTTGCCTAAGGCCTGCACAGCACAGGAGGCAGCAATAAATGGGGTGTCGTTTTACTCTGGCCTACAAGCGGAGGATGGCCATTGGGCTGGGGACTACGGAGGACCTCTCTTTTTGTTGCCAGGTAGGGTTACCAGGTAGACTCAAAGACCTTCTTCCCAAGCCTGACATGCGAGGCACCATCAAGGGGACATGGGCCTTTTGCATTCGGGGCAATCCACAGGGGAGGATGGAGGAGGTGAGGGGAAAGGGTTTTTTTGCGTCGTCGTCTGTTTCTCTTCATCCTCCTCATGCAATGGCTGCAGCTCCTGCCAGGGCTAGAGGCATCTTCAGCTTTTTTGGCTTTCCTGAGAGATGTTCTGTAATGGATTGTTTTGCTTGCACTGATGGTGTGGTGTGGAGGGAATGCAGTGGAAAGGCGTTTGCCCTGAAGAAGTCTGAGTTGTCACAAATCAGTAACAAATTCAGGCTAGAAACTAAAAAAAGAGGAGTTTTTAGTAACAGGTGTATCAAAAACTAGAATAGTCTCCCTGGAACTTTTAGGGAGGCATAAATCCTCACTGGGTCAAGACAGAACTGTGTAAGTGTACAGAGGTCTTTTGACGTTTCTTTTCTGGTCCCTCACATGTGGCCCACTGTGGTCAGGAAGGATTCCATCCATACCCCAAACCACAGACATTTCCATTGGATAGTCTGAAACTACCGAGACTAAAAATTGGAAGTTGCCCAATGGCACAGGTTCAGTGCATAACCTCTGATTATTTAGAAAGCTTCATCCGTCCTGTATTAGATTGCATCGCAATTACCTTTATTTCTTCTTGGTAGCCTGAAAGCTTGCCTTGCTTGGGTCGCCTGGGACTATTCTCTGCAGGCATCTCTCTGCTGTGCTTGTGGCGCTGTGCTGTGGATACCCTAACCTAATCGGGGGGCGGGGGGCTGCAGCAGGTGGTTGGGATAGACAGCCCTTCTGTACTTCAGGTTCCTGTGAGGAAGGCATCCCACGATGGGCTAACTCCCCTTATCGTCCAGGGAAAACAGGGACCCACGTGGCTGACTTTTAAGCTCCCTATTGGTCTGAAGCTCCTCCTAGCCAGTTCATCTGTGCTTTTCTCCCAGGACAGAGCTAATTCTCATCTCCTCCTATCTCAAGCCCACAGCTTCCCCACCAGAAGTAGGGGGGGAAGCATCCACAGGAGGCAGCAGAGCAGGAAACAGCGGCGAATTCAGCTGCTCTGCCCACTCTTCTCCTGCCTAGGAGGGCCCAGGGCTTCTTTCCGGCTGGAGCTACCGCCACCCGCTCGCTCCCTCGGCCAGAGCTGCTCCCTCCTACAAGCTGCCCCAGCCGACCTCTCGAGATAGTTGCTGCACAAGACGGGAGCAGCAGCCGTGTGGCGGAGAGGAAGGAGCACACGGAGGAGGGCAGGCGGCAGAGCAGCTGCCAAGAACAGCGGGCGGCTGGGCAGCTGGGTGGGGAGCAGGACTGCTTGTGCTGCTGCAAGGCATCACCAGGCTCCCTTCCCCCATCAGGAGTTGCAGATTGGGGCCGTCTCCCCTCTGAGCTGCTGCCCTCCTGTCCTAATCAGCCCGGCAGCTACCGTGAAGCTTTGGGATGTTGGTGTTGGCGGAGGCCACAAGAGTGTCTTCTGCTGCCTTTCTGCCCTAACCCTTCTCATCCCTAGGAGAAGGCCTGGCACAAGCTGGATGTCTGCAGAGCCATTGAAGTTTACCTAACAAGGACAGAGCCCTTTCAATAAGCTGACGCACTGTTTGTTTCCTTTCACCCTGTAGCTATGGGCAAGGAGGTTACCAGATCTACCATAGCTATGTGGATAAAAGCATATTCTTTTCGGCCAATGAGGCTTCACACCTCCCCAGGCCATTAGGAGCCACAGCTCACTCCGCTAGAGCAGCAGCCGCAGCAGCCACCTTAAGTACTAACGCTCCTCTGGGAGAAACCTGGACAAGTCCTAATTCCTTTATAGAACATTACAGAATAGAAACATATGCCTCAGTGGATGCCTCCTTTGGCAGGAGAGTCCTCCAGCAAGTAGTAACAGTACAATAGACTCGGGCTCAGATTTTTCCCACCGAAATAAGGGTTTTTAGCTTCAGCGTGTCCCATTGTGGGATGCCTTCCTCACACCAACCTGGAGAATGGAACATTGGGACTTACTGAGAAGCTTCCTTCTGGGTTGGTGTGCGGAAGGCATCCCAACCACACCCTGCAACGCCACCGAGTCTATTTGTATAGGTAATCAGACCACTTGTCTCTGCACGTGGCTGGCCAGACCTCCTCCTAAGGATCCTCAAAGTTTGTACTCTCAGATTGATTTCTAAGTACTTACTAACAAATTATCTGTTCCTCTGTGGTTCGTCCTTACCTGTGATGCAAAGTGATGTTTTCTTCCTCAATTTCTGAGCTTTTGCCACGGATGGAACTGGCTTGGAGGAGCTTCAGACTGAGTGAGGGCTTAAAGCTCAGTCACGTGAGTCCTTGCTTTCCCCGGGTGCTAGGGGGAGTTAACCCATTGTGGGATGCCTTCTGCACACCAACCCAGAAGAAACCTTCTCTGTAAGTACCAATGTTCTGATTCTTTCTAGCCTTTCATTCTTTGAATTCTGTCATGACATTTTATATCAGTTCCTCTGATTTCAACAGAAGGGATCCCGCTGTTGCTGACTGGGAAAATGGCCATTGTTGCTGCATTACTTCATGCCCTGATATTTCTCAAACAGGTCTCCTGATCACGTGCCATATTGCCAAGATCCGATTACCAGAAGAGAGCAAGAAGGAGATGGTGCGCTACTTGCGATCAGTACAGCTCCCAGATGGAGGATGGGGCCTGTGAGTCAAATTAAAAAGCCAGTGCTTCAGAAACAAGAAAGCAAATGGAGACACTTTGTAATTTTTTAAAAAATCTTGCATCTTAACTGAATATTGGGGATAAGGGTGGGACGAGCCAGAGACTTTATATTCAAGCCTGGCAATAATAGGGACGTCATTGACTCCGGTGGCCTGGAAGTGTCAGCTGGAGAAGCAGCCATAGCTGATGCCAGAAAGTATGTTGTGTCCCAGGTTATACCGTATTTCTTCGATTGTAAGACGCCATCGATTCTAAGGCGCACACTAATTTCAGTACCACCAACAGATGTCCAACCAGGATACAAGGTCACGAAGATCCGAAACAGGAACCAAGAGCTTTCGCCAGGATGCTCAGTTATAGAATCATGTTGTTGTTTATTCGTTCAGTCGTTTCCGACCCTTCGTGACTTCATGGACCAGCCCACGCCAGAGCTTTCTGTCGGCTGTTGCCACCCCTAGCTCTCCCAAGGTCAAGTCTGTCACCTCCAGAATATCATCCATCCATCTTGCCCTTGGTTGGCCCCTCTTCCTTTTGCCTTCCACTTTCCCTAGCATCAGCCTCTTCTCCAGGGTATCCTGTCTTCTCATTATGTGGCCAAAGTACTTCAGTTTTGCCTTTAATACCATTCCCTCAAGTGAGCAGTCTGGCTTTATTTCCTGGAGTATGGACTGGTTTGATCTTCTTGCAGTCCAAGGCACTCTCAGAATTTTCCTCCAACACCACAGTTCAAAAGCATCTATCTTCCTTCGCTCAGCTTTCCTTATGGTCCAGCTCTCGCAGCCATAGGTTACTACGGGGAATACCATTGCTTTAACTATGCGGACCTTTGTTGTCAGTGTGGTGTCTCTGCTCTTAACTATTTTATCAAGATTTGTCATTGCTCTCCTCCCAAGAAGTAAACGTCTTCTGATTTCCTGGCTGCAGTCAGCGTCTGCAGTAATCTTTGCGCCCAGAAATACAAAGTCTGTCACTGCCGCCACGTTTTCTCCCTCTATTTGCCAGTTATCAATCAAGCTGGTTGCCATAATCTTGGTTTTTTTTGAGGTTTAACTGCAACCCAGCTTTTGCACTTTCTTCTTTCACCTTTGTCATAAGGCTCTTCAGCTCCTCCTCGCTTTCAGCTATCAAAGTGGTGTCATCTGCATATCTGAGATTGTTAATGTTTCTTCCTGCGATTTTAACTCCAGCCTTGGATTCGTCAAGCCCAGCACGTCACATGATGTGTTCTGCATACAAGTTGTATAGGTAAGGTGAGAGTACACAACCCTGCCGTACTCCTTTCCCAATCTTAAACCAGTCCGTTGTTCCGTGGTCTGTTCTTACCGTTGCTCCTTGGTCGTTATACAGATTCCTCAGGAGGCAGACAAGATGACTTGGTATCCCCATCTCACCAAGAACTTGCCACAGTTTGTTATGATCCACACAGTCAAAGGCTTTAGAATAGTCAATAAAACAGAAATAGATGTTTTTCTGGAACTCCCTGGCTTTCTCCATTATCCAGCGGATATTGGCAATTTGGTCTCTAGTTCCTCTGCCTTTTCTAAACCCAGCTTGTACATCTGGCAATTCTCGCTCCATGAATTGCTGGAGTCTACCTTGCAGGATCTTGAGCATTACCTTGCTGGCATGTGAAATAAGTGCCACCGTCCGATAGTTGGAACTTTCTTTAGTGTTTCCCTTTTTTGGTATGGGGATATAAGTTGATTTTTTCCAGTCTGATGGCCATTCTTGTGTTTTCCAAATTTGCTGGCATATGGCATGCATCACCTTGACAGCATCATCTTGCAATATTTTAAACAGTTCAGCTGGGATACCGTCGTCTCCTGCTGCCTTGTTATTAGCAATGCTTCTTAAGGCCCATTCAACCTCACTCTTCAGGATGTCTGGCTCTCACTCACTGACCACACCGTCTGAGCTATCCCCGATATTATTATCCTTCCTATACAGATCTTCCGTATATTCTTGCCACCTTTTCTTGATCTCTTCTGTTTCTGTTAGGTCCTTGCCATCTTTGTTTTTGATCATACCCATTTTTGCCTGGAATTTACCTCCGATGTTTCTAATTTTCTGGAAGAGGTCTCTTGTCCTTCCTATTCTATTGTCTTCTTCCACTTCCACACATTGCTTGTTTAAAAATAATTCCTTATCTCTTCTGGCTAACCTCTGGAATTTTGCATTTAATTGGGCATATCTCCCCCTATCACTGTTGCCTTTTGCTTTCCTTCTTTCTTGGGCTACTTCCAGTGTCTCAGCAGACAGCCATCTTGCCTTCTTGGTTTTCTTTTTCTTTGGGACGTTTTTTGTTGCCACCTCTTGGACAATGTTGCGAACTTCTGTCCATAGTTCTTCCGGGACCCTATCTACTAAATCTAGTCCCTTAAATCTGTTCTTCACTTCCACTGCATATTCATTAGGAATATTAGTGAGCTCATATCTAACTGATCTGTGGGTCTTCCCTATTCTCTTTAGTTTGATTCTAAATTGTGCAATAAGAAGTTCGTGATCTGAACTACAGTCAGCTCCAGGTCTTGTTTTTACTGTCTGTATAGATGTCCGCCACCTTTGGCTGCAAAGGATGTAGTCAATCTGATTTCGGTGTCGGCCATCTGGTGAAGTCCATGTATAAAGCCGTCTTTTCGGTTGTTGGAAGAGAGTGTTTGTTATGCACAGTGAGTTGTCCTGGCAGAATTCTATCAGCCTATGTCCCGCTTCATTTTGTTCTCCTAGACCATGCTTACCTGTAATTCCAGATGGGCCATCAAGTCCAACCCCCTGCTCAATGCAGGAATCCACCCTAAAGCATCCCTGACAGATGGTTGTCCTGCTGCCTCTTGAATGACAAAGTTTCTGTTGCTTCCCAGCTCTCTAAATACCCCTCCCTGGCAGCTACAGGTATTCCCTATTGACCTGGCGTTTAGCATAAATACGTAAAGACCTGCGCCGGGCTTCCTTTTCCGCCCTATGCTGCCTAAACAACTGTGCAGGTAAGTTCGTTGCTTCTCCCTCTGTGTCTTCTGAATTGGCCAAACTCCCTGCTGGTTTAATTACCGGCACACTGTTACTCGACTCTGCCTCCACTTCATTCTCTGAGTTGGCCCCGCTCCCAGCTGGCACCAGTTCAGCAGCCGTGACGCTAGCCTCTGTCTGCACCGGTTCTGCTTCCTCCTCTGAGTCCATCCCCATAAACTCTTCAGAGGGCCTAACAGAGAGTCCAGGTCCCCAGGCTAAAGATGTCAGCCATTGCTCAGATTTTTAATAATGATGGAAACAATTTTATGGATTTAAAATATGCATTTAAACTTGGCATACAGCCTGCTGTTTTGAGTTATGGTACCAGTGCAGTAACTTAAAGGAAGCCTGAGCATAGGAAAGTCTTTTCCCTCTCTTATTTATCAAATAGAATCGCTCATTTAAAACTTCTGCAATATGCTGATTAAAGTCATTGGGCTTTGTTCATACCTTGACAGCCCCTTCATGTTGTCGTTGAATTTGGCACTGGAGTAATCTATATAGATTTCTGGTACATAATCTGGTGTTTGCTCTGCGTGAAAAAACTGTTTGCATAATATCCAGGCAGATTATTTATGAGTCCCAAAGGAGGCATCTTTCTAGAGTGAAAAGTACAGGACTGATGAAGGAGACGGGGAGAGCAGGGGTGCATGATGCAGAGGGCACCATTTGCAAAAGGCAGACGTTTTTGTGCCGTTAACCTTACAGTTGAAGCTTTCCACTTAATCTGCAGGTATACTAAACTTGGCTACAGCACTTGAAATGTAGAAGACGTTTAGCCTTTTCCTTTAAAAACAAATACTTACTGCCATTCATCTGTCTCGGTTACTTATTAAATGGGCACCTTTTTGCTGTTTGAGCGTTGAACTGCAGTTCTGTGTGTTTCAAAGAAATCTTGGTCGGTGAACTACCGGCCTGGATTCTAGCGTGCTTTTGATGGCAGCAAGGATCTCTTTTTGATCCTCCCAGAGTGCAGGACACAGAATAACGGGCTCAAGTTAAAGGAAGCCAGATTCCGGCTGGACGTCAGGAAAAACTTCCTGACTGTTAGAGCAGTACGACAATGGAATCAGTTCCCTAGGGAGGTGATGGGCTCTCCCACACTAGAGGCCTTCAAGAGGCAGCTGGACAACCATCTGTCAGGGATGCTTTAGGGTGGATTCCTGCATTGAGCAGGGGGTTGGACTCGATGGCCTTGTAGGCCCCTTCCAACTCTGCTATTCTATGATTCTAAGTCTGGATTTCTGTATCCTCAGCAGCAGAGGCTTTGCCGCATATAATCTGGACCTGTCTTCCCACCCTGCTCAGTGGCCAGGGAGTGCAGTACACACTTCTGCATGGGCTGTGACTGAACATCAGGAATGTGATCTGAACATGCAGTGTTAAAGAAGGAGGGCTGGGAATGAGCTCTGCCTATGGAGAGCTACACCACACTGGGCAAAATGGGCGAGGGGCTTCTGTACACAATTGAGGTCCAGAGGTTGCTATCTATTGGCCAAAAAGCACCACCTTCTCTCACTCACCTACTCCCTATCTATAGGAGCCAGTAACTTCATGGTGTTTATACATGTTGCCTGCCCTCACCCTCTTCCAAGCTTCATTGTTTCTTCCTATGGAAGATTGAACTCCACCTATAAGATAAGAAAACATTCCTGGAATGTATATGTTCACTTATCCTGGGATGAAGCAAGTCCTTCGCCCCTGATATTACCAGGGCTCATTAGCTCTTACTTTGATCCTCTTCAATCCTCTGAATGTGCAGAAATGACCGAATTCTCTGTTTGTAACCTCAGGAGAACTGACTGTGCAAACAAGCCCCAGTTGAACAGATTTCAATTCCTATGGGGACTGAAACACCACGTGAAATTTCTGTGTTGCACATTTCAAATAGAGCTCTGAAATACAGCCTTTATCAATATTTCTGTTGTAAGCTTCAGATCCCATCTCTTTGATAGTAGCTGGGGGCTGCAGGGAAATTCCTCTGCAGTCAAGTTGCTCAGTTTGGCTTTACCCAACTCCAGTAAATCTTGACCTGTCACACATGGTCACACATTCTTAACACTTCTCCCATCTGTTGTCTCCTAGGCATGTTGAAGACACGTCCAAAGTATTTTCTACTGCTCTCAACTACACAGCCATGCGAATCCTTGGGGTCAGTCCTGATGACCCAGATCTGTTGCGGGCTCGGAACAACCTCCATAGCAAAGGTGACTAGCCAGCTGAAGGGTGGAAGTGGACGTGGCTTGTTTTTCCTTATTAAGCATTGGTATCCTGGGGAAAGTGGCCTCTCTCTTGTCATTTACAGCAAGTGTGGGAGCTGGGGGTGGTATGGGGTAGATGCTAGTTGCACTCTGAAATAGTGAGTGCAATGACTTTAAATCGTAACTGCATCTACACTTCCAGCTTATTCCTAAATCTTTTAGCTAATGAAGCATTAATTGAACCAAACCTTGCATGCTTCAAGGCTCTGCAGCTGTTACTTGCCAAAGTCACTATGAAATTATGGAGAGAGAGAGAGAGAGAGAGAAGCCAACAGAGTGATCCTATGGTCTCAATGCCTAGTGTGGGAGCGTGCCTGCATTTTGGGAGTTTATAACTAACATGCCTCCTGTTACTGCAAGTTGCATTTTTATCCGTGACCTCTGTGTAGGTAACACTACTATTGTCTGTTGATGGACAGCTGGGCCAGATCTACACCAAGCAGAATATAACACTTTGAGGTTGTGGGCTCTCCCACACTAGAGGCCTTCAAGAGGCAGCTGGACAACCATCTGTCAGGGATGCTTTAGGGTGGATTCCTGCCTTGAGCAGGGGGTTGGACTTGATGGCCTTGTAGGCCCCTTGCAACTCTGCTATCCTATGATTCTATGAAAGCGGTTTGGAAACAGTCTATGAAGTGTGTCCTGGGTCCCAATGGTTGTCAATACTGTTATAACTGTACACCGCCCTGAGATCCTAGTAATATAGGTCGGGATACAAATGTTTTAAATAAATCGTTATAAAGCAGTAGTGTAGATCCTGCCCTGGGCAGGGAGACAGCCTGTCGCGTACGCTTCACATCCATCTCTTTCCTAAGTTGGGGCTTAGGAAGGAGGTACAGGAGTCATACGTTGAGGCTTAGACTTCCCCTCCCTGATGAGCCCCACCCCAGTTGCCTTGAGTTGTTTGAGTTGTATTGTGCTTGCAGTCCCCCCCACCCCCCAAGTTGAAGAACCTAGAGGATATTGGTCTCTGGAACCCCAGGACAGAATATGTGCAATGGTTCTGAGACAAGACGAGTGTTGTTCTTTGGCAACATTATTTCGGTTTAGTCTCTCTGGCTGTAGGGTGCTTGTGCCAACTGCTCTTTCAAGAGAGTTTCCATCACCAAGGTTCTCACCTGTGCTTTGTACGTTCTCTAGACCAGGAACCACAGAAGAGAGGGGGCTAGACCTGCCCCAGATTGCCCAGGGGGGCTGATCCCCAGGGGTGATCAGGCAAAAAAAAAAAAAAAAGGAGGGGGGGCCTGCTGTTATAGTCAAGGCTAACTGATAAAGAGGAGGGAGATGCACAGCCTGTTTCCTAGTTCCTGGCAGCCGACTGCACGGCTTTGCTTGTTGTGCCTTGGGAATTCAGCTTTGCCGTGGAGAGAGGAGACAAACTATGAGCCTGGGAGGGGGCGGGGTGTGCGGGATGGATGTGCCCGTGTAGAGGCCAGGACTGAAATTCAGTGTCATGTGATCAGACCTTTGCTCATACAGTGGGAGTCTTTGTTGCTCTCCTTCCCCTGCAGCCCTCGTGCACCTCCTAAATCTGCTCTTGAGGGTCCCCCAGAGCAGATTTGGTGGGTGTGGTGGGGGAAATCATTCTGCTAGTAGATGGTCAGAATTGGACACAATCCCAAACCCTGAACAGTGAGCTTCTAGTTCTTTTGCCATTTTATGATATTCGTGAACTGTGCCTTTTTAGTAAAGTTCGATTCCTTTTGACTTTAATTTATAACTAATATTTATTTATTTAATTCCATTTTTATACCGCCCCACAGCCGAAGCTCTCTGGGCGGTTCACAAAAGCTAAAAACAGTAAACATTAAAAATATACAAAATTTTAAAACCACCAGAGACATAAAAACGACAGTATAAAAACAGCAGCGTCCATTTGAAACAACAATTCTGGGGTCCATTAAAAAACCAACTTCGCGTTCAATGCCTTTAAATGCCGGGGGGGGGGGGAGAAGAAGGACCACCTTGCGGGCCCCCACCTTAAAAATAGTTCCATGGATGTGGCAGCTGTGGTACCATGTTGTTTGACTTAATATGAGAGACCAGAATTCCCTGGCTGGGCCCTTATACTTATTCATGTACTGTGATGGGCTAGAGAGTGAGCTGAAATCCTTCTCTGAAGTTTGGCTGGAGAGCAGGGGATAAAGCGAAGTGAGGAGGTTGAGGGAGTCATCTGAGCTTCGCCACTGACTTCAGGGGTGGCGTGTTTTTACTTAAAGGATCTCTTTTGTAGACATACTTTTACATCATTGTTGGTTGTTGGGATCACAATCAACCTCTGGACAATCAGAGGATTCTGATGAATTTTCCATACCCATAACTTTGCCTAGATTGTGCCTTTGAGAAGGAAGAGAGGAGGAAGAAGGCGGTGCCGTTTTGAATGCTCACCCATCTCAAAACTCCCTGCAAGTAACAAACTAGTACACCTTTGTTCTAGCTCAGTTGACTTCCTGCTTTAAGTAAAGTTTAAGTAAAGGAGTGTTAAAAATGTGACCCCTCGTCTACAGTGTGCAGTGGTAGGGTCCATTCTGCGACTTCATTCGCACCTCTGCTACAGGCAAGGATCAGAACCGAGTCATATGACAAAAAAGTGAAAGTGTCATAAAGCAAAATTTATATCACTTTTACACTATATATTTGCATGAGTTCTTATATTTGGCTTTTCAGGTGGTGCTGTAGGAATCCCTTCCTGGGGTAAATTTTGGTTGGCTGTCTTGAATGTCTACAGCTGGGATGGAATGAACACACTATTTCCTGAGATGTGGTATGTGTAATTTTACTGTAAAATATGACTCGTAGGCAGTGGAGTCTGGTGACTCCGATTTCGGATCGGCTGTTAATCCCTTCCGGGTTTCAATTAGAACCAGCCAGAACTCTAAAGAACGTAAGAGCCCTGCTGGATCAGACCAAGGGTCCATCTAGTCCAGCACTTTGTTCAGTGCTGTTGACCAGGGACCCCTAACCAACAGCACCCTCCCACCCATGTTCCCCAACAACTGCTATATGTATGCTTACTACCTCTGTTACTGGAGGTAGCACATAGCCATCAGGACTAATAGCCATTGATAGCCTTCTCCAGGAATTTATCCAACCCCCTTAAAGGAGCCATCGAAGGTACCAAACCCTGCCCCCCAAATGGGATGGAATTCTGTACTGAAAACCTACTTAGCAGTCACAATGTGTGCAGGCCTATTTCTAGAGTTCTTGCTGTATTATCTCAGGGTATCTGTGTTCTGCTAAACCATCAGAGTTTTTTCCTTTCTGTTTATGTTAGGTTGCTTCCTTCATGGATGCCAGCCCATCCTTCTACTCTTTGGTGTCACTGCCGTCAGGTTTATCTGCCCATGGCCTACTGCTATGGCGCACGTCTCACCGCGGAAGAAGATGAACTTGTCCTGAGCCTCCGACAGGTAATTCCAAAAATTTCCTTTTCTTTCTCTCCTCTCAGCTTTCTTGCAAGCCTTCTGCAGTTCTGTGGATGCCAAGTTGGGCACCTGGGATGTGATGCAATGACTTGTATGGTATCACAGATTTTGATTAAAAGACAGTATTCCTCATGGAGTGAAAAATATGCAATCAGTGTTGCCAAAATAACTTTCCTCTAATCCTGGTCTCTGGTTACCTGGCATAACATGTGTGATTTTGTCTTTACTTGGATAATGTGACTTATCAGAAGGATGTTTATGCTATGTCAGCTCTTTTGCCCTATCTTCCTAGGAACTCTACATACAAGACTATTCCAGTATTGACTGGCCTGCACAGAGAAATAACGTGGCTTCAGAGGATGTTTACACACCACACAGCTGGCTGCTTACAATTGTCTATGGTGAGTGATCCTGCAAGGAGGGGCACTCTTGGTGTAGATCTTTGCCCTTGTCCGACTGCCTGGGGAAAATAAAGCTACTTGTCAAGTGGAGACCCACATCGTTCAGAAGCGAGGTCAGAGTGAAAGGAGCTGTGTTTCCTAGCAGAATTACTAGGATTTCAATGGTGGGACCCAGCAGGGACAACAAAAACCACCAGAGGGAGGTGCGCATATTAGCCACTCCTGGTCTAGGTCTATGTGTAAAAATGACTTTTTGTGATACGTTACCAATCACGTCGAAAACGCTCAATCTCCTGCCATTTAGTAGAGACTCTTAAGGAGCGTTGTACTCCTTTTTGCTATTTTATTGTTTTACTCTGTACAGCGCTATGTACACTGATGGTGCTATATAAATAAATAAATAAATTATTATTATTATTAATAATAATAATATAATAGAGAGTTTAAATAGAACTGACTTTTTGTGATACGTTACCAATCACGTCGAAAACGCTCAATCTATGTGTCCCTATGTGTAAAAATAGGGATTACCAGTTTTGTTGGTTTAGGCATTTTTCCAGCGACATGACTGATCCGTGGTGAACCCTAAGTGCTGAATGCTGAACCCTAAGTTTTGGTTTGGCAAACTGGCTGTGCAATATTCAGCAGGTGATGCAAGTCATCTGTTTGTCTCTCTGCTTCCATTCCAGGAATCATCAACACCTACGAGAGATTCCACAGCAAGATTCTGAGACACCGAGCCATGGAGGAGCTCTATGACCACATCAAGGCTGATGACCGATTCACCAAGTCCATCAGCATTGGCCCTGTAGGTCACTTTTAAGCTTTGCTTAGAACTGAATAGCTCTGGAACTGAACTTGTTCTGTAGATACTAGAATATTTGGCTGTGCTTGCATGTAACACTAAGCCAAGTTTTATGTTAACCATAGTTTGCTGAGGTAGTCACAAATTGCCTTGAAGGCAACCATTCTCTTGGCTGCTCCCTCCCAGTATCCTGAATGCCTCCAGGGTGCTGTAGGATGTGCACAGCTTCGCCATATAAACTGCTCACTTACTCTTGGTGAACTGGACAAGCAGATAGATGAGATAAATCTCATCTATCTTCAGCCTAGCTCTGAATGCCAGGAGCCCAACAAATTGCCAAGATATGTGTAAAGGAAGTCTGAGTCAATCAGTCCTTCCCAAGGGTCCCTCTGGGGTGTTTCCCCCCACTTCCGTACCACAGAACCAGTACCGCTTTGGAATAAAAGCACACAGACACCCAGAATAACCAAGATAAAAGTTTATTGTAGAAACACAATTACTAAATAAGAACTTGGTTGGTAGCAGCTACAGAAATGCAAATAAAACGGAAAATACGGGGAAGCAGGGGGAGAAAATATATGAGGTAGATAGATATCAGGCAGAACCACCCACGAATCCATTCAGAAAAGAACAGGCAGTCTCTCCACTAAACTTCCCTTCCCCCCTCCGGCCAAAGCGACCAAAACTTGCCTTTGGAAAACCAGCCAACAGCAACACCCTAACTCTCTTTCAGCTCCCAAACTGGGCAACTGCAGACGTCCATAGCCTCCAGGCTGAAGACCTGCCCCAACTTAATCCAATCAGCCTTTTTATCTCTCTCCCCCTTAATGAGGGTGCTTGCTCTTTCTTCTCACACAAAGCCCAATTAGCCCAGGCAGGAGATAGCCCCCAGGTGCGAAGCCTCTGCCTGACCTCGAGAAGTTTAACTCCCACTTTTTCCCACATACCAAAGCTGAATCCTGGCGCCGGTTTGAACCATAAACAAGCTGGCCAGATTCCTCCCATAAACATATCAAACTATTCCCTATCTATCCATCACCACTATGGTTTACTACCTAACAGGAAGACATGGTTTACTACCTACAGAAAAACAGATCTAACTCAGGAACAAATGTAATTCAGGACTCAACTGCATTTTATAATTCCCCGGTCCTTCACAATATGCATCACAGGGTCTTGTCTCTAGGATTCTCTAACACTTTCCTACCACAGGAAACCACAGGTGAAATTAAAATTCCTCTGCTCTGAAAGGGGGATGCCCAAACATAAACTGGGCAGCCCCCTTTCAGAGCAGAGGAATTTTAATTCTACCTGTGGTTTCCCATTCAGGGATGCCATAACAATAAATGAAAATGAAATGAACTGGATTTTTCTTACATCTGTGGGCCCACAGATATGATTTAACATGGGACAGTATGTGCTCTCCCCTGCCTCTGGGCTCTGGGGCACTTGTCCAAGTCTTAACAAGCATTACTTATAAGCCTCCAGCAAAGCATGGTAGGGGAGGTTTTTTTCTGCAAAGTAATCAATGTACATTGATGGTGCTATATAAATAAATAATAATAATAATAATAATAATCAACTAAACGGTACCTGGAATTCCCTCCGACACACCCTGAAAACTGATTTTTCTTCTTCATGGTCTCTGTGCATCAACACATATGGGCTCTGCGCCTGCGCTGAGCCAACATTTGGGAAACTTCTAAAGCTGAGAACGTTCATTTGGGCGGGAACCCCTCCCCCAGCATTGTACTGCGCATGCTCAGTCGGTTCCCGCCCATCTCCTCAGTTTCTCTTCAACCGCCTTGCTGACAACACGCACGGAACTTCGCTCCGCTATTAACAATAGCAGTTAGTTAGAGAATGTTCATATTTCTTTGCTTCTTACCTTTATTCTTTGTCCTTTTTCTCCTCCTTTCCTGTTTTTTTTTTAAAAAGAGGTTATATTTAGTTAGTATATTGTTAGATTCCTTCTCCAAACGTTCCTCCCGATCGGGGCGTATGGCATTAAAGGCCCCATTCAGGAAATGCGTTAAATGCCGCAGCAAACTACCCCCTGCAGACGGCCACTCACTTTGCCTTGTATGCTTGGGTGAATCCCACATTGTGGAATCTTGCCCCCACTGCATGAGTTTCTCCAAACAAACTCGGCAAAACCGCTCTGATCGCCTAAGAGCACTTTTGTGGAAACAGGCGCTGCTCGCAGTCGACAAACCGACTCAGGCCATGGACGCCCATATATCGCCGCCCTCGCATATCGAACGGGCTGAAGCTACCATGCCAGGCCCACCGAGCCAGAGTATCCTGCACAAGAAAATGACCAAAAGGTCGAAAGAAGGACACCATACCTTGGATGGAGTACGGGCAAAAAAGAGAAAGCCCAATTCCTCCAGAAAACATAAGGCAAAGAAGGCGAAAAAACGGGGTCGCTTCTACATCCCCAACGCCTAATGCTGGTCCATCGACACCGTCACCCCAACGCCCGTCGACACCGACCATAATACCACTACTACGACATGACCTGCCAGCACCGACGCCCTCGACGTCAAGAATTGAGCGTGGCAGCAGACATAGCTTCAAACACGGCGACACCCACCTACTGGCCGAGAGCCCTAGTAACCTCCATCAACAAGACAGGACCTTGACACCATCCCATCGCCCGTCGACATCGAGGCATGATAGTGCTCCCTCGACATCGAGGCATCGCCGAACCAACTCTGCTTCCCTTTCAGAAGGAGATATTCAAGACTCTTCTCCCTCGGGACTGATCATAGTCATTGACTTACCACAACAACCTTCGCCTAGACGCATTACTTATAGGGGAAACATTTCCCCAGGCTCATTGAGATCAGAACATACTTTCTATGCCCCTAGATCAAGATTCCCTGACAGGGATAGAGACTGGGACAGGGTCTCAGCATGGTTGATCCCATCCAACCAGCAATAGTTGATAACAGACTGGCAGACGGAACCCCGTCAACAGAGAGAACCTCTACCTAGACCGCCGACTCCCCGACCACCTCCTTCGGTCACGTCAGACAGACCAGGAGACGAATTTCTTTTGCAACCATCCCCAGTGCCTCACAGAGGTGCATCACTAGCGAGGATCACCCCGACTCAGACACTCATAAGATCTACCAGCCGTGCACTGTCAATACCAGCCTTTACCGACCGCCCACTCCCTGCCTCGCCAGCCATAGTCACCGGGAGGGATGACAATCGTATCTCATTGTCCTCGAGGTCCGTAGAGGACTACCTATCCGTCTCGACCTCAATATCATCAGTACCACCTTCTGTACCATCACCAGATGATGACGTAGGGACTCAGGAAAACCCCTCTCCGTCTCAAGACACTTTTCACTTCACGGACCAAATCCTGAGAATGACACAGTCCTTGGGAATTCAAGCACATCAACCAGTAGAAAAAATACAGGACCCAGTGTTTGATGTGATCTATACAGAAACGACATCTCCTGTATTGATCCCATTCCTCCCCACACTCTTACAAACCCAAACAATCCTGGAAAACACCAGCGACAATGGCATCAACATCCAGAAGACTAGAAACTTTATACTGAGTCCAAGATAAGGATGCAAGCTTCTTGTTCACACATCCTAAACCAAACTCCATCATAGTGGAGTCCTCACAGAGTAAATCCCAAAAGATCCATGCCTCCCTGGCAGAGAAAGAGGGACGACGCCTGGACTTATTGGGCAGGAGGATCTACTCCACAGCGCTAGGAATGAAAGTAGCCAATTATCAGGCCACCATGGCGCGCTATCAACTTTTTCTCTGGGAAAAAATAGGCTCTCTATGTGACTACCTCCCAGAGGAAAAGAGGGAGCTTGTCCACGTCTTCCAAGACGAAGCTACTCATTTGTCACGGCAGCCAATACACACCACCTGACATCAAGTCGACTGTGACGCGAAGGCAATGATTGGAGCAGTTGCACTCCGTAGACACGCATGGCTCCACTCCGCATCGATCACCCCAGAGGCCAGAGCCCGCATTGAAGACCTGCCATTCGATGGTGAAGGGCTATTTAACAACAACACCGATGACACCATGGACTGTATTCAGAAAGCCAAAGCCAAGGCAAAGAAAAGGGGGATAACACAACACCAGACTCCAACTTTCAGATCAAGATGTTGGAACAGACCCTTTCTACGAAGTATAGAAATAAGAAGAAGACTCCCCTTCTACATTAGCTGCTGCAACTATCCTTCTGAAACTTTGCAGGTTTCTTACTTAGGGAAACCTCTTATCTGTCTGTCATTGTCAGAAGAATGATCCATAAGGAATGTAAGCGTTTCTTCTTTTGGATACCCACAAAATATTAAGGCTGCTCTTGCACATGACCCCCTACAGTGATCGTTCTATAATTTGGCAGGCTCAATCCCTTCAGAAGGGGCAACTATCCCTGCAATTTTCATACAATTCTGCCAAGAGATAAAACGTTTACTGGCAATTACCTTTAAAATAAAAATATAACGGGCGTGTAGCACAAAAAAAGGCTGCAACTATTCCTCTGATGTTTGGCAGGTGTAATCCCCTCCTAAGGGGATCTGCAATCTGTGCTTGCTGATTACATCCAACTATGACAAAGAGGAATAATGGCTGTTTCCCCCCCCCCCCCCCCCCCGTGATAGTCAACGAGAGGCACAAATCCTCAGATTTCCTGGTCTCAACTCAGATTTGGTACCTGAATCGAAATAGGCTGCCTCCAAATCAGTCCGAACTAAACCAGTCTGTTTTCTGAAGCAACAAACTGAGTTTCAAGTTGAAACTGTTGAGGATATTTTTATCCACAGAAGAAAGAAAAGGACTTTAAGGAGTTAAATGTGTGCTTGGCAGAATTGTCTCTGGAATGCCAGCAGGAGTCCAGACAGTTTGGTCTACGTTCAAGACCTGCAATAGAGACAATTGGTTAATTGAGACAAGGAGAAAATGTATTTAAGATGTCCATTTTTAAAGACATCTTGTTGCCAGGTTATTGTCAGGTTGCTGTCAGGTTACTGTCGTTATTATCTTTGTTTGGTGAAGTATGCTGTAAATATTCTATGACCATTTGTAAAGGAAATTATTTATTGTCAGTGAAGTTTCTTACTGACAAAGCGAAGTGAGTATTTGATTTATTCCTCAAGTAAGACTCTAAGAGCTAGTAACCAGTGTGCTTCCAGCTACTCGCAGTCAGCACGCACTCTGGAAAATTAATCAATACCCTGACAGAAACTTGGGGTCGGTGAGCACCTCTGCTATGCATATGATACTCCTTGTGCCATACCCAACTTTGACTTGCTGTGAACTCTCCAAGAGAAGAGTGACTTACAGGTCTGGTTCAGGAGAGGGAAGGATCTCCTGCTGCAAGACGGTTAGGTTGTGTTACTTCGGGCGTATACTTGCAAGCTGATCCTAGCCCTGCTCTGTTGTGTCTTGAAGCCCAGATGCCAGCACATAACTTTTTAGCTTCACGGAAATGGAAACAACATACCACTGGTTTGTGTGTGTGTTTTACAAATTATTTCTGTTCCTGACCACTGCTGCCCTGCTAAGCTTGTATTAGAATAGGGAAATACAATTTTTCAGGAGGCTGCTGCTGCTGTTGATGCCTGAGTGGACAGCCACCTCTTACTTTTGGCGTTGGAAAGGTTCTTGGTGCAACTTCTCTTTCCCTTTTACAGCAGAAATTATTATTTATTATTATTTATTTATATAGCACCATCAATGTACATTGATGGTGCTATATAAATAAGTACAAATTCTCTCCAACCAGGCGGCTCCCATGCGTTGAGCGCCTGAAGAGCCTTGCATGTTCGCTCCCCCGTCGCCTGGTTGGCGTTAACCATCCTGAGCAAGTTGCACTTGTGTCCTTTCCCCACTTATTTCATAACCTGGCAGCGCTCTGAGCCTAAGCCAGGGGTGCCCTATTGATGGGCTCGTGGAGGTGGAGGGTGGCAGCATCTTCCTTCCCCCCTTCCTATTCATCCTTGCCAAACTCTTGCTCTCCCTCTTCTTGGGTTCCTTTAAGTGCACCATAAAACAAGGACATATTTTCACAGGCATTGAGTATTTTTCATTAAATGAGAGGACTGAATTCTTTAAAATCTCACCCACCCCTTTGCAAAGTAGTTTTTTCCTATCATCTACATGGTTAAAATTAAAATTGAGGGTGTGAAGGACATGGGGCTTTGCTGATTTATGGGCTATACTGGCTGTTTAAGTGTACTGGCTTTTTAATTGTATTATTCTTTCTTTTCTGTATCTGTTCTGGTATGTTAAGTGGAGGTGGGAGTTGGGAAGTCTAGGTGCCAAGACTCCAAGAGACTTCAAGGTCAGATTGGGCCTCGCACCTGCATGTTATCTCCATGGTTGTTAGGATAATTGGGTTTAGTGTGTGAGAGAAAGGGCAAAGCCCTCTCTAAGAAAGGAGGGGCGTTAAGAGCCAGGCTGAGTTAGGGGTTGGTTCAGCAGGGTCGTGGGGCCCTATATCCAAAAGGGGATAAAAAGGGTATCCTGCTTGAGAGGGTGTCTTCTGTTCTGGGGTTGGAGGAAGAACATCAGAAGCAGCCTAAGATGGTTGCTTGGAGTAAGCTAGGGTCTTTGTTTATTTTAAAGGTCTGGTTTTCCTGAGACAAGGCTAGCCGCTTTTATGGCTAGGGGAGGGCTGTGTGTTTGGAGCGCTGGCTATTAGTGCCACCTCCCTTTGTAATCTTTCCTTTAACTCCTTTATCCTATTCCCCCCTTTTATTCCTTCTTCCTCTTTTTATACATGCTGCTACCTCTGGCCGAAACCTTACGTGTTAGTTTTAGCTGATT
Organism: Elgaria multicarinata webbii; assembly: GCF_023053635.1. Lineage (NCBI taxonomy): Eukaryota > Metazoa > Chordata > Lepidosauria > Squamata > Anguidae > Elgaria > Elgaria multicarinata. Next base: position 16,386,279 of record NC_086172.1, on the reverse strand, counting down.
TATATTAAACTTGTTTTGGCCCTTACGCTGAGTGTGTGTGTGTTTTATTCCAGGAATTTCTGGCTCATCCCGGTTGGGGAAAGGGCGAGGGCGAGGGGTGGCCGGGGACAACAGGACGTTTGGTCCGGGGCCTACCTTACAGGAAGGTCGGATTGACTCCGGCCTTCGTCTACAGAGGGTATCTTCTTAAGCATCTTAACAATTTTATAGTAAGCCATAGCACTGCACTTTTAAATATGATAGTAGATCAGAAATGCTCCTTCTAAATTCCCTCCGCTCTACAAGCTGCACCAAAGCAGGGCAATTTGCCTTGGAAGGAGGACTGTTCCGAGAGGCATAAAGCAAGGAGAGACCACCGGTTGCCGGGCAGATTGAGGCGAGGGTACTTGTTTGGAAGAAAAAGTGTCATCGAGAGCAAGCTAGTCTGTGGAGCCATTCAGTTTTCTAGCGGCTTTTGCCTCTGTTTCCTGGCATGCAGTTGGAGTGGGGTGCTGAACGAAATAGGGGACACCCCGGGATCGTAGGCTTGGATGTAAAGACACATCATGGTTGAAAGAAGCCAAGATTCATAAGCCAACACTAAGCCATGGCTTTTACATTGGTGTAAGGCAGGTTTCTGATTGGTCTTAAACTGATCCATACAGTTAGCTGGTCCCTGAAGCCACTGAGCCACTGTCTCACTGCCCTGAGAACGTGATGCAGGAGCTGAGTTGGTAAAGAGGCACAAACTGATGCTGATTGCTTTTGCCTTCTTGGGGGAAGTAACTCTTAGCTTTTCTCTACCCCTGCAGATCTCTAAAACGATTAACATGCTGGTGTGCTGGTATGTGGAGGGAGACAAGTCTCCTGCTTTCCAAGAACATGTCTCCAGAATCCCTGACTACCTCTGGTAAGGCTCTGTTGAAACCCAAGCGTGTACATTCTCACAGATGGATTACACAGGGTTCTTTTAAATACTTGTACGTGTGTGGGGCCCCTCAGGAAAGGCCCTGCTTTGCTCAAACCGTCCTTGCAAAAGAACTTTCACTGTCTAGAGCAAGGTGTCCCAGTGTTCTGGGAGAGGGAGAACCTTTTGAACAGCCTATATAGGACCTAAGCAGAAGGACTTGTAAGACCCAGGCATTCAGTGTTTGTATTGTGCTCTCTCCCCAAGGAGATCAGAGCAGAGTTTGAGAAACAACCCAGTGAAGTAAGTGAGGATGATTGGTAGCAACTTTCCCAAAGCCAGCTGGTGAACCTCAGAGCCGAGCAGGGATTTACACCTGGGTTTCTTTCTTTCAGAAGCAGCCGTTACCACATAGGGATTCTCTCTGGATAGCTAGGATAGACACATTTTCCCTAAATTGGAAGTGGGGAACCTCAGGTCTGGGGGCCAAATCCAGCCCTTATGCCCTCCCCCTCTTTCAACGGTTCACTGATAATTTGGTGGTTTTCCTGGTTTTGTGCAAACCCCCCCCCCCGTTTTAAAAATCTGAAATATTTTAGCTGGTAAGAGTTTCTAAGGCAGCAAGAGCTTTAAGCTGAATTATTTTTGTGGTATTTTTTGTGCTCTGGTCCCACTCCTCTGCCTTCAGCCACCCTCACCCCCCTGGAATGCACACACACACCCCGGAAAGTTTCTCTGAAACAGAATTCATCCATCAGGCTGAAAGAAGTTCAATGCCCCTGCCCTAAAGCTTGACATGGCTTATGGGGATATGGGGCTCATAAGTGCTGGAGTGAAGATAACTCTACTTACAGCCCATGTGTTCACCAAGGCTGTATGAAACTTGCTGAAGTTCACCCAGTATGCAACACTACATGCTTTTTGTCTCTTTGCAGGCTGGGACTGGATGGCCTGAAGATGCAGGTATAGATGAAAGGGACTTACTTTTCTTTCTCTTGTTGAGGTCTAGACTAAAGCCACAGAGACTTGTGCAACATTACAACAGTCACCCTGTTTGAGAGCGGCCGTCAGGATCAGAGAAGGGGTGGGGTGGGGAGGAGCTTCCAGAGCCGAGTGGGGACTAGAACCCAGATCTCCTGACTCCCAGTTTGACACTCCAGCCACTACACCACACTGGCTCTCTTTCTCCTGGTTCGTAGGTGGGAAGAAGTCTTTCCTGCCCTTGATGGCTTCATGAGAAAGTGTCCCTTAGCAAATTTTAAGGAGGCCTGATGGAATTAGTTGTATGCATTTTGCTGGCTGGAAGATATGCAATTCAACTGGGAGATGCAGGTTTCAGACTTTGCCTTTCTTCTCTTTTAGGGCACAAATGGATCCCAGCTTTGGGATACAGCATTTGCTGTCCAAGCTTTCCTGGAGGTAATACCATTTTTCTTACATTTGACTTACAATTTCATTAGTTCCATTAGCTTGTCATGACTTAGAAAAACATTACTTCCCCCCCCCACCTTGCTTATGTGCAATCATGCCTACAGCCAGTAATGTTATCTTAGGAGGACCTATTAGTCCAAGAGCCTATGTCAAAATACTTATGTCATAATGTACAAAAGTTTTGAATATCTGGAGATCTTACAAAAGTTGTGTTACATTCAAAACTGCCAGTCTTATGAGCAACTTCTGGGACATTTAGGAGGGGAGGGATAATTATGTCATAGAGGGTGTATGGATGAAACCAGCAGCACCTGCTGGGCAACCGTGTACATACATCCAGACTATGCATCCAATAATATAAAGATTGCCTAATCAAACCAGTTAACATGGTCAACGTCATAACAATTTCCACTGTACTGAATTAAGTAAAGATTGATATCGCAGCTCCAGAAATGTATTACACTTCTGTTTTGGGGGCATACTGTGGACAGGAGCTTGCATAACCATAAGCACCAGACAGGGAGCCATGGAACCCCCCACAGCAGCAAGAATGCTAGGGGGGGATGCCATTAACAGGTTGAAGCTGGAGACATACAATGTTGTTTTACAAAGAAATTGCATATGTCGTAACAAACAGGGCCAGTGCCAGGCTTTTTGCGCCCTAGGCAAGGTGACCTGCTTTCACCCCCTCCCACCCCACTGTATCCCCCACCACCCCAGATAGGTGGAGACAGGTTACCTGTCCCTGTCCCGAAGTCCTTCTGGCTTGGCGGGACGCTGCGGTGGGGTGGGTGGGCAGCTCCACTTCCGTCCGTTCCCCCCCCCCCCCCAGCTTGGCTTTGGCTGGGAGGGCCCAGCCAAAACCAAGCCAGGACGCTGGGGGAGGGCAGTCAGACGGCTCCATGTTCTGACTTTCGGCGCGCTCCGGAAGTCAGAACGTGGAGCCGTTCCTTCCCGTCCCCCCCCCCCCCCGCGTCCCGGCTTGGCTTTGGCTGGGAGCGCTCAGCCGAAACCAAGCCGGGACGCTGGGGGAGGGCAGTCAGACGGCCCCACATTCTGACTTTCGGCACGCACCGGAAGTCAGAACATGGAGCCAGTCCTTCCCCCCCCCCCCGGTGTCCCGGCTTGGCTTTGGCTGGGAGCGCCCAGCCGGGAAGCTGGGGAAGGGTGGTCAGACGGCTCCACGTTCTGACGTCCGGCGCGCGCTGGAAGTCAGAACATGGAGCCGCACGCCCCTGCCCCTCAGTGTCCCGGGTTGGCTTCGGCTGCTGGGCGGACGCCCAGCTGAAACCAAGCCAGGGACGCTGGGAGGGGGGGAAGGATTCGAAACGGCACACCTGGAAGCTGCCCTCACTTGGCCAGAGCGGCTCTGGGAGTGGGAGGGCGACTTCCGGGTGCACCGTTCGGCACCCCCTTACCACTGTGGCCCTGGTAACAAATGAGCACGTGAAGCCATAAAAAAAATGGTGTTGTATTGAAAAATATGACTGGCAGTAGGAAGATCCTTGATATGCTTACACATCCTGGGTATGGTGTCAGCCGTTGAAAAATGATGAACAGTGGGTCACCCCAGAAGAAATGGCATTATTGCCACAGTTAATAACAAGAATTGCTTGGGATATGATGCTTATGAATACATGATTGATGGAAAGGGGGCTCTCCACGACACAGGTAGTATTTATTTTCAAAATATTGTATGGAAACCCTGAGAAGAAGAAACTGAACCAAAGCCTTCAGTAGCAATAAGGAAAGGAAGACCTCTTACAGCTTCTTGTTTGGAGCTGGAAATGGACCAAGGGTTCGGTTCTTCCAGACGGAGGGCTCCTACAGCGACCAGTCAGAAGACATTGTGCAGCTATTCTGCCTTTTCTACTTAATGGATATAATATGGAAAGAAAAAAGACGTAAGCTGCAGTGAGAAAACAGGAGATGGTTACAATGGAAAGATGACAACATCTGGATCCTCTGTAAAAGTCCATGAACAAGGCAGGGTGATTCACCATAAAGCTTTTGTCTGGAAGCACCGCAAAACTGTCACCGAGGGACAATGACACCCTACGGCCTCATTGGCCACTTGCTGAGGGTGGGCTGCTCCCGTCAGCTGAGCTGGTGGTGGGCATGTTTAGCCTGGAGAAGAGGAGATTGAGGGGAGACATGATAGCACTCTTCAAATACTTAAAAGGTTGCCACACAGGAGGGCCAGGATCTCTTCTCGATCCTCCCAGAGTGGAGGACACGGAATAATGGGCTCAAGTTAAAGGAAGCCAGATTCCGGCTGGACATCAGGAAAAACTTCCTGACTGTTAGAGCAGTGTGACAATGGAATCAGTTACCTAGGGAGGTTGTGGGCTCTCCCACACTAGAGGCCTTCAAGAGGCAGCTGGACAAGCATCTGTCGGGGATGCTTTAGGGTGGATTCCTGCCTTGAGCAGGGGGTTGGACTCAATGGCCTTGTAGGCCCCTTCCAACTCTGCTATTCTATGATTCTATGGGGGTGGGAGTCTGTGATACTCCAACCCCCACACAGATGTTTGCAACATCCTTAATGGCCATCACAAGAATGCAAAGCAGCAACATTGTAAGTGTAGATGGAAACCATTCTGTTTGCTTAGAAGTTACTTACAGTGTAATTCTAAGTATGTTTATTCAGAACTAAGGTCCAAACAAGATGTGCTATGCATTATGTGAATGCAATTAATACTATTTTTTAATTGTTTTGTAAATAGCAGCCACACAGAAGCCTACAATGTCAGGACCAGGTGGGGTGAGGCTTATAAGGAGGAGTTTAACCTTGTCTCTCCCTTCCACAGTCCTGATAAAAATCACTTCATGGAAGATGCTATTGGTGCCACCTTGAAATGCAACTAGTAATTCTGAGGGGCAATTTTTGTCAGGACCGTAGCAGGGAGGGAAAGAGTTATTCTTCCATGCCCCATGGTCCCAAGACTTCCTTTTCACTGCCGTTTACATTTTTTTAAAAGTGCACAATAATTGCATGTACAAAATTAATGTTCCCTCTAGTCTGGCCATAAGTTGCAGTGAGTTCAGTGGAGCTTACTCCCAAACAAGTCTGCATAGGATTGTAGCCTTATTTTATCAACATATTTAAAAATAAAGTACTTCTTGAGAAGATTGGTCTGGACTATAAGTGATGTATTCACTTTTTAAAAGTCACATTGAGTTATGTACATTAAAACAGTGCTTTTTTTTTAAAGGCTGGTGCCCAGAAAAACTCTGAATTTACCTCCAGTCTGATAAACGCTCACGAGTTCTTCAGAATCACGCAGGTAATGCACAAGTTACCAGATAAATACATACTAGTGAGTTAACTTCTTGTAACCTAGTTGTGATATAATTTTACCCACTATTTCTAGGAATTTGTCCCTAGCGATCTGTCACATGGAAGAATGTGTATTTCAGCCTTTGAACCCATGGCTCTGGGGAAATGTGCCACCCTGTGTACCAAATTTAGGTGTTACAAGTGTTGAGTTTTTCCTCAAAACTATGCCACCACTTTCCTAATCGCTTCTTTCTAGTCTTCAAGGCACTGTAACCATCTTTCCCAGAAAATGTCCCATGTTTATGTCAAAATTGTTGGCATCGACTTGCAGAAGTATATGTAAGAACAATTTTAAGCTAAGCCCTTCAGGTTTGAAACTGAAATAAGAAACATGGGCATGTAACTGCTTTCCTCAAGTCTATTATGTTTTTAGGATGTTTTAATCATGTATGGTATGTTTTTAATCAGTTTTTAATGTGTTTTAAATAATAATAATAATAATAATAATAATAATAATAATAATAATAATAATAAATTTATTTGTTACCCACCTCTCCCTCTGGATCGAGGTGGGGTACAACACAAATAAAAACATCATAAAATACATACAACTAATTCAAATGTTTAAAACCAGGGCATCATTAAAAGCATATTCATTGTTGTTTTCCGCCTCGATCCAAGTGAAGAGGCGGGTAAGAAATAAATTATTATTATTATTATTATTATTATTATTATTATTATTATTATTATTACCTGTACAGAGCAGTTACACTACACTACAGTTCCTGTGGTGTGGGTTGCTCCTGCCTGCCAAGTTTAAGTGTAGTTTTGTATCTCCTCCAGATTCCTGATAATCCTCCTGATTATGAGAAGTACTACCGTCAGATGAACAAGGTACAATTGCAAAAAGGTGATAGAATCCTGATTAGAAGGGTTCCCTTCTTGGAAGCATGTATGCCAGATATTCAATCAATCCTGAAAGATGTCTATCCAAAACTTTTCTTGAATATTTCCCAAGGAGGAAGAAGATCCAACTTTTCTCAGTAGCTTGTTCCACATCTGCTTGTGAAGTTAGGAACATTTCTCAGTCTTTATCTTAAATTCATTAAATAAAAAACCCTATGGTTTACAAAAGACTCTACAGTTTTCAACCAAGCACCAAAAAGCAGGGAAATTGGGGGTTAAGGAGGCAGAAAGTGCAAGTGAAATTCTCATTCTCCCAGAGCAGATAAGCTGTAAGGACAGGGTGGAGAATATGATATGCAGAGGTGACTGATGACGAACAACTTAGGGCCACCTCCTCTTTTTTGTTTAGAGCTGCCCTTCCCCAACCTGCTGTCCTCCAAAGGTGTTAGACTACAACTCCCATCATTGCAAGTCAGTTTGTCCCATGGTCAGGAATGCTGGGACTTGTACTCTCAAACATCTGGAGGGCAGCAGGTTATGATATACAATATGATATGCAGAGGTGACGGGTTGTGGAAAACTGATCATGAACAACTTCAGGCCACCTACTTCTCTTTTTTTAGAGCATCTCCTCATGTTGAGAGTTGCAACCCAACACATCTGAGGCGGGCACCAGGTTAGGGAATGCTGTGCTAGAGCAAGGGCAGGCAGAATGTAGATCTCCAGATGTTTTGGAGTTCAACTCATAAAAGCCTCTGTCAGCATGGGCAGTGATCACGATAGATCACATCAGGATAGATCGGTTTTCTGCCCACATCTGTTCTACAGTATGATGTTTTCCAGCATTAAGATATGCAATCCATCAAGGAACTCCAAAAGACATGCATCAGTTTAAATATACCGTCTTAAACAAAATGAAGCGACAGTGAATGAATCTTGAATACCTGATCCAGAGAGTTCTTCAGACATCAAAATTAGTTTTCAACACTTGGCATAGGATGTCTGTTTATTGAATATCAGATATTTGGTGTTGGGGGACTAACACAGGGGATTTTTTTTTTATGTGTTCAGCAGTGCAATATCAAAGGCAGAGCTAACACCTAATGCTTTCATGCGTAAGGATTATTTAAAAACTATTGATGAAAATGATTTTTGTCTTCCCCATAACACATAACATGGGAGGCAGAAAGTGCAACACATCTGGAAAGCATCAGGCTGGAGAAGGTTGGTTTACACTTGAATCCTATGCATGTCTTTTCAGAAGTCAGTCCCGCTGAGTTCACTTGGGCTTCCTCACAAGTGGTATATTTGGTAAGGATATAAAACAATGTTCCCCATCCTGCTGCCTCCAGATGTTTGAGATTACAGGTCCCGGCATTCCTGACCATGGGACATACTGACTTGCAATGATGGGAGTTGTAGTCCAACACCTTTGGAGGGCACAAGGTTGGCTGCTCTAAACAAAGAAAGAGAAGTAGGTGGCCCTGAGTTGTTCATCACCAGTTTTCCACAACTCCACAGTCATCTCTGCATATCATATTCTCCATCCTGTCCTCATGGTTTATCTGCTTTGGGAGAATGAGAATTTCACTTATTTATTACATTTTTATACCGCCCAATAGCCGAAGCTCTCTGGGCAGTTCACAAAAATTAAAACCACAGTAAAACACCCAACAGGTTAAAACACAATTACAAAATACAATATAAAAAGCGCAACCAGGATAAAACCACACAGCAAAGTTGATATAAGATTAAAATACAGAGTTTAAACAGTAAAATTTAAATTTAAGTTAAAATTAAGTGTTAAAATACTGAGTGAATAAAAAGGTCTTCAGCTGGCGATGAAAGGAGTACAGCGTAGGCGCCAGGCGGACCTCTCTGGGGAGCTCGTTCCACAACCGGGGTGCCACAGCGGAGAAAGCCCTCCTCCTAGTAGCCACCTGCCTCACTTCCTTTGGCAGGGGCTCACGGAGAAGGGCCCCTGCAGATGATCTTAAGGTCTGGGTAGGTACATATGGGAGGAGGCGTTCCTTCAGATAACCTGGCCCCAAACCGTTTAGGGCTTTAAATGTCAATACCAGCACTTTGAATTGGGCCTGGACCTGGACTGGCAGCCAATGAAGTTGTAAAAGGACTGGCGTAATGTGATCTCGCTGGCCAGTCCCTGTTAATAACCTTGCTGCCCTGTTTTGCACCAGTTGAAGTTTCCAGACCGTTTTCAAAGGCAGCCCCACGTATAACGCATTGCAGTAATCCAAACGAGAGGTTATCAGAGCATGGATAACTGTAGCTAAGCTATCTCTGTCCAGATAAGGGTGCAGCTGGTATATCAGCCTGAGCTGATAAAATGTGCTCTTTGCCACTGAGTTCACCTGTGCCTCAAGTGACAGTTCTGGATCCAAGAGCACCCCCAAACTACGGACCCGATCCTTTAGGGGGAGTGCAACCCCGTCCAGGACAGGGCAAACATCACCTCGCCGGACAGAAGAACCACCCGCTAACAGTACCTCCGTCTTGTCTGGATTGAGTTTCAGTTTATTAGCCCTCATCCAGTCCATTACCGTGCCCAGGCACTGGTTCAGAACAGCCACTGCCTCACCTGGGTTTGATGAAAAGGAAATGTAGAGCTGGGTATCATCCGCATATTGATGACACCTCAGTCCATGAAATTCATTAAACAAAAAAAAACACTACTGTTTACAAAACAACATTAAAGCTCTACAGTTTTCAACCAAGCACCAAAAAGCAGGGAAATTGTGAGTTAAGGCTCACAAGCCTGAACACCACATCCTCTCTAATGAGGCAGAAGTGCAAGTGGTTATCCGGAGATGTGGACTCAATCTTTCACCAATCTTCTTGAAATTTTCAGGTTATGTAAAAGCAACATTTCTTTCTGGCACATGTAAATTTCAGGAAGACTGGTGAAACATTTTCGATTTTATGAATGTTAGAATGACGCCCCCCATACCCCTTTATCATGATGGAAAGTGTTTTTTCTGGTCAGGCCTTAACTAAAGAGGCACTGCCGTGCCTCTTTTAATTTGTCTTCCTGTAGTTTAAAAAGAGAAGTGCCCACCACTTTGTGACATATTTTGAATTTATTAAAGATTTTGATTATGTTGTGTTTTTTTACCTGAACTGGATGGAATTTTTTTTGAAATTTCCAAATGATTGAACGGGCTATCTACAACTTACAGGTTTTAATGCCCTGTTTCCCTATACTTAAATAACATTGGTAAAAGACTGGGAAGGTCTGCTGGACAGCATTTGTATTGGTGGTCCTGCAAGAATCCTTGTTTTGCTTTCCTTCTTAACCCCCCCCCCGCCTCCATTTTCTAATAACCTCCAGGGTGGATTTCCCTTCAGTACTCGTGACTGTGGCTGGACAGTAGCTGACTGCACTGCGGAAGGGCTGAAGTCAGTGATGCTACTGCAGGAGAAGTGCCCGTTCATAAAGGACCACATCCCACCTGGCCGCCTCTTCGATGCTGTGAATGTGGTGAGTGTAGGGGGGCAGCGCCTTCTTCTACACGCCCCCCTCCCCCCGGGGCCAACTGTGAAGTGAGCAGCTTTTGGCTCGCTAGTGGTCACAAACCGGAGGTAGGGTTTTCTTGGCAAAACCTAGAGCTAGATAAGCAGCATAGGGGGGAGCTCTAAGAAGAGAAGATTGAGGGGAGACATGATAGCAGTCTTCAAATACTTAAAAGGTTACACAGAGGAGGGCTAGGATCTCTTCTCAGTTCTCCCAGAGTGCAGGACACGGAATAACGGGCTCAAGTTAAAGGAAGCCAGATTCCAGCTGGACATCAGGAAAAACGTCCTGACTGTTAGAACAGTACGACAATGAAACCAGTTACCTAGGGAGGTTGTGGGCTCTCCCACACTAGAGGCCTTCAAGAGGCAGCTGGACAACCATGTGTCAGGTATGCTTTAGGGTGGATTCCTGCATTGAGCAGGGGGTTGGACTCGATGGCCTTGTAGGAGCCTTCCAACTCTGCTATTCTATGATTCTATGAGTGTTGCTGACAGGCGCAACGCTGACCACTGTTAGGGGCTTCCGGAGTTTCCCTCTGAACTCCGTCTTGTACCCATGTATACTTTATGCAAGTTGCACTATTTCTTTTCTATATCTGTCTTTAGTTGCTCAACATGAAGAATGCTGACGGTGGCTTTTCTACCTATGAAACTAGGCGTGGGGGCTGGCTGCTGGAGCTGCTGAATCCTTCGGAGGTGTTTGGTAAGAGCCGGGGCTTGGGGCTGTGTTCAAATCAGCTATTGAACTTCTCTCCCAGGAGATGGAAACCAGCTGGAGTCATTCCCCTAGGCAAATGGTTTAAGCGTTCAGAGATTAAGTCTGCTGTGGTCTCATTTTGGCCAGTGGGATCACGGTCTCTGTACAACAGAGATTTATTTATTTATTTATTTATTTATTTATTTATTTATTACATTTATATACCGCCCCACAGCCGAAGGTCTCTGGGTGGTTTACAACAGTTAAAAATGGTAAACATTAAAAAGTATACAAAATTTAAAAACCATAAAAACAGTATAAAAACAACAGTATCCATTTAAAAACAACAATTCTGGGGTCCATTAAAAACAAATGAATGGATGAATGGATCCACTACTTCTGGTGGATGAATGGATGAATGGATCCACTACTTCTGGTGGATGAATGGATGAATGGATCCACTACTTCTGGTGGATGAATGGATCCACTACTTCTGGTGGATGAATGGATCCACTACTTCTGGTGGATGAATGGATCCACTACTTCTGGTGGATGAATGGATGAATGGATCCACTACTTCTGGTGGATGAATGGATGAATGGATCCACTACTTCTGGTGGATGAATGGATCCACTACTTCTGGTGGATGAATGGATGAATGGATCCACTACTTCTGGTGGATGAATGGATGAATGGATGAATGGATCCACTACTTCTGGTGGATGAATGGATGAATGGACCCACTACTTCTGGTGGATGAATGGATGAATGGATCCACTACTTCTGGTGGATGAATGGATGAATGGATCCACTACTTCTGGTGGATGAATGGATGAATGGATCCACTACTTCTGGTGGATGAATGGGTGAATGGATCCACTACTTCTGGTGGATGAATGGATCCACTACTTCTGGTGGATGAATGGATGAATGGATCCACTACTTCTGGTGGATGAATGGATGAATGGATCCACTACTTCTGGTGGATGAATGGATGAATGGATCCACTACTTCCGGTGGATGAATGGATCCACTACTTCTGGTGGCCTCACCACGTTTTTATCAAATTGTTGTAAAAAAGCTGACCACCATTTCACTTGAAAGGAAAAGAGAAACAATTTCAAGTAGCAAGAATTAGTGATGTCCTTACACAAGAATGTGATATCTCTTTTTTTGGGTTTGGAATGTAAGGTGTGTAACACATATGCTTTTAATTAATACTGTGCCTAATAGTGTATGTCCCACAACTGTGAAGCTTAATAGTGCAAACTTTACCATGGACTATGACACTTCCGCCCCCCAGATCACTGTCTGCTGTAGAGCTCCCCCATGAAAAGCTTGCTTTGCTGGCTTCTGCTAACTGGGCGCACTTACTTTCTCGTTGCTGTGTCTCGCAGGTGATATCATGATAGATTACACTTATGTCGAGTGCACCTCAGCAGTGATGCAGGCACTGAAGCATTTCCACGAGCGTTTCCCTGAACATAGGGCCCTGGAAGTCAGGTAAAAACCAACAATGAGGAGCAGGAGGAGGAGCAGCGGGAGGGCGGGGCAGAAAAGCAATTGGTGGAACGTTCATTTCAGAGAAGACTCCTGGAGTGTAAGCCGTTCCGCATTTGGCCCTTCTGTGAGGTGGGGGTACATGACAATTTCCTGAGGAGACATCCATTATGGCTTAACTCCTCCCACTACCCAAGACAAGCAAGGAACACATGACCAGGCTTTTTGCCTTTGTCCTCTTGGCCTCGGTGGCTCCTCCCAGCCCCCCAGTTCATTCTTTGCCTTTGCCGAAGGCAGAGTTTGTTCTTTTCTTTCTTCAACAAACTCCTTTCCAGGCTTTGTTTCCTTTCAATCCTTGTTTCTCTTCTTTAAAAGCAGGCAAACAAATTAACAGGGAAGAAGAGATTTTGCTGATCATAGAATCATAGAATTGTAGAGTTGGAAGGGGCCTATAAGGCCATCAAATCCACTCCCCTGCTCAGTGCAAGAATCCACCCTCAAGCATCCCTGTGAGGTGGCTGTCCAGCTGCCTCTGGAAGGCCTCTAGTGTGTGATCTTTTTCTGGCTCTTCTGCTTTTTCACCCCAACACGGCACCACCTAGCCAGAAGATCTCCAAACATAGTAAGGGAAAACAACAGACATTAAGGCATATTAGAGTCCTCAACTGCCCCTCGACCTTGAAGAGCTGATGGTTGCTGTGCTGCCGCTAAAGGCGAGAGGCATCTGTAGGGGCCCCCGTAGTGCTGCCAGAACAACGGCAGCCCAGTAGGTAGGTTGGAGCGGAGCCCTTGTGGAACTGGATGCCACAGGGTCTCGTGCCCTCTCTGTAGCTCCTGCCTCAGAAGGGGCCTTATCCTGGCAGCAATGGGGCTGAGTTTGTGATTTGCACGTAAGCATTCCTTGGGGCCCTGGGAACGGGAGGAAGCTGGGACACGCCCATTGCTTTCCTGCCAAAAATCATTTCCCCAGGATTGTGCAGCCTGCTTTTTTCAAACGCAGCCTTTTGCAAGGGATAATATGCAGCTGTAGCAGCAGCCCCCAGGCTCTCCCTCATGCCCTAGAGGACCTTCAGCTGAACAACAGGCCCTTCCTCCCCAGGATCAGTCCTTGTTTAAAACCATTCAACAGACCTTTAAAAGGGAATTGGTTCTACTCCCTGATCAATTAAAAACCAAACCAAACCACAAGGTCCTCTTCTCCTGCTACTTCCCCACAGCCACAGAAAAAACAAAAAGAGGGCACTTCGGGTCAAGCCCTCCAAGATGCCTGATAAAAATAAAATGCCCAAATCTTCTGCTGAATCAGCCCGATTCCCAAAACCCTCACCTCACGGTCTAGGGAAAACACAATTGTGTTTTAAACTGTTGGGTGTTTTACTGTGGTTTTAATTTTTGTGAACCGCCCAGAGAGCTTCGGCTATTGGGCGGTATAAAAATATAATAAATAAATAAATAAATAAATAAATAAGTCAAAGGGAGTCTCTCCTGAGCACCCTTCTGACTCAGACTTTTTAGTTTTTTGTCAGGTGAATTATAGGATCCTGGGACAGTGGGTGAATCTTCCAGTGTAAGTATAATTAACAGTGATGATTTCCTTCCTATTCTGTCCAAAGCCCTGGCGTCCCTGAAAATTAATTCCTCTCAGGCAACAACCAAAGCAGTCTTCCAGAAGTGAAGCATTATTCTCAGATCCTACGCCACCTTGCTGTGAGATAACTTTTCCTTTTTCCTTTGAAAGATTAGTTAAAGCTGAATGGAGGGGGGGGGGCCCTGCCAAGACAAAAGGGGTTCCAGCGAACCTCAAAAATTCTACTCCTTGCCATAGCTGGTTATGGAAGAACTTAAGATTCCTCTAGTTGATGCTCCGGTGGCAGCATTACTTTCAGGAGCCATAAATCCTAAGGATGGGGACGCCCCCCCATCAAGGATCCTAGTGAAAAATGTCTTGAAGCAGCATTGAAAAAGGCTCATTGAAGCTACAGCTTTTGCTCCCAGTGCCCTCCTCTATGGCTTCCTCCCCAGCCACACTATCTTGGGTTGAAGATATCATCAACAATATGGAGTTGGATAGTTTTTCATTGCTTAAGAGTTTTTCTCAATTATACGAAACATACACCTTTCAGATATCCCACGTTCCGTGGCTTCAACCACAGCAGCAAGGCATTCACTGCGGTTGGGACACTGGAATATGGATGTTTATTTCCAAAGAAAACCTGAGCACAGTTCCTATCACAAGAACACACCTGTTTGGAGAGGATGCCCTCAAAAGCATTCTAGTAGATAAGAAGAGGAATGTGCCCTCTACCTTGAAGAGGGATGATAGGAGGTTCTCTCACCAGCTTCCTCCTCCTCCTCCTCCTCTTCTTCCTTTTGTCCCTTCAGATCGCCATTCAATTCATCTTTTCAGCCACACAATTGTAAGTTCACAAAGCCCACTTGGTCTAGAACCAGATTCCAACCTAATACCTCCATCGTGGGTAGGTCAGGCCTGCCTCAGTCCTCCCAAGCCCCGCAGGAACAATTCTGTCTCTCTTCCTGCACGTGGCGAAGGAAAGATACAACACTTTCTTCACACGTGGGAACAGATAGGGCAGGACACTTGGACTCTCAACAATATACAACATGGCTTTTCCTGGCGTTTCACTCCACTCCCAAGAACAGGGTTCTTCCCTCGCTGCTTTCAAGATCTGTTCAATTAGTGGCAGCAGCAATTGCCCATCTCCAAGAGATAGGAGCAATTGAACCTGTTCCACCACCCGAGCACTTCCAGGGAGTATACTCCATTCTCTTCTTGGTCCCCAAGAAGGAAGGGTCCTCCTGGTGTGCCATATCGGATCTGAAACACCTTAGCAGGTTTGTCACATACCACAAATTCTGGGTGGAGACCCTCCAGACTATCAAGGAGGGGGATTACCTTTCACCCATAGATTTTAGAGAGACTTATTTCCACATCCTCACTGGTGCACAAATCAGAGGTTTCTCCACTTTGTCTACAAGTGGCACCACTTTCAGTTCAGGGAGCTCCCCTTCGGCCTCACATCTGTGCAAAGAGCCCTCTCCAAGCTAATGCTAGCAGTAGTAGCCCATCACAGACTCAAAGCCATTTACATGTATCCCTATCTGGACCACCTTTCTCTAAGATCCCCATCACTGACAAAGGCTCATGCAGATCTACAGTGTCTTGCTTCCAAGATTACGGGTTCTTGATAAAATTCAAAAATAAGTCCATCTGGGGGCAGTTTTATTCATCTCCAAAGGAATAATTTCCCTGTCCCCAGACAGGTTATCCAAGATTCACCAGATAGCAACTCTCCTTCAAACTTGCTCAGCAGACATCATATTCCCTGCAGAAGTGTTAGGTCTCATGATACCCTGCTTAGGAATGATCCCATGCACCAGGTCACATTCCAGACCCTTACAGTGGCTGCTTCTTCCTTTTCAGATGGAAATAATCTGCAGGCGCCACATCAAAGCCATTCTGCCTCAGTCAGTCAGAACTTCTCCCCTCTGGTGGAGGACACCACACAGCAAAGGGCACTGCCATTCAGGAACCCCATTGCATCCTTGTGACTACAGATGCCAGCCTGGAGAGAGGGGCATCTGACTGCCAGGGCCATCCCATTCAGGGGATCTGGCCTCCCGAGGTGAAACACCACAGTATCAACTGACTTCCTATCAAATACTTTGTCTAGTTTATGGGCCCTGTCCATTTCCTAGTCAGAACAGACAGCACCAAAGCCTTAACCGGCATAAATCATCAAGGAGGAATGCCATTCAAATCTCCACACAGCCTTCCTCCACTGGGCAGGATCACACCATTCTGCACATTCCTACACAGCACATCCAGGGGACGCAGCCCGATTTTCTGAGTTGAAAGCAACTTGACCCAGGCCCTGGTAGACCTATTTGCCTCCCTGCTTAACAGTCAACTACCTCGCTTCTTCTCCTGACCCTTAGCTTAAAGAGCAAAAGCTGTAGACGCTCTCAATTCCCTGGGACCAGGGGCAGGCTTCATGTGTTACTGATGTTTTTCCTCTTTTGGCCAGGGTCCTCAAGGAGACCAAGGAGGAATGGGCAACTGTAATACGTAGAGCTGCTTTGACCCCGGAGACCTTGGTTCTACCAAATCCTACGACTGGCGGAGTCAGACGACTGGGTCCTTCCATAGGGTCAGCCTGGGTCCTTGTCCCACAATGCCCAGTGTGGCATCTGGTCCCCGAATGGCTGCACCTTGCCACCTGGTTGCTAAATGCTGCACCCTCCTCTCCCTAGGCTATTCAGCCAAGATGATAAACACTAGTTTATTTTCCAGGAGACCATCCACAAATCGAATATACGAAAAAACGTGGACGGCATTCATTTGTTGGTGCAGGAGAAAACATGTAGATTACAAGATGTCAGGAATCAGAGTCGCTCCTTTTTGTGCCACCAGTGCTGGATATGGGACTCAAAGCAAATACACTTTGCAAGCAAGCTCCAGCTCGCTCTTCTGTCCTTTCTGAGCCCTGCCACAAGCCACGTAGGGTGCATCCGCACCTTAAACGATTCCTCAAAGCAGCACCACTTATCTCCTCCATACATTGTTTTCCTACGTGGAACCTACATACATTCCTTTCTGCTTTCCCCTCTGCACCCTTTGAGCCTCTCAGCATTGTATCTCTTTGTTTCCTCTCACTTAAAAGTTGTTATTTCTGGTAGCTATAACCTCTACCAGGAGAATGTCAGGGTTGCCAGTTCTCTCTCCATGAGGGGCCGCCTCTGTACATTCAGCAAGGACTCTGTCACACTCCAGTTGCATCCCGCTTCCATTCCAAAAGTTAACACTCTTTCCGCCCTAATCCATCTCACCCCTCTGAGTGGCTCTGGCACACAACGGATGTTAGAAGGGCCATCAAAATCTTCTTTTAAGAGGACTGAGGAACTCAGACGTTCCGATTCCTTATTTGTTTCCTTTCAGCCTATTTATTTATTTAAAACTTTTGTATCCCACCGTGTATCACTAGGATCTCAAAACAGATAAAAGTATACAATATAAAACAGTAAATATACACAGCTAAAACTAAACCATTAATCCAGCTAAAACCAGTATAGAATTCAAAAGCAGTAAAAACAATTAAAACAGTTAGGACAATGTGTGAGCTTGGTGAATTTAACCATTAAAGGCTTTGTTAAAAAGCCAAGTTCTTTACTTGGCAACAGAATAGAGTGAGCATTGGCACCAGTCAGGCCTCCAAGGGGAGGGCATTGCACAGTTGGGGTGCCACCACAGAGAAGGCCCTCTCCCATGTCCCACCACAGAGTAAGTCTTGTGTTGGTGGGATGCGGAGGAGGGATCCTCCAACAGATCTCAAGTCTCGGGCAGGCAGATATAGTCTTAGGGTAGAAATCCTCCTGTGCTACCCTTACCACCAGGTGGCTCAAAGCATGTATTTTTTGTGGCCTGTGAGGTTTTTTTTAAAAAAGCCCCAGATGACAATTTGGTGTCATCTGCAAATTATCAGATTTGCAGATGACACCAAATTGGGTGGGATAGCTAATACCCTGGAAGACAGAAACAAACTTCAAAGTGATCTTGATAGGCTGGAGTGCTGGGCTGAAAACAGAATGAAATTGAATAGGGATAAATGCCAAGTTCTACATTTAGGAAATAGAAACCAAAGGCACAGTTACAAGATGGGGGATACTTGGCTCAGCAATACTACAAATGAGAAGGATCTTGGAATTGTTGTAGATCACAAGCTGAATATGAGCCAACAGTGCGATATGGCTGCAAGAAAGGCAAATGCTATTTTGGGCTGCATTAATAGAAGTATAGCTTCCAAATCACAAGAGGTACTGGTTCTTCTCTATTCGGCCCTGGTTAGGCCTCATCTCAAGTATTGCGTCCAGTTCTGGGCTCCACAATTCAAGAAGGACGCAGACAAGCTGGAGCGTGTTCAGAGGAGGGCAACGAGGATAATCAGGGGTCTGGAAACAAAGCCCTATGAGGAGAGACTGAAAGAACTGGGCATGTTTAGCCTGGAGAAGAGAAGATTGAGGGGAGACATGAGAGCACTCTTCAAATACTTAAAAGGTTGTCACACAGAGGAGGGCCAGGATCTCTTCTCGATCCTCCCAGAGTGCAGGAGACGGAATAACGGACTCAAGTTACATGAAGCCAGATTCCGGCTGGACATCAGGAAAAACTTCCAGACTGTTAGAGCAGTACGACAATGGAATCAGTTGCCTGGTGAGGTTGTGGGCTCTCCCACACTAGAGGCCTTCAAGAAGCAGCTGGACAACCATCTGTCGGGGATGCTTTAGGGTGGATTCCTGCGTTGAGCAGGGGGCTGGACTTGATGGCCTTGTAGGCCCCTTCTAACTCTGCTATTCTATGATTCCTGTGCATGTTACAGCAGACTCCACTAGGGCTGCAGCTGCCTCAGCAGCATTCTCTGCTAATGCTCCCTTACAGAGAGCAGCTATGTGGTCCTCACACCACACTTTTGTAAGGCATTATCGGATAGACATATATGCTGCTACGAAAGCAGAATTTGGTTGTAGAATGTTACAACAGGTGTTAATTCAATCATAGGGTCAGCCCTATGGGAATAATAGCTGTTGTACATCCCATAATGGATGTCTCCTCGCACCACATGGGAATGGAAAGGTGGGTACTTACCGTGAAGTTCCATTCTGATTCGGTGCACAGGAGACATCTGTACCACAACCCCTTGGCAGGCTGACCACGCCTGTTCATACTAGCATGGAGTGTGCCAATTCTCAGAGAAGCTTCCCCCCCCCCCTTTTTCCTTTTCGACCTTCGGATTTTGAGTTACTGCATTAACAGCTCCTCAATAATTACTGTCTTAAGTGCTCGGCCAGAAAATAACTGAGTGGCCGGGAGGAGCCACAGAGGCCAGGAGAAAGGCAAAAAGCTTGGTCACATGTTCTTTGCCTGTCCTGGGTAGTGGGAGGAGTTAACCCATAATGGATGTCTCCTGCGCACCGAATCAGAGTGGAGCTTCACGGTAAGTGCACCCAACTTTCCAGTGACAACCATCCCAATGTGAGCCAAGAGAGAGACTTTTATCACTTCCAATCTGGGTTAGATATAGTAGGGGACACTCACAGGGCTCCAAAGTTTCCCACTGTTTCCTTTTTGCTTAGAGATACCCTCCGGAAGGGCTTGCAGTACTGTCGGGGCGTGCAGAGAGCTGACGGCTCCTGGGAAGGGTGAGTTTCTTCATAAAGTTAAGCTCAGCTTCAGCATCTTGTGTGGGCCTCCAGTGGGAGGATATAGGGGAATGCAAAGCTCCTGCCAAGGGTGATAACTATTATAAATCAATTGTTTCAGTTCTTGCATGTCTATTGGCAGAAGCAATGAATGAAACATCAGAGACTGGCATCCTTCCAATACCATGAAGTAAAGCAAAAAATGTAGTTATGGCAAAGCCAAATAACCCAGCTTTAGTATCCTACTACATAACTTTTGTTTTGAAATAACGATAGTAAGACTTTTGCTACTATATTAGCAACAAGGCTGAATACAAAATATATACATATACATCAAGCTGGCTTCCTATCCAAATTCGTATTTGAAAAATAACATTAGGAAAATAATATTATAGATTTTCTTTCCACAAGAAAACCAAAATCAAATAAACAGTTTAATTTGCTTTACTGAGATTCAAAACCATGCTAATAATTCACCATGCTAATAATCCATGCTAATAATTAAGACTTTAATTTCCTCATATGTCTAAAATTGATTTAAAAATTAATCAAATCTGTTTTTAACCAACAGAAACTTTTGATCTTTTTAATATTTGATTTAATCCAAGATTGAAGTTTATTCCCAGTTTTAAACCCCTTCAAAGCCTCAAAAAGAAAAGACTATTTGACACCCTGGAAGCCTTTTTCCCCATCTAAAAATATAAAACTGATTCTAGTTTCCTTGTGGAAAGTGAAATCCATAATTATGCAGTTTACTACAGACAATGACATAGAACAGGATTCCAACTTTTGCAATGTTGTGTGTTTTTACTTTTTACTTTTTTTCTCTCTGTATACACGCACACACACACACACACACACACATTATACATAATAAAGTACTAATTAAAAAAGAAATGGGAAAATTATACAACTTACTGAAAGAAATGTGGATCTTCTGTCTCTGCTTTTTGCAATCGCTTTTCATTCAGAGTCTATTCTGACCAAACAAACTATGGGGCTGGCTATACGACAGCCCATTGGCGCCACGAGCCCCCAACCCCTTGCATTTGCACTCCTGCAGGGTTGTCCCCACTGCAAGGAGTGAGCCGGGGGTTTGCAACAGAGTGGAGGAGGAGGAGAAGCCGCTGCCGCCTCAGGCACACCATTCCACACTCTGCTGCGGTGCTGCTTCCCCCCATCCGCGCTTCCCTCCCCCCCGTTCCCCCCCGCCCCGGAGCGTTCCCTGACACCATTTGTTTCTTCCGACGCCGGAGGATGCGCGGAGGCATTCCAGCAGCTTTTCAGTTTGCTGGCCCACCCCTCCTTCCTGTCTGGGCAGATGGCG
The DNA here is from genome assembly GCF_023053635.1 of Elgaria multicarinata webbii. NCBI lineage: Eukaryota > Metazoa > Chordata > Lepidosauria > Squamata > Anguidae > Elgaria > Elgaria multicarinata. Next base: position 16,365,503 of record NC_086172.1, on the reverse strand, counting down.
GCCAATCAGGGCTGGCCATGGCTCTGCTGCAAGTCCGGAGCAAGATGGCAGGCGGAGATGCACCGTTGTCGTTTTGCTCCGCAGAAAAGTGTTGGGTCAGTCCCTGACTTCTTTATTTTGGAATGTCTGGGTAAAGCCCTAGTGGGGCACCGCAGTGGCTTCTGTGCCATTTAATCTTTATAACCCTGGACACTGAACCATTCAGGGAGAATGGCTGTTTGTGGAAGGACAGCCATGTTTCTTGAGCAAAGTGCCCAGGGTTTTCACCCTCCTAGATAATTTACATTTGCCTCTGATTTCTCTTCCCTCTTAGGTGTTGGGGCGTGTGCTTTACTTATGGCACATGGTTTGCATTGGAAGCATTTGCATGTATGCAGCACACCTACCACAATGGGTGAGTGAACACTTTCTCCCAGTTTTATAAGGATGATCTGTTGATTAGGAGAAGTTATTTGCAGAAGGACATGTCTTCTTGTTACCCTGTTCTGTGTGGGATGGGGCTCTGCAGGAGGGCTTCCTGCAAATTGAACAGAGCCTTGAGACAAATTGCTCTGGAGTTCAGCTTGGTCTTCAGCAGGCCCTAAGGGAAGGTCAATCAGCCTCTTTTCGGGTCTCGCTGGCCTGGTTGTCTCCTGGCACAGGGGAAGAAGTAGAGGTACTCTTCCACACATTATTGGTGGGGAGCCTTCCTGATGAGCTTCCTACTCTGCAACTGTGACACCTGATCTGCTCTCCAGATGTTTATGCTGCTTCTCCTGTATGCATTTTCCTGGCCCTGCCAGAAAGCAGGAGGACCAGCCAATCAGACGTTGGAGTTTCAAAGCCCAGGATTGCTTAGGCTTTGGGGAGAGGTGATGGGGAGTGGCAGTTGTGGAGAGGAGGAGGAGGAGAACTTGGCAAGACTTTATGGAATCCACAGAGAAAAGTTTTGGGGATCTGCTGTTACATTAGGGAGAACTGAGAGATATAACTAATTGACTTACGGACCAATTGGAAGGGTAGCGGAAAGGAATTGAGGGTAAGGACATAAGTGCACTAGAAGCTCTCCTGAGTTGCTTCGGGAACAAGTAGAGGAGATAGAGAAGGGGGAGTTGCTCCCTTGAGCAGAGAGTATCACCCTAAGGGAAGACCAGCCATTTACTCCTGAAATAAAGAATCCTAAGAGTCTGGAGGCTTGTGATGCCTCTTTTATCTTTCCTCTCAAGATTTAGTAAAACAAAACCAAGTTCTCATTTCAAGATGGCTACTCTCTGTTTGAAGGTGCCAAAGAAATAGGAAGAAATGCTTTTCATTCTCCTTCCTGGCTTTAGGGTGGGGGAGGGGAAAGGACGTGGGTCTTGAATTAGCATCTCTGGCCATAGCCTGGGGCAGATTTTCAACCTTTCACTCATCCATGTGAAACCGCTTGGTGATTGCCTTTAATAAAGGACCCCACTAAGGTGACATTGCTAGTCAGGTAGGCTTGAATTATTTTGGAATGGCAGATTTTTCGCTGTGTCCCAGGGCTTCTTCACACAAGTGAAATAAAACATGCTCATGACCAGCCACTCATGGAAGTTCGCAGGTCCTTTTGACAACGCTGGCAACTTCCTGCACGTCTCCCGCACCCTCCCCCCCCCCCGGTAATTTCTTTTTAACACCCCCCCCTCGGTGCCCCCGTGATATCCCGATTCTGCTGAATTATCTCAGAATTTCTTACCATGTACAAGGGAAGTTGCGCTATAAATCACCCACTTGAGGGCACTGACCCACTCAGAGCTATAAGCAGCGAGAGGAGGGGAAGTTTTCCTTTATAGTTCACATAGTTACCTCTCTCCTCCGGCCATGTAGTGCAGCCCCATTACTACTGCGCAAGACAAACAGGAAGCAAAGCCCTGATAAGGAAATGCAATTTTCTCTTAATCTGAAGAAGCCCTCTGTTTTAGGCAAAATATGTGGCTTTTTTCCTCTCTGAATTCAACGCTGTCACAGTAGTGAGGGGTTAAGAGCTTTAGGGTACAATCTTACACATGTTTAGATAGAAAAAAGTCCTACGACTCCCAGCATTCCCCAGCCAGAATGCTGGGAGTTGTAGGGATTTTTTTCTGTCTAAACATGCATAGAATTGGAGTTTTAAAAGGCTAAAAAAAAATTGGTTGAAGAGGTCACACAAAGTAAATCTGGCTTGTAATGGTCCTTCCATCCGGTGAAATAAGACGGCTAAAAATCAACATGTTTACTTCTGTGACTGTCACCCTTGAGGGATGATGGGAACATTAAGCCAAAGCATCTGGAGGGCCACAGGTTGCCCACCCCTGCTAAGGCAAGATCTGCAGTTTGAGAGAACTGACAGGAATGTGTAGAGGAAACCAGAAGCTAGAGGGCTCACCAGAAAAGTGCTTGCAGGACGCCCTGCATGCAGTTCTGCCTGGGACGTGCTTGGCCTGAGTCTTCATAATGGAGGGGTGGCTCCTGGGCCCTTTCCAGGGTGAATAGGTGGGAAAGTCTGCACTTGCTTGTTGCAAAGGGAGCACGATGTTCTCTGTCGCCCCCTAATCTTGGAAGCATGTGGAACAGAATTGAGCCTCTCTTTCCAAATGCAGTCTACTGCTTCCAAAAATAGCAGCGGTAGCAACTGTTTGTTTGTTTTCTGCTTGGCTCCTGCCTCCTTTCAATTACTTTCTGTCTTGCCACCCTGCATTTCCTGGTATAATAAAACCCCTTGCTCTGTCCTTCTACTCACCACAGTGTGCTCCTCCTCCAAGGCCACGGGAGTGCCCGTTGAATTCCCGCTCTTCTTCCTTTTCTGTTCCAGAGTGGCCTGTGGGGAGGTGTCCCGTGCTTGTGAGTTCTTGGTCTCCAAACAGATGGAGGATGGTGGTTGGGGAGAGGACTTTGAGTCTTGTGAACAGCGCAGATACGTCCAGAGTACCACGTCGCAGATCCACAACACCTGCTGGGCTCTTCTGGGGCTCATGGCTGTCAGGTAAGAGCTTGTGATGGGCGCGACATTGACCCTTCCTTCCTGTTCTACACTGATGGCCAGCGGCCTCTGCATGGTGCAGGAGGCCAGATAGAAGCAGCGACCACTCTTTCTGGTGCTGACCTTTCAGTGATGTGCTGGTTATCTAGCAGCTGGATCCCGTAGCTATAGTCCAGTTGATGCTAGCTCTTAAGTATTCCCACACAGCAGCTTCCTGGATGGCTGCTGTACCCTGTAACACATAGCCAGTGGCATAAGACCTCTCTTGGGAAAAGGCAGACAATCTTTTCCCCTTAGAACTCCCTTGTATTCAGCCTTGGCAACTCCAAGTTAAAGTAGGGCAAGTTTGGGAGCCTGGGGGCCATTTTGCCCCCTTCCAAAGCCCCCTCCCCCCACAGGGCACTGTTGACCCCAAAAAACCATTTTGTGTGTTTTTTTCCTAGTCTGGGCATTCTGAAATAGCTACAGAGCTCTAAAAGGGCCAAATTTAATTTGCGAGCAAGCTAAATTCAACCCTTGGGTGCTCCGTAGCAAGCTAAATTGTCCCAGACAAGCCCCTGATTGGGACCATGCTGACATGTTGGGTTTGGCTGTCCAGCCTGGAATTCTGCTGCACTTAGAAAAAGCTTTCCTAGCAATATATTAGCAATGAATGTGTGTCAGAATGACTGCTTTTGCTTTACAGGTATCCAGATATCAGAGTCCTGGAGAGTGGGATCAAGGTTTTGATTGACAAACAACTGCCTAATGGGGACTGGCCTCAGGTAAAGTGTTGCAGCATCGCCAGTCTGCTCCACTTGCATCCACTCCCACGTACCTTATGCGCTCTCTATGCTCTTTAGAAACCCCTCTCTCACCCTCCTTGCAAATTCTCCATCAAGCATCAGGGTCTGTTTCGCTCCTCATTCCAACACGTCTCCATGTCTCCTGATGATTTTTCAGAATTCTCTTATGCCGAGTGCCAAGCCTCCAGTCGTATTGTAGTTACACAATGAAGAAGGTCTCTTAGTAAATAGTTTTTATTATGTAAGCCACTGCTAGATCAACAGCGCCTCAGGTTACAGACTGAATCCTCATACAGCAACACAAAGCGAAGATCTCTACTCAGCTTTGTGCAATACTAATTAGACCTTTGATTAATACACAGTGGTAGAGAACTGCAACGAAACTGGCACCAGCCTTCAATGCAAAGACTGAATATCTCTTTCAGTCCTGCCCTCGTGGAGGGTCTTCCCTTAGGGATGTCTTTTGAGTTGCCCAACCTTTTAGAATGCCTCTCGCTTCCCAAGGTTGCTCTTTCCTCTTCACCCAACATCCGATTCTTGAGTCTGCCAATGCAAGACCTTACATTGGAAGAGGAGTTGAAAGGTCTTGCATTTTCCCAGATAGAGAAAGTCTCTGGCTGGCTTTGATCCAACTGATTAGCCGGCATCAGGAAAGACTCCTCTCTTGCCCTGTTATTCTGCTGTCTCTCCTGCCATCTTGTTACCTCAACCATCCCTTCTTCCTCTTCCCCTTCTGACTCTGAATTCATTCCCACACGTTCGGTTGCTTCTGCAGAGATGCTGGACCCAATCCTAGACGGTATTTCCTTTCTGGATCCCAGGCTGGTTACAAGAAACAGTCCTGACAAATTTCTATTTCTTGGAAGGTGTCCCCTTTAAGCTGTCTGAAATTGCTGCATAATAGTCTATGGGCCAAGAGCTGAAAATTGTTGTATTGGTATCAAGTAAGGTGGCAAAACAATTATTACAACCAGTTACTTGTAAGAGAATTCATTAGCTTTCCAACGCAGTTTTAAAATTTTAAATCGGACTCTTGGTTCACATATTACAGCTTAAATTAGAAAAGTTAGATAAACATGGCTTTGGCCATCTTGATGACAGCATAAAAAGCTTAAGCCACCAGTCAGAATGGGCTATCATATGAAAACGCAATCCACAGACATACACCTTTTAAAAAATCATAATGAAGTTTTGCCATCTTCACCATTTTTGGTCTGCCCCACGGGCTATAACTCTTAAACATGGATCATGAGCAGAAAAGCTTCTGTCATTAGGACAACCTACACTGAAGTGCCCTGGAAAGGAGAGTGAGTAATTTTGGATTGTATCTATTATTTTGCCCTACAGGAGAACATTTCCGGAGTATTCAACAAGACCTGTGCCATCAGCTATACCTCCTACCGAAATGTCTTCCCCATCTGGACCCTGGGACGCTTTTCTCGTCTATATCCTGCCAGCCCTGTGGCTGGCAATTCCTTGACCTGAGGCATGAAATAGTGGAGAGAAGGGACTGGCTGGAGGAATGGCAGATGGGCATAGATTGCCATTCACCTCTTCCTAGGTGTGGAGCTGGTAGCCAAAGTGAACTGCCAGTCTCCCTGACGTTCTTTATATGTTTCTAAACTGCTGGGCTATTCAAGGATGACTGGAAGACTCTGTCTTAGGAAACCAGTAAGGAGGGAGGATTGGTGGAAGGCGGTAAAAGCGTCTCCAGATGGCTTGACGTCCTCTTGGTTCTTGCTGTGTTCATACATACTAAACAAGGAGTTCTCGCAGGTACAGTGTTTGTTTCCACACGTACAACCTGTGAGCTGGCTAACTTCCCTTAGCTGTATGTAACATGTAACTGATGCTTACTTACTAGAGTCCTTTAACATGACCCTATTTTTTGCCGGTTCTGAATCTATTGAACTCTATGCACTTACATGTCACTCGCAAATGGTGTTGGGCAGGTGTGATCCTGCTGCTCCACTTACATTGGTTCTATACCTTTAGAGAAATTGAGGTGAATAAACAAAGAACATGATCATGAGTGATGTGATCCCCCCCCCCTTAGTCTTTCTTTCCCTCCCTTCTTTAGGGAGGTGTTCATTTTTCCAACGTGCCACTGAGAGTCCTGTAGTACATCCCGCAGACTCTAATCTAGATGTGCACCTGGCAGCAAAATGGAGTCCTGAACTGTACTATTTTTCAGACTGCAGTGGGCAATTCATGTTTTTAAATGCTCCCCTACTTTTTTTTAAAGTTCATTGAAAGAAGAAAATTAGCAGACCATTGGGGACAGATCCAGCAGCTTTCCATCTGGTGTGGTCGTTTACTAGCAAGGAGGGTTTATTTACTTGGGGAAGCATAAAAAAATGGATGGAGTGGTGCCTTCCATTCGACTACCTCATTGCCATCTGTTTCTGCTGCATGTGTAGATTTGACTGTAGATCGGAATGGAATGGAAATCAGTACTGGCCTGTGCTTCGTTTGCCTGTAGTCCATAAACAGGACTGACTGTGCACACCCAGTTCTACCTAGTGATGGAAATTCTAGCCAGGTTGGAATATGAAATGACTAGATCTCACTGAGCAGGGTTTCCCCCTTTATTTCCTATCCTTTCCTCTCATTACTGTCAAAAGATTTTTCTGTGGGTAAAGATCCACGTCCTGGAAGTTCTGCTGGGGCTGATCATATCCATGGATTGCGTGCTGGAGTGCCTACGGACTTTCCGTTCCAGACAAAGATCCTAGTCGGCGTCAATTTCCCACAAAATAAAACATGTTGTTAAGGGACACGAAAAGGGAGAATAGTCTCAGGTTGCTAGAAATGAATTAATTGGAAACAAGCCCAACATATTTTGGCCTCTTGCTGTTTATTAGGCCTTCTTCCAGGAGCTTCAACAATGCGTATATAAAAAAGCATGAATGAGACAACACAGAACTAAAATAGTTTTCTTTAAGTTTTACAATTTTATTATTTTCTACAAAAGAAGAAAGAAAGAAAAAACTTAACAGAACGTCACACACTTAATTAACCATACAATACAGTACAACTAGTAAAAACACATACAGAACATATAAGGCCATATTCCATTTAAGGCATTCTTCATGGCAGGCATATGGGCTATCTATTACTTCACTTTAGTCATCACAGTATTATGTATTAAGACCACAGATTATATGTAAAAACCACAAACATATAAATCATTCTTTTGCAACTCTTGCATATATTCTATCAGAGGTTTCCAGTCCGATACAAACGAGGTTTGGTCATGTGGTACTTTGTCAAAAGCTTTGCTGAAGTCAAGATATATGACGTCCACAGCATTCCCACAGTCCACAAGGGAGGTTACCCTATCAAAAAATGAGATCAAATTAGTCTGACAGGACTTGTTCTTGACAAATCCATGTTGGCTTCTAGTGATCACCGCATTGATTTCAAGGTATTTACAGATTGACTTCTTTATAATCTGCTCCAGAATTTTCCCAGGGATGGATGTCAGACTGACTGGTCTGTAGTTCCCAGGTTCCTCTTTTTTGCCCTTTTTGAAGATAGGGACAACGTTAGCCCTCCTCCAGTCGTCCAGCACCTCACCCGTCTTCCATGATTTTGCAAAGATAATAGACAAAGGTTCTGAGAGTTCTTCCGCTAGCTCCTTCATTACTCTAGGATGCAGTTCATCGGGCCCTGGAGAGTTGAACTCATTCAAGGAAATTAGGTGTTCTTTGACCATTTGTTTATCAATCTCAAACTGTAATCCTGCCCCCTCAACTTCTGCTTCACTTTTTCCAAGGGGGTCATAGACCCGCTTTTGGGAGAAGACTGAGGCAAAGTAGGAATTGAGCACTATTACTACCATCAGAAAAACCACTAGCAGTTCTCCTCTGCTCACAGGACTTTCTGTGGGTTTAATTCCTTCAGGGTAAACAGGTCATTAACTCCTCTCTGCTGGAGGATGAGCTGCGATTCCCCATCTAAATCTCCCTCACTTTACCTTTTGTAGTGGTTGGGATAGCTTTGCCCATTATGAAGTATGTATAATCTGTAGTATGGGTTGGTTGGTTGGTTCTTTCTGTGGTCCTGCATAAGGTCTCCATTGAGATGTGCTAGGTATTTTACTATTTTATTTGATTTCGTGTTTCTTCAGTACCGTTTTGAGCCAATATTCATAGACAGACCAATATGACCATGTGACTAGATACTCATAAGCAAAGATCTATGTGGATGCTTATAGAGAGCCTACTTAATTCACCATTCCAACTGTACCATGAATTCCACTGCAGAAAGGCCAGGTTTTACCCAAATAAATGATTTTAGTGGAGCAACAGAGTGTTCCGCTAAGAACTAGTGACATCACAATAGTGTAGGAACATTCTAAGCCTGAGGAGTTTCCCGTCAGCCTTTCAAAGCACTGGGACAAGTGACCTGTCCAGCCAAGGCTGTCCCTTACAAATTAATCCTTCCTCATTACGGAGAAAGAAGAGGATGACCGAAGAGAGACAGTGGATGAAAAGAATTCAGGAAGAAAATGCACACCTGAAAAATGAAATCCGGCTGCTCAAGGAAAACTATGAATTACGCATATTGTTGGGTCAGCAGTGTGAAAACAGCAGTCAGGTTCAGTTATTAGCATCTCAGATTTCTCCAACATATCCTGAAGCTGGTTCATTAGTAAAAGGAGGTAAGAAGTAAGCTATGCCAGTTTATGAAAAGCCCTTTAACGGCAAACAAATTATAAGTACATCCTTGTGTATGTGTGTGCCTAAATTTATATGCACAACTCACACAGGCATGATGTAGTAATCCTATTTGAATGAAACCCTCGGACCAAATATTTGCACAGATAATGGAAACCTACAATGGCCCCGACCTCCTTGTCCAAATGACACTCTTTAGCAGCCCAGAGCTTCAGTGGGAAAAAAGTTGAATATGGGCCTAACTCACCCTTCATTCACTCACACCCACACCCACAGATATGGGGCAGCCTCAAGGAGGGTGTTCCAGTCTGAACGCTTTACTTTCCTGATAAAATGAAAATGGAACGAATGTCTATCATCTTTGTTTGAAAACCTTCTAGACCAGATTACTGCCCCTGTGCCACCATACAAAGGCAGGAGATCTGTCAGCTGGCCTGGCTCAGTGTGGACTGAGCTGGGCCAGCTGGTGGATGTCAGACTGGGGAGGAGGAGGCTGGCAAAAGCTTGCCAAGTTCCACACCCTCCCAAATGGATTCTTTCAACATCCCCAGTGAAGAGACATGACCCAGAACACCAAAAGGAGGATGACATGGTCGGCCCTACCAACATGTCCAGCCCCAGGGGTGTGTGTCCAGCACCAAGGGGGTGTGCCCACCTGAACATAGCCTTGGTCACATATCTGATTTTACAGCACACAATTAGACAAATTTATTTATTTAAAACATTTGGATCTCGCCCTATATCACTAGGATCTCAGGGTGGCGTACAGATAAAATCATACAATGTAAAACAATACATATACACAGCTAAAAACAAACCATTAATCAAGTTAAAACCAGAATATAATTTAAAAGCAGTAAAAACAAAACAGTTAAAACAATGTGCGAGCTTGGTGAATTTAACAATTAAAGGCTTTGTTAAAAAGTCATGATTTTACTTGGTGCTGGAATAGAGTCAGCGTTGGTGTCAGTCGGGTCTCCAAGGGGAGGGCACTCCACAGTCGGGGTGCCACCACAGAGGAAGCCCTCTCCCATGTCCCACCACAGCATATGTGTTGCATTGGTGGGATGCGGAGGAGGGTGCCTCCAACAGATCTCAAGTCTCGGGCAGGCAGATATAAGGAGAGGCGCGCCCTCAAGTATCGAGGTTCCAAGTCATTTAGGGCTTTAAATGTCATTACCAGCATCTTGAATTCTGGCCGGAAGCGTATAGGCAGCCAGTGCAATTCTTTTAAGACCGGTGTTATGTGGTCTCTAGGATGTGCCTGCCAGCAGTCTAGCTGCTACTTCCAAGTCGTCTTCAAGGGCAACCCTACATAAAGTGTATTGCAGTAGTCTAATCGGGAAGTTGCCAGTGCATGCACCACTGTGGCTAGGTTTTGCCTGTCCAGGAAAGGTCGTAGCTGGTGGATCAGCCAAAGCTGGCCCCAGATACTCCATGCCACAGAGTCCACCTGCTCCTTCAGAGGGAGTGCAACCCAATCCAGAGCAGGTCGCTTACCTAATTCCAGGACTCGGGAGCCACCAATCCACAGAGCTTCCGACTTATCAGGATTCAGCTTCAGTTTATTGGCCCTCATAGAACCTAAGAAGTGCCCTGATGCTGGTTCAGACCAAGGGTCCATCTAGTCCAACACTCTGTTCACATAGTGGCCAACCAGCCATCGGTTAGGGATGAACAAGCAGGGCATGTTGCAACAGCACCCTCCCGACTATGTTCCCCAGCAACTGGTGCACACAGGCTTATTACCTTGAATACTGGAGATAGCACACAACCATCAGGGCTAGTAGCCATTGATAGCCTTTGCTCCAGGAATTTATCCAATCCCTTTTGAAGCCATCCAGATTGGTGGCCATCACTACATCTTGTGCTAGTGAGTCCCACAATTTAACTATGTGCTGTGTGAAGAAGTACTTTCTTTTATTTGTCCTGGATCTCCCACCAATCAGTTTCATGGGATGACCCCATTGGGTTCTAGTATTTTGAGAGAGGGAGAAAAATGTTGCCCTGTCCACATTCTCCATATCATGCATAGTTTTGTACACCTCTATCATGTCTCCAGTTAGTCTCCTTTTTTCCAAGCTAAACAATCACAGTTGATGTCACCTTCCCTCGTAGGGGAGATGATCCACCCTCATAATAATTTTAGGTGCCCTTTTCTGCACTTTTTCCAGCTCTATAATATCCTTTTTTAGGTGTGGTGACCAGAACTTTACACAGTATTCTAAGTGTGGTTGCACCATAGATTTGTATAACGGCAGTACGATACTGGCTGTTTTATTCTCAATTCCTTTTCTTATAATACCTAACATGGAGTTTGCCTTCTTTACAGGGGCCGCACACTGGGTTGACACTTTCACCCAACTGTCCACCACAATCACAAGATCTCTTTCTTGTTTGGTCACCGCCAGCTCAGATCCCATTAGGTTATACTTGAAGTTGGGTTTTTTTACACTTGCTTACATTGAACTACATCTGCTATTTGGATGCCCAGCTTGGAGAGATCCCTTTGGAGCTCTTCACAATCCCTTTGTGTTTTAACAACCTTAAATAATTTGGTGTCGTCAGCAAACTTGACCACTTCACTGCTCCTAATTCCAGATCATTTATGAACAGGCTGAAAAGAATTGGTCCCAATACCGATCCCTGTGGGACCCCACTATTTACTTCCCTCCATCAGGAGAATTGACCATTTATTCCTACTCTCTGCTTTCTGTTCTTTAACCAGTTACTGATCCATAAGAGGATCTCTCCTCTTATTCCATGTCTACTAACTGTTGCCGTTGGCTCATTATAGGTTTCCAGTGTTGAACCCAGAGCCTGTCTTGACGAAGGGTTTGCCCCGGGGTGGAATCGGAGTGGTGGCTGGACAACTATATGACGCAGTCACCATCCCGAAGCCATCCAGGGGCAAACCTCCTAAACTCCGCTCCAAAAAAGTTGGGAGCACTTACCCTGACTTTTTTTGGACACGGAGGCATGCCACAGCTGATGGCAACTGCTGATTGGTCACCATTGGCTGGAGGAGGGATGGTTCGGGCACCGCACATCCCTCTCTTCCTCCCCCTCTGGCTGCCCCATTCCTTCCCTTCCTCTTTTAATTTTTTTTAATCTATAGATGTGATCCTGTATGCCACCTTGAAATCCTAGTGATATAGGTTAGGATACAAATGTTTTAAATCAATCAATAGATAAAAATAAATAATTAAATAAGGGGGGAGAGGAATGGGACAGCCAGACGGGGTGGAAGTGAGAGAACCTCCCTCTGACCTCCCTCTTGCTGCCCCGTTCCTCTTACACCCCCATTTTTTAATTTCTTATCTATAGATGCGATCCTTCACAGATTAAAAAACCCAATGTGTGTAATGAACGGTGCAATAAGAGGGAGGTCAGAGGGAGGAGAGTTGGTTCGTGTTCCTGTCTTCCTCCCCCTCTGGCTCCCCATTTTTTTTAAAATTATTATTATTTATAGATGTGAAGGATCACATCTATAGATAAAAAAGGGGGGAAGAGGAATGGGGCAGTGAGAGTGGGAGGAAGACAGGGATGTGAACTGGTTCTCCTCCCTCTGACTTCCCTCTCATTGCCCCGTTCCTTCCACACCCCTTTTTTTATCTGTAGATGCAATCCTTCGCATTTAGAGAGGGAGGAAATGTGGGGAGGGGAGGAATGGGGCAGTAAGAAGGAGGAGAGCCAGTTCACATCCCTCTCTTCCTCCCCCCTCTTGCTACCCTGTTCCTCCCCCTCCCCACATTTTGCACTTGCGCTCCTTCTGGTGCAGGTGCCAGGAAGGAGCGGGAGGGCAGGAGCCTGAGGCCTCCCGGCACCAATCTGCTGCTGGCAAGATGGGACCCTAGTTTCCATTGCACTAAAAGAGAAAGATCCATCCTTGCGTTTTGCATGTCCCATAGTGGAGACTCACAGCTGTGCATTTCTGTGCCAAAAAGCATTTCATGCTGCTGTGATGAAATTGTTTCCCACCTAAAATCATCCATGATGGAGAGAAATCAATCTGCCTACCTTTACAAGTTGATGCTAAATGAATAATCCAGACTGTGCCTCTAAATCGACGGTGGCCCAATCTTTACTTCTCTCCTCCTTACTTCTGCAAAAAGAGTGTTTGCCTGTTCTATAAAATAACTTTTGTTATAGTCGGGCAAAACATATTAATGTATAGAAGAGGGAATTTGTGCTAGTACAGAGTCTCTTGCAAGAGTGGAAAAGCTGCACAGATCAAAGAGAAAGGGATGCTGGTCGCTCTTCTCCTTTCCCTCCTCTTTAAAATGACCCAAATGGAAAATGGCTGTGGTGCCACTAGTGAAACTCAGTGTAGGGGCCTGCCTTGAGGAGGGGTTTGCCCCGGGGTGGGTCCACAGTGGCGGCAGGTCGTCTGTATGATGCTGCCGCCATCATGGCGCCCTCCCGAGGCATTCCCCCGAAAGCCTCGCTTAAAAAGGTCGGGCACTCACCCCGACTTTTTCAAGCCAGCGAAAGGCAGACACACATCTTCCATCTATCCCCCTCCTCCGGCTTTATGCCAGAGGTGTATCGCCAGCCACTGGCGAACCCAGATTGGGTCACCATCGGCAGCAACAGGGGGAGGGGTGGTGCAGCAAGCCAAATGGCTGCTGGGCTGGCTACATGCCTCCGTGGACCCCTGGTGCAGCACAGTTAAAGAGGGAAAAAAGCCAAAGTAGAGCCAAGTGCGATGGGCCAAGACAGGTGGCAGTTGACAGCCAAACAAATTGACTGACTGCTGGTCTGCCTCTGCGTAAAATCATACCCCCCAAACAATTGCTGGTGCGCTGGTGCGCTGAGACAGGGGCAGGCGGCTCCTCCCTCCCCCGTGTCACAACCCCCTCACTCTCTCCTTCGGCTGCCTGGCCGCCTTCTCTGGGGAGAGCCAAGATTAGCCCCGTCCTCCCAGGAGAGCAAGGTAAAGGGGGGGGGGGGAAACCAAGGAGGGATGCACTGAGCCACAGTGGCACCCATCCAGTGGTGTGGCAGAGCGGCTCCTCCCTCCCCTCCTGCCACAACCCCCATGTTCTCTCCTTCCTGATGTTCACGATCGTATCTCGGCATGTCTCTCAGATATCTCAGCTTGGTTGCTTCATCGTCGTTTGAAACTTAATATGGCAAAGACTGAATTGCTTGTTTTTCCTCCTAAACCTTCTCCTCATCTCTCATTCTCTCTTACTGTCAATGATGTTACGCTTACTCCGGTCAAGGAAGCTCGTAGTCTTGGCTTTATATTTGATTCCTCGCTCTCCTTTATTCCTCATATTGAGGCAGTAGCTAAATCCTGTCATTTTTTCCTGTATAATATTGCCAAGATTCGATCATTTTTGTCTGTCTCTTCTGCCAAGACTCTTGTTCATTTCTCGGTTGGACTACTGCAATCTTCTTCTCACTGGCCTTCCTTCTTCTCACATCAGTCCGTTGGTTTCTGTTCACCACTCTGCTGCTAAGATCATCTTCTTGGCTCGCCGCTCTGACCATGTTACTCCACTGCTGAAATCTCTTCATTGGCTTCCAATTCACTTCAGAATCCAATATAAACTTATCCTGTTGACCTACAAAGATTTTCACTGTCTAGCTCCTTCCTATCTCTCCTCTCTCATCTCACACTATTACCCCGCTCGTGCTCTTCGCTCCTCTGATGCTATGTTTCTCACCTGCCCAAGGGTCTCTACTTCCCTTGCTCTGCTTCGTCCATTCTCTTCTGCTGCCCCTTATGCCTGGAACGCTCTTCCAGAACATTTGAGAACTACAAGTTCAACCGCAGCTTTTAAAGCTCAGCTAAAAACTTTTCTTTTTCCTAAAGCTTTTAAAACTTGATTTTGTTCTGACTTTATACTGTTAGTTTTACCCTACCCAGTGCCTGTTTACCCTACCCTGTGCCTTTCTCTTCCCCTCCTTATTGTTTTATTATGATTTTATTAGAATGTAAGCCTATGCGGCAGGGTCTTGCTATTTACTGTTTTACTCTGTACAGCATCATGTACATTGATGGTGCTATATAAATAAATAATAATAATAATAATGGGGATTTGAAGGCTCACAGTGCCAATGCACTGCTGTCAAGATGGGGGCCTGGTCAGGATGCAAACCCAATGGCCTTCAGGAATAGGGGCCCTTCCACACGTCGTCCCCAGAGCGCATCTATTCAACCCCAGTGCACTCTGAGGACGATTGTGAAACTTGCCTATAAAAGAAACAACGAAACGACGAAAAAAAGCTTTTTTTGAAGAAGGTTGGAGAGAGAGCTGCTTCCGCTCTCTCCTCTGCCTTCTTCCGCCAAGCTATCCGTCCCGGGCGGGAAGCAGGAAGCTGGGTAGCGCCGGCGCCGGCGCGGAGGACGTCTTTTCATCGTTTCTTTTATAGGCAAGTTTCACGATCGTCCTCAGAGTGCACTGGGGTTGAATAGATGCGCTCTGGGGACGACGTGTGGAAGGGCCCTAGGATGAAAGCTAAACACACTGACTGGGAAGTCAGCCCCATGGGGCGTTGGTGGAGGTTCTGATAAACATGCATAAGACCAGGGTATAAGTTTTGAAATATCGCTGCCTACTTTTAGGAACGATATTCTGAAGTGATCCTTTGAACATTTGTACCTGGACATGTTAGATAGCAATTGATTTTGATGTATCTTTTACCTGAACTAAGTTGATAACTTCATAAGGTCATTCTGCCAAACTATATGTTAGAGCTGGTTCTTAGACTCTAGTCAGTTGCAAATATGCCCATAGCATTCCTGGCTGTAGTTGGTAACACTGGTTGTTGTCGTTGTCGTTGTTGTAGCAGCAGCTCAGCATATTGGAAGAGAAGATTTCAATTATCCTCCATCCATCATCTCCAAGGAGACCACGGTTCTGCCCTGTCCCAGTGCCCAGGCACAAGTTAGGCAGCTTCACAACGATGTGCCCCTTTTTCAGCCCAGAAGTGGGGAGAGGAAGTCCACACGCTTGACAAGCACGTCATGTTCTACCATTGGAGGAAAACAGCTTGAGGAATCCACAGATATCTCCATGCTGAAGAAAGCTTGGCTAACAGATGGCCCTTTCCCTGGAGGTGATAAAGCTCAAACTCCATTACCACTTAGCATTGGTGAGAAATTGTCACCTGATGTCAACTGTGTGTATGTATACACATGTGTGTGTGTGTGTGTGTGTGTGTGTGTGTGTGTGTGTGCATGGGAAGGTGGCAGGGGGCTGAGGGCAGTATCCAATTTGACCATGGTTTATGCATTGGAGAGTTAAAGCTTCATAGAGGAAGTCCTGAAATGACTAGAAATATTCATTCTGGATCGGGACAGGTTTACTAAGCTCCCTTATGTGAGTTCTGCTGACTTGACCCATTCCATAAACAAGCCTGCTTCAGGAAGCACTAAATCCTGGTTGCAGAAGTGGTGGCTACAACAGAATCGGCAGGGGTGCAGCGCCCCTGTTGGATCGTGCCCTGAGCTTACTCTTAGGCTCATTTGAACATGACCCAGTTTCAACCCATGAGAACAAACATAGAATGTATTATTTATAATCATGGTATATAAGAACTTCTGATCTCTGGGGCAATTTAAATGGCAGCCAGGTTCCTCTCAGCCATTTTTTCTTTAGCCATTGATGCTTCCCACTTGTGACCAGGGAGTTTCTTTTGCTTCATCAAGCACAGGAGGTGCCATTTCTAAATGTCAGAGCAATTCAGGTGGTTTGCAGTGGTATGCAAAATTGAAAGTTTATATTAATGTAAAAGCAATAGTTGACTCTCTCTCTCGCTCTAATCTCTACCCTCTCTCATCCATCTATCTATCTATCTATCTATCTATCTATCTATCTATCTATCTATCTATCTAGTTCCCGTTTCATTCCTTTATTGCCCTCCCCTCTTGTTTAAATATAAGAACATAAAGAAAAACCCTGCTGAATTAGACTAAGGGCCCATCTAGTCCAGCTTTTTGTTCCCACAGTGGCCAACCAGATCCCCATGGGAAGACCAGAAGCAGGACATAAGTGTAACAGCACCCTCCCACCCCAGCAACTTGTGCACACAGCCATGCTGCCTCTGATACTGGAAGTAATATTTAGCCATCAGGACTTGTAGTCATTTGTAGCCTTAACCTCCATGAATTATTCCAATCCACTTTTAAAACCATTCAAATTGGCAGCCATCCCTACATTTTCTGGTAGTGAATTCCATAGTCTAAATATGGGCTGTGTGAAAAATACTTCCTTTTATCTCCCACTGATCAGCTTCATGGGATGGCCTTGAGTTCTAGTATTTAGAGAGAGGAAGAGTAATGTCTCCCTATCCACATTCTCCACACCAGGCGCGTGATGTCCTTCATTGTTTGCCGGCTTCCTAAGCAAAAAATCCCTCCAAACTTCGTAACCTTCCCTTATGGGGAAGTTGCTTCAGCCCCTTGATAATGTTCGTTGTCTGTTTCTGCACGTTTTCCAGCTCTATAATATCCTTTTAGAGGTTCAGCGACCAGAGTTATACACAGTATTCCAAGAATGGTTGAACAATAGATTTGTATAAATTATAATATTGGCAGTTTTTAAATAATAATAATAATTTTATTCATTTCCTAATCATCCCTAGCATGGAATTTGTCTTTTTCACAGCAGACACATATGGGATCGAGGTTTTCATTCAGCTCTTCCCATAGTCCAAGGATTGCTCTTCTGGTCTATCACTGTGAGCTCAAACCCCATCAGTGTTTATGTTGGGGTTATTTGCCTTAATGTGAATCATTACGCTTGCTTACATTAAATTACATTGAACCACATTTGCCAGTTTAATGCCCATTTCCCCAGATTGGAGAGATCCTTTTGAGGCTCTTCACTGTTCATTTTTGTTTTAGCCACCCTAAATAATTTATCATTGTCCACAACTTGTTCAGTTCATTTATGAACAAGTTCAAATGGATCTATAAGAGGACTTTTTTCTTCTTATCTCATAACATTGTGACAAGCCTTTTGGAAGTTCAAGTAAACTATGTTCAATGGAATACCTCTGTCCATTCTCTTTTTGACACTCTCAAAGAACTCTAAAATATTAGGCAGGATGCACCCTTGCAGAAGCTGTGCTGATTCTTCTTCAGCAAGACTTGTCCATCAATATGCTCCTTAATTTTAGCTTTAATAACATCTTCCACCGATTTACCTTGAACAGACATTATGCTAATCAGTCTGTAATTTCTTGAATCCCTTTTCTTAAAAATGCTATTATATTGGTTGCTTTCCAGTCCTGTAATATAAAAAACTGATCTTAGGAACTTGTTACATTATTTTGATAAGATCAGCAATTTGACATTTAGATCCAGTTATTCGTTTGTTTTCAGTATGACAATAAGGTCCAGAACTTCTTCTCTTGTCAGTAGTTGCCTCAGCTCCACAGACCCTCTTCCTGAAAATGTTTGTTTAAGCATGGTAAAGACAGATGCAAAGAATTGATTTGACTTCTCTGCAATCTTGCTATCCCCCCTTAGTATCCATTCAATTCCCTTGTCTTCCTACAGCAGCCTTCCTCAACCTGGGGCGCTCCAGATGTGTTGGACTGCATCTCCCAGAATGCCCCAGCCAGAGCTGGCTGGGGCATTCTGGGAGTTGTAGTCCAACATATCTGGAGCGCCCCAGGTTGAGGAAGGCTGTCCTACAGTCCCTCTGCCTTTTGTAACTGTCATCCCTGCCTGCAGCATCAGCCATAGGAATGATAGCAGATTTTCCTGCTGTTGTATGTTTTTAAAATGTTGTTGGTTACTAGCATTATCTTACCAGCAACATGAGCACAAAATTCATTTTCAATGCTTGTTTGCTTGCATTTCTTTTTGGACTTTTGCCTTCCTTTTTGTGCTCTTTGTCTGGACAAGACTTCTGAAGGAAGCCTCTAAGTGAACTTGACAAACTAGTAAAACATAAAACATAACTCGTACTGCTTAAATCTTGAGATTGCTTTCAAGTAACAGTAAGATAATTAATATCCTCTTATGCCCACCTTTTATTCATCTGATGGGGAATATAATTCAGTTAATTTGAAGCAAGTGTTGGTGTTTCAGATGACCATTCTACCAAACACATCACCACACCAATGGTAAATGTGTTCTCGAATTCTCTGTACTAATTAGCATGAGAATATCATCTCATGGTAACTGGATGCCCATCACCCTCTGGACTCAAAGGCTGATGGGCAACCTATGCAAAGTGGGAAGAGCATGGAGGCGATTTTGGCCTCCGTGCCCCCCCCGGCCCCCCCTGCATTTTGGCTGGTTCAGACTCCTGGGTCCGAGAGTGGAGCTGCCTCTGACCACAGATTTGGGAATCAGAAAAATCCTATCTCTCCCCCCCTCCCCGACACTATCTAGTTTGCTCCCTAAGCTACACTGTGGTGTGAAAACAATATATGGTGCTGCTCTACTATCAGCATGTATGGGTATACATTTACTTATTTATTTATTTATTTATTTATTTATTTATTTATTTATTTTATTGCATTTCTGTACTGCCCAATAGCCGAAGCACTCTGGGCGGTTTACAAAATTAAGACAATTCGAAGTATAAAACAACAGTATACAACCATAATGTAAAATACAATATAAAAGCACAACCAAAGATAAAAACAGCAGCAATGCAAAAATACAAATTTAAAATACAAATTTAAAACAGCAAAGTTAAAATTTATTTACAGACTGTTAAAATGCTGGGAGAATAAAAAGGTCTTCACCTGGCGTCTAAAAGCATATAACGTAGGTGCCAAGCGAACCTCCTTAGGGAGCTCATTCCACAGCCGGGATGCCACAGCAGAGAAGGCCCTCCTCCTTGTAGCCACTTGCCTCACTTCCTTTGTATACATTTATTTATTTATTAAATTTATAATGCCTCACTGTTAAGTTAAACCTTTTGTTAGATTTGATTTTTCTCTGCAAACTGTATTTGAGGGGAACCAACTGCTTGTATGCATGTTAGTATAAGTAGACCATTTAAATAAGCATCCAGACGAAATTGACCATGGTAAGTTACATGTTCAAATGCAGCAAGAGTAGTAAACTCTTCATTCCACTGCCTAATAGATGGTTGGTCTCTATCCTTCTAGGTGTGGAATATAAGTTTCTTTGGAACTGTTGGGTCCACATTTCTGTCTATCTGTTAATCTCCACATTTCTAGAATATAATTTTAAAATATATGAGCATCCACAATTATCACAGATATTTCAAGAACAAAATGTATGCAGACAGTAATTTTCTTGTCTTGCTGTTTCTTTGTATTTTTAAAGTCACCTATCACTAAATGCACTTTGTTGTAGCTCAGTACAAGGCTGGAAGACTACTCAGTTCAAAAGATACGCCAAGTCACTCATCAACATGGGCAGAAGAATTAGATTCCTCAAACCCTACCAGTGCGTCAAACAAGCAAGACGTCCAGGCACAGACCCCATTTTCAGATGACCTCAAAATCCACAAGGGAAGTTCTTCCACAGGGGTTTCCGAAAGGCAGCCCTATCACTTTTTAAGTAGTGCCCAGGATTCAAGCATAGAACAATCACAGCTTGAATCTCAAGAGATGCCCAGGAAGAAGAGAGTCTGGTTTTCAGATGCACCAGGCACAGACAAGTTAAGGAAGTTCCATACATTCTACTTAAATGGTAATACTGAGATGTTGCTAGTGATGGGTGATGAAGACATTATGAGGTGAAAAAGCATTGTGATAAATGCAAGTGTTGTCTTCTCAAATAAGGGGGTCTTTTGGGCCTCTGTGGGGTAAAAGAAAACCTGAGTGCAAACTGTCCTCTCCTACATGGACATAGACACATTTGTTTGTATGAGCACAAGTGAGGTCCAGCCCAGGTGAGACTAGAGATGTAAAGTTTCTGGAAATTTTGAAGCCGTGGGGGAAAAAAAAAAACATTTTCCCCAGGGTTTTTCCAGAAAGAAACAGAAATTTTTGGAAAAATTGAAATAAAGCAAAATTAACACATTTTACAGATTGAAAGTCACTTCGTTACTTTAGGAACATAAAATGTAATTATGTCCAAGTTGTTTGGCATAAAATTATTACATTTGGTATATTAAAAGTACAGTGTATTCAAATTATTATTACAAACTGAATTTACTTTTTAAAGTTTTTACTTTCTTTGGTAACAAATGGAGCTACAAGCTCCTGAACTGTTAGGAACACTTGAACTGTAAGGAACCTCTTTGGTTTTTGCCAGTTTATGAGGAGCAGGCAAAAAAACAACAAAAAAACAACAACACAATTTTAAAAAACAACAGAAGAAACTATCAACATTAGTAACAAAGAAAATTATTTATGTCTCTGCTAGTCCTCCACAGTGTTAAGTTGACATAAAGCACCAAATCCCAATTCAATGAATATGCATGAAATTTAATCAGACACAGTTTCAGTCTCTGCTTCAATGGCAGTGCTGCCCCCTAGAGGCAGAAATGTATCTTGCTTTTGCATTTGCGAGTTGTATACTCAGTTTGCAACCTAGGACTTGCTTGTCCTCGGTGCACAGAAATTGTAATAATCTGATACTGCACATAGTTTTTAGAAATCATTTGGAAAAGTAAATATCTGAACACCTTGTCTTAAATATTTTATTCTTCATGCTAAAATAAAACACCCCATAATCCATTTTCTTCATTTCCCCCTAATTTTTCATAAAGCCCCCAAAAAGGCTTCAAAAAACCCCCATACAGTTTCTTCCCAAAGTTTCTCAGGTCCCCCCCCCCCCATTCTCTTCTTGACTGGCATTTAGTGGCTACTAAGAGCAAGGCCTTCTCATTAGCAGCACTAGCTCTGTGGAATATGCCCTCCCTGTAGAAGCCTGCCTGGCTCCGGCTGCCATGGAGCAACTCTTCCAGGAGGGATTAGGGGGGGGGTGTCAGCTGATGCTGTGGGTGGGGAGGGCTCTGCCTGAGACATTTTTCTGTTTCTGCTCATTGTTATTAGCTTCGTTGTGTGGAAATGACAACCAAATTACTTGGTTTTGTTGTTGTGTACCTTCTGTACTTTAATTTTGATTTCAGTTATATAGTAAAAAATATAAATTTTACTAGTATGACTAACATGACTAATAATAATAATTACAACAGCCCAGTGGAGGTCACATTCACATTATACTCATGTGAAGGAATACAAGACTGAAGATGCCAATTTGGGGGCTGCCTTGATGATGGCGCATGGGTGCCACGTGTCCCCAAAGCCCACAGTTTCGCTCCTGCAAGGCTCTCCCCATTCCAAGGAGTGAGTGTAGGATTTAAATCCATTGGAGGAGGAGGATCCACCAACTCACCCTGCGGGCTGTCCCGTTTCCCCCCTCCTTACTTCACCGGGCTTTCCCTGCCAAAGGAATGGAGAACTTCACTTTTTTACTTTGGAGCTTCAAGGGAAAAGCCCCAGGATGGCTCTGTGGTGGCTGCTGCATCATATAAGTGCTGTAATAATAATAATAATAATAATAATAATAATAATAATAATAATAATAATAATAATAATACATTTATTTCTTACCCGCCACTCTCTTTGGATCGAGGCAGGGAACAACATTAGAACAGGAATCAATACATCTTAAAAATTCATGATTTTACATTGATCTGGATAGGCCTGCCGGAAAAGGCTAGTCTTTAAAGCTGCCTTAAAATCACACACACAGTTAATTTTACGAATCTCCTCCGGCAGGCCATTCCACAATCTGGGGGCGACAGAAGAAAAGGTCCTCTGGGAAACTGATGTCAGCCTAGTTTTAGCTGACTGAAGTAAGTTCACCCCAGGGGACCTGAGTGTGCTTGGCAGACTATATGGGAGAAGGCGACCCCGCAGGTAACCTGGACCCAAACCGTTTAGGGCTTTAAAGGTAATGACCAACACTTTGAACTTTGCCTGGAAACTAATTGGCAGCCAGTGGAGTGATTTTAATGTTGGGGTAATATGCTCACCTCTAGATGTACTGGTGACCAACCTGGCTGCCATATTTTGAACTACTTGAAGTTGCCACCGCAGAACCACCCCGAGGCTTCCCTCATGTACAGACAGCCCCTTGGGTCATCATCACCCATTGAGCCTTCAGCCTCAGAGGGACTCATATTTTCGAGGCTAGCGCATTTCAAATGATTCAAGATCCGTTATGGAGTAACTTGCACATTACGTGCAAATGCATTTAACAAACACATTTATCAAGAGAATTAGCCTCAGGGGCCTGCTGTTTGGAGAAGAGGAGCAGTGGAGAGAAAGTGGTACTTAATCTTTCTGGAACACCACCGGCCATTTTTCCTTTCAAAATTTCCGCTTACGCAGCTACTTTTCACCCTGCAGGCTAAAAATACACAAGCCTGCGCCTGAAACCCAAGAAGGGGTGGGGAACAGTTTGCGCATGCAGAAAAAAAAATGGCCAGGAGGAAAGTGGTAAACATCCATTTTTGGACAAGTGGTCATTGACATGGAAAGACCACTGTGGAGGGTTGGGACTGGAAGACCTATTCAGCCGTGAAGGTGGTTGGGTGATCTTAGGTCAGCCTTCCTCAATCTGGGGCGCTCCAGATGTGTTGGACTGCACCTCCCAGAATGCCCCAGCCAGCCGAGCTGGCTGGGGCATTCTGGGAGTTGTAGTCCAACACATCTGGAGCGCCCCAGGTTGAGGAAGGCTGTCTTAGTTCAACGCTCTGTCTCCTCTAATCATAGTGTGGTTGTGAGGATAAAAAATATAAAAAAACACTGGTGTATACAAATTAATTAATAATCCTGCATACTGATATACAAAACTCTATGGATTATCATGCAGTTTAATGTGAGGCCCTCTATTTCATGTTGCTTTATCTATAGTCCATCCTTCATTCCTTTGATTTATAGCAGTTTTTCCGAAATATTAATACTTCTTGTCCCTAAGGCGAACAATCAAAGGAAAACAAAACATAATAAAAGAGGCCAAATGATACAAGGGTCAAACTATGCATGATCCTAGCTGTATGGTTCTGCCCTTGAGTCCAGTTCTTCCCATCCACAAATTGCCAGCGTTGGGGACTCTAGAGTGGGCAGCAGCCCGGGGGGGGGGGCTTTAACCCTTTGCCTCCCGCTGCAGTCCCAATCTGGGCTGGAACCCCCAAGCCTGCCTTTTGCAGTGCAAAAATGATCCCACTGAAACAAATTGGACTCCAAACTGGATTGACAGCAATGGGCAAAGCATTAAAGCCTGAGTGCAGAACCCCCCCGCTTGCAGGCCTGATCCAACCGCCTGGTTTCCCCGATCCAGCCCATAGAGCCTCCAGGGAGGGAATTCTCTCTGTTTTCTCCAATGGGAGATGCCCCTCTACAGCCCTCTGCCATTGGGAAAGGGAGTGACAGGCACAGGAATCCCCATTGTTACTTCCAATCTGAAATTGGATCCAGGTTGCCAGCGCCAAGAAAAGCAGATGCTCTTCTTTTGCTAGGGTTTGCGTCGTGCCTGCACAGGAACACTGGCTGCCATGGCAATCCCTGGGCTCTGGCAGACAGAACTCTGCCAGCATCAGGAAACGTGGGCGCTCTTCTTAGCTCTGGCAGAGCCACTTAGCACAGTCCCCCCCCCCATGGGTGCTGTGCTGGTGCCACAAACTCTGTGTCTATCTCAGCACAGAGAAAAAATAAAAATGGGTGGGCCGGATGACATCAGTGGGCATGGCGACACCCACTTAGACATCTGGCCTGCAATCTGCCCCCCCCCAACCACCAGAAGAAAGGTTCTGCACACCTGCAGTCTGGATTAGGCCTCTCACACTGGCAAAGGTAGAACTACACTCAAGGGAAGGACTGTGTATTTAAGGACATCAGTAGTGTGGCCCTATGAAGGCCATTGTAAATCTATTAAAAACAACCAAACAAAAAGCATGCCACACCACAAATAGCCCAACGGAACATCTGAAGACCAGTGCTATAATAAGCAGTTGCCTGCTTGTTAAACAGGTGCAGCAAAGTGGCTGGATGGGCTGAGTGGGGTGGTGATGCTATCTCTGGAGCTTTGCCCAGGATCAATCCTGGTCTTCTCTTCCAGCACCAGCAGCAGCAGCAGCAGCAGCAGCAGCAGCAGCAGCAGCAGCAGCTGCTGTCCATTTTCAGAGTCTCTGGTTTAAGTTATAAATGTTGCAGTGTGGAGTGCTCCTGTACAGGGTCCTCTAGGGGGGATCTACACTATTGCTTTTAAAGCGCTTTAAAGCACTTTGAAAACGTTTTGAAAACTGTATATGCAGTGTGTCCTGGGCTCCAACAGTTGTCAAAACTGTTATAAAGCGCTTTAAAGCTGTAGTGTAGATCCCCCCCGAAGTCAGTCAGCCAGCCAGCTAGCCAGCCAGCCAAGCCTCCTCCACGCTCCTCCATTCCATTCCTGTTTTCACACAGTTCCCCATTTCCCCCTTTCATAGCCAGTCAGTGGTCTCTGCCCACTGAGCACGCGCAGTCTTCACAAGACTGATTTTGGGTTCCATCCCACTTTGGAAAGGAAAATATTATTTTTCGTACTTCTGCAAACCTTGGGGTTCCCCCCCAAGCCTCCTGAGAGTGATACCTCCCTTCCTCCGTGGGTGGGGTGTGTGCCATTTTGGCTCCCTAAGACACAGCCCTCCAAGAATTGAGTTTGTTATTAGTATATGTGATGATGAGTGAATGACTGGCATCTCAGAGAAGTATACATCTGACACACGCTTGTTTTAGTACAAGCATTCTTAACCTCTCCTAGATAACATCAGATGTAAACATTACGTATTCCCATTTCTTTCACACCCTATAGATCTAGAGATTGCTCAAAACAGCAAGAGAAACGGACGCATAGTGGGAGAGATTGCCTTCCAGTTAGACAGACGTATCCTTGCACATGTGTTTCCTGGAATCACACGGCTCTATGGATTCACAGTGTCCAATATTCCTGAAAAAATCAAACAGGCAAGTAAATTAGTCCCACCATTGAGTGACAACTTTGTCTTTTATCAAGATATTAATGACTCAGTAGAGCTCAGCATTTCAGGTGCAACCCCAGCTTCGCTGTGTAAAGCAACTGTGTGAAGTATTTGTTGGCATAATTTCTTTACACAGAGTCTTCCTTACACTGTTGTTAATCCAGCAGTAATGTCATCTTGTAAACTGTTAAAGAAGTAACCATGCCGTGCATGACAGTATACTTTACTACTTTCAATTTGTTCTAATGCAATTGAGAATGACAGAACAGATTTATTCATAGGACTGGAGAACATGTAAATTTATGCTAAACTGGGCTAAATTGCTGTTTAATTAGTTACAGGCAGGGAAAAGCTGAAATAGAAGTGTTTAATTGGAGGAGAGCCATGCAGGATCAGAACAGCTGGATCAGCTAGTTCAGCATCCTGTTGCCACTGACGTTACACAGATGCTCATTCATGGGAAGTCCACAAATAGTACTATATAAAGTGCCAAAAAGGCACACAACTACTCCAAACACCAATAAAAAGTGATAATTATGAAATAACCCATTTATTTACAATTTATAAGGATATATAAAACCAACTGATGTGTCTCCAAGTGGTTAACAATCACAATGTTGGGTACTATAACAACCAATCATATATATCATACATGCAAGAATACAAATCTAATACAGTCCAACAATATTACAGACTTTTATAACACTTAGCACCTGAGACAATACCATCGATAATATAAGTACAGAAATAGGGTTTCTTCTCATTTTCTATTCTTATCTGCGTTGCCAATACATGACAGGAATTTGCAATTAAACTTCCCGTTTACGCTGTTCCAGCTTCTTCGGACTCAATGCCATATCAAGTAATACCCTCATTAGAGCTGTTTCTGTCTTGGGGAAACAATCCCTCCAGTAAAACTCAGCTTCATTTGTTTGTTCTAGTCTTTAACAGACCGCAGGTCGCAGCTGAGTTGAGTCCGAAGAAGCTGGAACAGCTTTTTCATTTATCTTGGTCGCTTTTCACCTCTGCTCCTGCTGATGCTAAATGAAAGTCAGATGTATTATCCCTTCCTTAACGTGCTAACAGTAGCTTTATATGTGAAAATACCTAGGTCTCCATGAAATCTCTAGATGGGTCTGTGGATGAGAAAAAGTATCGAGCCATGACCCAGCGCTATCATGACCTTACTGTCCGCCTGGAGAAAATGGGATATCATACAGAGGTCCACCCAGTGTTCAGTGAATTTCTCATCAACACCTATGGCATCCTGAAGCAAAGACCAGACCTGAGCTCCAACCCCATGCACAACAGCCCTGCTGACCTCAGGAAAATGGTGATTGACATTGTGCCATCCAAGTTCCTTGGAGATACCTTACTGCTATTGAACTGTTTGTGTGAACTTTCTAAAGAAGACAATAAGGCCCTGTTTGCCTGGTAGTGCCTGCTGCAACTCTTGCTCGCAAAGCTCTCATAGGAAGAACACACAAAGACAGCATATATGTAATAAAAGGATAATCGCTGAAAGTGGGCATGGAGTATGCGTTCTGTACCAAGCTGTTGGTCACTGGTGCACTGTTTGTTCTTGTGCTTGATTCATTTCCCATTTGGTTAACTGAATATGTTGTTGTTGTCGAAATGATACTGTATTTTTTTATTTATTGAATTGTTGATAGCTGCTATTTTGGCTAGATAGGAGGAGATACATTTTAGTATAAATAAAATAAAATAAAATATAAGTAGTTGTTTAACGCTCAGTTCACAAATGCCAAATCAAGTTCTGCATCTCTCATTAAGAAGGAAAGAGATGTCAACTGGCCCAGAGCTCTCAGTTTTCTCTCATTCCAGTTAGCTGCATGTGACTTTTTCTGATGGCTGCATGTGCTCCTGAAATGCATCTATTCCCTACAGCCCACCCTCTGGGATTTAACTTTTGAAGATCCACCTCATATATCTGACCTGGATGACTAGAGAGGCTTCCCTTGTACATGGCCTTAGCTAGACCTCAGGATTATCCCAGGCAAATGGAGG
Source organism: Elgaria multicarinata webbii (assembly GCF_023053635.1). NCBI lineage: Eukaryota > Metazoa > Chordata > Lepidosauria > Squamata > Anguidae > Elgaria > Elgaria multicarinata. Next base: position 16,338,127 of record NC_086172.1, on the reverse strand, counting down.
GGTCATTCCTGCCTGCTCCTGGGATCCCCTGTGTGTCATTTGGATGCACAAGGATGATCCCGGGACAATCCCGGGATATAGGCCTGGTCTAGCTATGCCCAAAATGTGTAATGTGCTGTTATTGCAGCATATCTTGTCCTTTTTTTAAAAAAGGACATCAGAATTACATCTTGATTACTCTCACATTTGGTGCAAACCTGTGGGTGATTATTTTCCTTTATGTACCAGAAAGGCTCATGTACTATAGAGACTTTCCTTTTGCATCGCCTAAATTGAGTTGGTCTATAACTTCCTCCACTTTTATTTCAGCACATTTGTGCCACTAAACAGCCTTTGAGAAATCAAAATGGATTGTGCGCTGTCTCGTTTCCAGCTGAGCCTTCTCCCTGGTGGGAATTTCTACTCTTTGGTTTCATTAAAAGTGTCATGTGGAGCAGATGCTTTTTAGATGGAGAAGGATATTTGACTTTACACAACTGTTTTGGAATGAGTGTATTTTAGAGCATGTTTCCTGTCCAATCATAAATAATAATAATAATAATAATAATAATAATAATAATAATAATTTATTTCTTACCCGCCTCTCCACTTGGATCGAGGCGGGGAACAACAATGAATATAAAACACATTAAAAACTGATTAAAAACATAGCATCCATGATTAAAGCATCCTAACATCATTCTAAAACACTAGCTGTACCCGGTGTAACATACGCTGTTGTAGCATAACAGCCTTGGGCTGGCTGCCCAGCTTGCATGAGATTAGGCCGGGGCCGGGGCTCGCAGCAGGCGAGTGGCCTCCCACCTGGCCACTAAGGCCCCCCGGCCATGCCTTGCTCATGATCCGGACCTTCTCCCTGGGGTTCCTGTCAGCCTTGTGCCTTCAGCCCAGCTCGCATGAGATTAGGCCGGGGCCTGGGCTTGCAGCAGGCGAGTGGCCTCCCACCCGGCCACCAAGGCCCCCTGGCCGTGCCTTGGTCATGCTCTGGACTGTGGCACTACCCCCTTCAGGGGGGGAGTGAAGGGGCAGAAAAGGGGGTAGGATTATCTTGGAAAGCCTGGAGCCAGAAGTAGGGTGACCATATTTTGGAAACCAAAAAGGAGGACAAAATGGCCACCCTCAGGAGGCATGGCCACCCCAACATGCCCACCCCCAAGGCGGAGCCAACTCAACATGTCCGGCCCCCAAGGGGGTGTGGCCTCAGTCACATTTATTTATTTATTACATTTTTATACTGCCCAATAGCCGAAGCTCTCTGGGTGGTTCACAAAAAGTAAATGATAGCAACCAATGAGTGCCAAAGGCACACAACTACTATAATAATGTATTAAATACTAAAAAAAGAATTTATATAAAACTATTTCTTTATTTTTATAACTTAATAAACAACCACAACAGTCATATCACACATTAGAATAGTGGTTCCCAATTGGTGGTCTGCGTAACCCACCCAGGAGGTCCACCATGGCTTGGCATTTGAAAAACAATATACAATTGTAGAAACATATAATCACAAAATCTCAGCAATATTTTATCAATTGCCATAAACTTCTTTCAATAGGCTGTTAGCCTGTATTGCCACAAAAATTGAAACCCTAAAAAAGTAATAAAACATCAAGACTAAAAACACAAATACAAAATACAATATAAAATACAATGCCTAATATGCAGTTTCAGAATTTAACATATTTTTATTTCCTGTACAAATTCTAAGACTTTTCTTCCTGACGTGGGCTGGAATATTTTTCACCAGACCTTATTTTTCTTAAAAGGGGTGGAGTGTTTAACAGGAAACGGTAAAACTGCTTGCAAGTCCATTTCTTGTAATTATATTTAAGCTGTAAGAGTCCTTTCAGTGTCTCCACAGACAACTGGCTCCTTTCTTTCGTCCACTGTGTTTCCATCATCGAGAAGATACATTCCACATTTGCATTGTGTGACGGAATTGCAAAAAAGAACTGTGCGATCTTCAGCAGTTCAGAGTAGTAATCTGCAGTTTTTGAACTTTCAAAAAATTTAGTCCACTTTTGATGTGCCATCAAGTCTTTGAAGTCAACGTCATCACACATACTTTCAAAATATTTTTTCAGATTTGCAAACTGATCAAAGCAACTGACATCATTGATGACCACTCCCTTCTCTGTCAAGTACTGCATGGTAGTCTGCACATCAGCCCATTTTGGTTCCTCAGTCAGGGCAATCTATTTGAATATTGAGAACTCTTCTAGGGGTCTCATCCACTTCTGGAGATAGTCAATGCACCTCTTGTACTGCTGATTTACTTGGGCACAGAATGAGTCACACCGTGCATCAAGTCCCTCCCTGCGATTTTTCCCCAGGAGTTCCCTAACTTTAAGAGACAAAAAATTGTTGGTCTCCCATTCACGGAGGACGTACATGACAGAGTCCAAACATTTCAACACTTCCACCACGGAGTTGTTCTCACGCTCCAGCTCCTCGATGTATTTGTGGAACATGCTCAAGAGTGCGTGCATGTGCCAGAGGTAGATCTCGCTGAAGCTGTCTTCAAAGAACTTCTGGATCTCAGGAGGTGGATCGTCTAGAGAAAGAAAGAAGGACTTCACGGCTGGAAACATCTGTAGTAGCCTTGTGATTGCAGGGAATAAGGATAGCCACCGTGTCCTGCAGTGGGAAAGCATCTGTCTATAGTCAATTTCCACAAATTTGCAATACTCCTTCAGGCTCTCTGTTCTCACTGTGTAAATGTGGAAGAATTGGTATATATTAGAAATATTAGTATCCACTTTCACATCTAGTTTCTGTGCCCCGTAATGTACACAATTGTTCAAAATGTGTGCTGAGCAACCCACACCAATCAAAGTGGTCTTCTACAACAGCCTTTTCAAGTTTGCAAAGATGTTATTCCCTTGCTCAGCCCGCCGTAGTCCACCAAACATGGTATTGCAGTTGTCACCTGTGAAGGCAATGCACTTCTCCAACAAGCCGTTCTTCTCCAGAGTGCCTTTCACATAGTTTGCAATTGTATCTGCTGTCTCATTTGGTGTGTTTTTCAGTTCGATGAGCTTGGACTGCAACCCACCATTCTTCCAGTCAAAATACTGAACTAGAACTGGAAATATTTGCACCGCACCATGGTTGCTTGCATCCGTTGAGACTCCACAGTATGGAATGTTGTAGTCTTTCATTGCTTGCAGGGCATATTCCACAGACTGTGGTGCAAGCACAGAGCTCACAATTGCTTCTGTCTTGGTGCAAGCACTTGCAAACTTCCGGGCTAGTTCTGAGTCAGGGAATAGTGTCTTGAACAAGTCAGAGGTGCAGTCCATTGATCTAAAGGTGTGGTGATGCATCACAGTGTGGAAGGCCATTGTACCCTCCGATGCAGTGATCTCATCCTCCGTTTTGGTTCCTGGTTTCACAAAGAAATCAGTCACTTTGCAAGAAGACTTTTCTCCTCGAACAGCCGCCCTGTGCTTCGCTGAGTCCACATGGTTTTGCAAATCCAAAGCAGCTTTATGTGCAACAGACACGTAAGTGCCAGGCCTGCATATGGTGCACTCAGCCTCGTTCTCATCATGACCCTTCTTGAAGCAGGTAAATTTGGCCCTCAGCTGTGGTGTGAACTTGCACTTCGTTTTTGGCATGATAATGTATTTATGCAGTGTTGTAAACCAGAATCTAAAAGACAAGACAGTAAGAGATCACTGAGCATCTCTGAATCCTACAACAAATCTGTTAGTGTCGTGAAATGCAGGAAAAAGGGACAGAACTACAACAACAACACTTCCCTTAACATAGATTTCAACTTTGAAAAACTGCATAACTTCTTGTCCAAGGCAAAAATAATCTGGACATACTATAATTCTTAATTTTAAAGTTCAGTTGTATTGAACACCAAAGAATCCACATTAAGTGTATGTTCAACACAATAAAACAAACCCACCTTCAAAGCAGTTAGCTACAATTCACAGGCAAGTCCCTTTTAAATGCAATCTCAAACACGTCACTTATTTCAGCTCACCCTAAAAACCGTGCCACTACACAGTATAGCATAAGTATATGGATTTAAAGCATCCATTTTTCAGAAGCAGGTAAGATTCAAGGCTCAAGTACATTTTACACAACTGTTTCACATGCTAAGGAAATTTTGCAGAACTGCATCACATGCAAGTGAAATGGCCCAAAGTTATTTCCTTGTCTGGAGAGCTATGTTGAAACAGTGAGTAGCAATGAAGATGCAGGGCAGTTGTTAGATATCAAGATGTCTATCACATGAAAACACTTTCAGACAACATGTAAAATTACTGGCAAGAAAATGATAAGGTTTAGAATATGTCTAAAGTCATGAATGGCCACCTTTATAACTTTGATCTTGCATTTGCAATGCACTGCATAGCTACTGGGTTTAAAGGCCCAGAGCAGTTTCCATTAAAGATAATGGTTTTTGCAGGTTCAATGCTAATCTATTATCTCCATGGCACGAGGAATTATATTAGGGCGTGGAAAAGTAAAGGATAACTGGCATTATTAATATCATATTATCAGCATCAACAGCAAGAGACGGAGCCTTATTAATATTAAAATCACCATGCATTACAACACCGGCAAGAGACGCAGCCTTATTAATATTAAAATCACCATGCAAGAGACGGAGCCTTATTATAGCATCACCACCCATTATCAACAGCAAGATTATTATTATTAGTATTGTTTATTTATATAGCACCATCAATGTACATAGTGCTGTACAGAGTAAACAGTAAATAGCAAGACTCTGCCGCATAGGCTTACAATCTAATGATTGTAAGGAGCATTTTTAACATTATCACCACCCATTATCACATCACCAGCAGAAGGAGTTTTATTAGCATCACCACCCATTATCTGGACACGTAGATACTGGGAAATAAGTTTGCATGGTCTTGCAACCCGGGCTAGTTTCCCTGGACCCCAAGCCTTGGTCAAATGTACCTGTTTCCCCACACATCCAGCATGGGAGCCCAGCCATCTAGCATGGGGAAAAGTCCTGCAATAATAATAATAATAATAATAATAATAATAATAATAATAATGGAAACACACTCTGTGTACACTCAGAGGAGCTTTAATATACTTCATTGTATTTAGCACTTTAAAAATATGGACAAATGGAAGAGAAGGAGCATTTTTAACATTACATCACCATTTCCATTTTTCAGGGACAAAACTTGTAAAAAATAGCCATTTTAAAGTGGCTGAAGCAATGAAGCCCCTCTCTCAAGCTCTAGTCTCCCCCCCGCCTTTCCCTAGCCCTGCGTCCCAGCCTCTCCCCCCTCCACCTCACCATTATTATTATTATTATTATTATTATTATTATTATTATTATATTTTTTTATTATTATATTATATTATTATTATTATTATCACCACCCCCATGCCAAATTGGGGAGGATGGTGGCCTTGCCTTGTCCTACCTTTTCCCACGTTGTCGTTGCAGAGTTGCCTCCTCCCTCCTCACCTCGTGTCCTGCTGCTGCCTGGTGCGTGGCTGGTGGATGTCCTCCGCCTTCCTTCCGCTTCCGCTTGACCGGCCCACGCCTTGCCCTGCCAGGTTGTCCCCGGCTTCCCTTGTCCTCCTGATGACCACCTTGGTCCGCCACCAGGCTGCTTCCCCCCCCACTGCTTGTTCTGCCCCCCCCGTTGCCTTGCCACAAGCGGCGGCGGGCAGGTGGCACAAGCGGCGGCACTTACACCGCACCAGGCCGCGCCGGGTCGGGCCACGCCAGGCCATGCCGGGCCGCCCGCCTCGCTGCTTCTCCTAGCCGCTGCGGCCGCGCCAATACAGGCTGCGCCAGGCCGCGCCAGGCCGGGCCGCGCCGCCCGCCTCGATGGTTCCGCATGCTGCTGTGGGCGCCTGCGGCTGGGCCGCGCCAGGCCGCGCCGCGCCGGGCTGCACCGCCCGCCTCGATGGTTCCGCTGCTGCGGCTGCCTGCGACCAGGCCGCGCCGCGCCGGGCCGCGCCGCGCCGGCCACCTCGATGCCTGCTTGCCACTGCGGCTGCTACGGCCGCGCCGGGACGGGCCGCGCCAGGCCGCGCCGCCCGCCTCGATGGTTCTGCGGCTTGCTGCTTGTGTTTTCTTGGCGGCGGCGGGGGCGGGCTGGTGGTGACAGCGGCGGCACTTGCCGCAGATTGCCCTCCACCTCGCCGCCTCCGCCCGCCTCTGCCTTGCTTGCCTTGAATAATAAAGATGGCCACCGTGCACCCAAAAAAAATGCTGCAGGCAGGTAAGGGCGGCCGCGGCCGAGTCCCCCCCCCGCCCCGGTGTTTCAGCGGCCCACTCCGGATCCTCCGGATCGTGCAGTTTCCCCGGTGGTTACCGGAGTAATCCGGTGCCTATGGTCACCCTAGATGAGGGGATTTTGCCAGGTGCTGCATGCATACAAATGGCACCTCCTGAAATCTCCTTTTCTATGCCACTGTTAAAGATACAAGAGCCCTGTCCTCCTTTCCATATGGTCACCCTATTTAAAACTCCACATGTCTATCAAATATAAGGAGTGTATGCCTTTAAAAAAGCTAGATGGAAGGATATTGGTAGATTCCTTTGACTTGGGTTTTTTTTCCTGTCTCCAGCAGCATTTACTACTCCATTGAAATCACCTCCGAATCTCACTTCACCTTCAACAAACTCTTAAGATTACCTCAAAAACCTCATGAAAGAATAAACCTTGTTTCTAATTAGGTGCATATAAGTTCATCAGTGTTATCACACCAGCGATTTATCGCACACTCCCCATGCCTGGTATGCACTTTTGCAGCTCGATCCCTTACCCACATGATGTCGTCCACGTCCTGCACAAACTTCAGCTCTTATCCTCCATGTTTCATTCCTTTTTGGAACACAGGAAGACTGGATGATGTTCCTTCCCTGTGAAATCAATGCTCTCCTCCCTCCCATGTATTTCGGTGGTTGCCTTCTATCCACCATCCCGTTCTTTGTTGGGGGCGCATATGTCTAAGGTCGGTCTCACTAATAAAAGAGGAGGGCAGAGCAGTTCCCCTCTCAGCTGTGAAGGGGAAGGGAGTGAGGTCCCATTGAACTCTATGTTCTTACTCCTGAGTAGGCCTATTCACCTTAAAAGAAATGTTTTTGTGAACCGCCCAGAGAGCTTCGGCTATTGGGCGGTATAAAAATGTAATAAATAAATAAATAAATAAATAAAATAAATAAAAAATGTGGAAAATGCAGCCTTTTTGCCCGCAGTGCCCTCATTTTTAGAGACAAAGAGATCAGAATTGGCAGTGATAGGTCTTAAGGTGGGCTTTAGCCATGCCAAGTTTGAATCAGATTGGGTCATCCTTTGATTTTAAGGGATTTTTAAAATGGAAATTAAACAAATGCTCACATCTGCATAAGTTTTAAAGATAAAGAGATCAAAATTGGCACAGTGATAGCTCTTAAGGAGGGCTTTCAGCATGCCAAGTTTGAATCAGATTGGGTCATCCTTTGATTTTTTAATGATTTTGTTTAATTTCCCTCTCTTAAACCCTTTTCCTGTTAGTCCACAAGTCCGGAGGATTGAAGGATCGATCTTCTATTGCTTTGATCATACGAAGCGGTGCATCTTCAAGTTCATAAAATAGAGATCTGCTGGTTCCCTTACTCAAAAGTAAATCCCATTGATTTCGACTGCATTTACATCCCAGTCATACTAAAATCATATGCAAGCTTACCTTTTAAACCCCATTGAACAGAGAGAGACTTTCTTCTGAGTAAACACATAGAAGTGATTTTAAATCGTGTGGTCACTCAGCTTTTTTCTTTTTAAAGTCCATAACAGCAAACTGGAAAGAAGTGCTCTGCAGCCCCATGCTTACTTCTGAGGTCTTACTTCTGTTTATTCAGAAGTCTCTCTCTGTGTTCAACGGAGTTTACTCAAAGGTCAGCATGCATCTGATTTTAGTATGTTCACATTCTAAAACCTCCAGGTAGGGTGAGGGGAACGGACGTAGCCTAGGCAACAGGGAATAACCACGAAAGTACGTAGGAGAGAGACAGAGTTCCCCCCCCCCCGAAGTGAATTCAGTAACAAGAGAAGCTACTTTCTAGAAAAAGCAGGGCAAGACCAGGAGGGCCCCATGTCGCTTACTAGGGAGGGCGAGGTGTCCAACTACCACCAACCAATGAACTGTAGGGGGAGGTACAAAGGAGATCTGGGGGAGGGGGAGGTGCATCTCATTGGAACAACACCGATACGCTGGTGCGCAGGAGAGGAGAAGTGTAAAGATGGATGAAACGTAAAGGCCCAAAGGCGTAAGTTGATCAGGCTTTCACACGCTATGGAAACGAGGGTGGATAATTCGAGGGCAAACGAGCAGGTGTGATGGAGCTCTAGATCTCCCTTCTACAGCTTTCTTTTGGTCGGTTGCTTCAAAAGGAATGTTACATGTCATACAAATTGCCACTCCTTTAGTTTTCGTGGATGCACAGGCAGCATTAACGTTCCCAGCACCTAATTGACTGAATATGTCCTAAATGTTCCCAACACCTCATTTTTAAGACAGGAGAAGAAACTTATATTAAGGCACAGCATGAAAAATATCTAGGTCCATTAGGTGGCGTTACTATCTTTTCAGTCCCCCGCCAGCCCTTCCTTGTATTCGCCCATGTGGTTCAAGTGTGGTTCTGTTGGTAAGCCTGCTCTGTTGCTTCAGGTGCCTTTAAACGGATTATTATGGAGGCTTTTATTTACAGGTTCCAGGTGTGTGTGTGTGTGTGTGTGTGTGTGTGTGTGTGTGCATTCGTGCTTGTGTGTGTGTGTGTTTGGTGTAAATTGAGTTTTTTTACAACGGAAGTAGACCCAAGTACATTGTTCCCTCCCCATGCATCTGAAAGGATGAAAGACAACCAAAAAAGAGTTAATATTGAACAAATATTTAATAATAATGATAATAATGATGATGATAACAAATGAAAGCCAGCAAATGAAAAGGCTGAAACTCAGTAGGCAAGGCCTAGGCTGTGAAAGCTGAAGAGGTTGTCCATAGCAAGAGGAAAGCCAAGGTGAACCCGGGAGGAGGAGGAGGAAGCAGCGAGCATGGCGGAGCTGGTGTGGCTGGTCCAAGGTCTGGTCGCAGGCGCTGGGGTTTCGGGCCGTGCTGGAGAGGAAGCAGCGTACGGCCCAGGCTGGAGGAGGAGGTTCAGGATGCACCAGCACAGCTTCCCAAAAAGAAGTGGTTCTTCCTCTGCAGAGGGGAAAAGTCTGTCGCGGTGGAAAATGAGCCCAAGGAGACAAAAAGAGAGAGGAAAAAGATAGAATGGAAAAGAAAGGATGAAGAGAGAAAGGCAAAGAGAGAGAGAGAGAAGGAAGGAAGGAAAGAAAGAAGGAGGGATGTGCCAAGATGTTTCAGATCCTGTAAGAGTCAAGATCCTCCACCAGGAGATCATCACCTGTAAGGCAGAAAGGAGAAGGGGGGTCTTAATGATAGCAGAACATTAGACTTCAGAAATGGTTGGGAGGAGGGGGGTCACTGGCTTGGGGCTAGCAATCGAGCTCCCAAAGGAGGTGGGAACTGCTGCTTCCAAGCCTGTGGGTTGTGGTCGGGCCTTTCTCACCAAGACCCATGTTTGCCATATGGCGTGGTTGGCGTTTCATCTACTCTAGTGCGCAGACAGGAGACTGCTGCACAATACAAGAAATACATCTAGGCAACCAAGCATAGCTACACCTAGTAGTAACATAATATCTAAACTTAGTCTTAATATCTCAACTTAAGTTGACGCCTCTTTGCTGAAAAGCAATGGCTCAGCAGCAAGAAAGGTCCTTGATGCAAAAGACACCTACGAGGGAAGCCTCTGCGCTGTTTCTTACCCTCTTCGTCCACATTCGAGACGTCAGCACTATAAATTGATGATGACACCTGACCACAGCTGAGGTCAATGGTGGACGAAGAGGGGACCACCTGGATAACATTGGAGGATCTTGACTCTGTTGGGGGGGAAAGGAGACACAGAGACCATGTTAACATAATTAGCAAGACTCACCAAAGGAGGGGCCCATTCCCTTCCCCCCCGGACCCTGGAGCTGGCACTGGCTAGAGTGCCCCAAGCAGCGGCCAGCCCCCCTGGTGACGATCCCCCCTGGCCTATCCATCCCCCCAAGGACCTAGGCATCTCCTCACCTCGGACGGCACATCCCAGAGAGGGTTTCTCCTTGGGCTCTTCCACCAGAACAGTTTTTCTCCCCCTGTAGAAGAGGGAAAACCACTTCTTCTTGGGAGGAGGCGCTGGTGCCTCCTGTCCCTCCTCCTCTGCCATGGGCCGTATTTGGGTCCCTCGGCAGCACGGCCCAAAGCGCCAGCACCTGCGACCAGCCTTGGCCGCCTCCGCAACTGCTCCAGCTGCTTCGCTGCTTCCTGCATCTCCTGGGTGCACCTTGGCTCTCCTCTTGCTATGGAATAACTTCTTCAACTTGGACAGCCTAGAAGAGAGTGAGCAGAAGGTGAGAAAGGGGGCTTGACGGCTCCTCCTGGTCTGTGTGGGTTTAGGCCCGTTTCTTATTCTTTGTGGCTTCATTCCACCTGCCACCGGCTAAAGTTGTGAAGATGTCCCCCTCCTGCCGCCCTGCCCTGCGTGTGGTCTCTGAAGGGTAGCCCGGCCTTTGCTGGGGAGGAAGGAAGCCCTCAGAAGGCGCTGGATAATGGGCCAACCAGAAACCAGGGCTGCTAAGGAATTCTACTTACATTCTTGTTCTCTCTCTCTCCCTCTAACGCAACAACGAAAACCACTCACTCATCAGGTGACAGGATTTCTGCCCAGCTGGCCCCAGAACCAGCTGTGTCATGTGTCACAGGGGAGGGCGTGTCACAATGACCTCAGCAACTGAGCAGCCAGGGGTATTGTTACTGTGACGTGGCCTTATTCTGGGCTTGGCCTTTCATCCATGTCCATCCCCTGGCTATTCCATGCGTGTTTCTTTGGATTCAGGCTAGAGCAGCACCTGGGCTTTCTAGGAATAGCCTCGTGTCTGTCTGTCTTACCATATCCATGGTGCCCCCAACACACTGCTCATAAGGGACACGGGTCCCGTCTCTTCTGGCAATGCACACAGAGGTCCAATGCATGCCAGTGCGCCCACCCACCACCACCACCACACCATGTGCCATGACGTGAACTGCACCTCTTATTGCTGGGACCTGGGATCAGACGTATAGTAGTGGATGAGGGAGAGCCCAGATTGGCTTGCAGTGCCTTCAGCCTGCCAGGACTGGGCTGGTGCAATGTCCCAGCATTTGAATATATACTGTCAGGGCATCATGGGGTAAGAAAGATGATCTGAGGGGGTGAGAAGAAGAGCCAGACTGTCTGAGAGCTGATTTAGCCTCTTTCCAGAATGTGGCTTTGGCAAGGTTGCCCCTGATGAAGCAGCTCTTGCTTCTGAAATGGATTCGATTCAAGAAACAATGTTTGTCATAGCCGCCTTTGAGCATACACTCTCTTTTTGTATTGTGGCCTGGTTTGGAACTTCCGTGTTGGGGTGTGTATGTGTGTGTGTGTTGTATTGTATGCTGTATAATGCTGGTTTTGTATCAACTACACTGGCTTCCAGTTTGTTTCCAAGCTCAGCCTGTGGTTCTGCTTCATATCTATAAAGCCCTCAGTGGTTTGCAGCTGATATTTGCAATATCTCCTCCTGTATGAATTTATAATCTCCATAGAATCATAGAATAGTAGAGTTGGAAGGGGCCTATAAGGCCATTGAGACCAACCCCCATCTTAATGCAGGAATCCACCCTAAAGCAGACTTGACAGATGGTTATCCAGCTGCCTCTTGAAGGCCTCTTGTCTTGTGTGGGAGAGCCCACAACCTCCCTAGTGCCTACACTACACTACTGCTTTAAAGCGCTATAAAACTGTTATAAAGCGCTTTAAAGCAATAGTGTAGATCCGGCCTAGGTCACTGGTTCCATTGTCGTACTGCTCTAACAGTCAGGAAGTTTTTTCTGATGTCCAGCTGAAATCTGGATTCATGTAACTTGAGCCCGTTATTCCGTGTCCTGCAGTCTGGGATGATCGAGAAGAGATCCCGGCCCTTCTCTGTTCGACAACCTTAAGTATTTGAAAAGTGCTATCATGTCTTCCCTCAATGTTGTCTCTCTTCATAGGGCTTTGTTTCCAGACCCCTGATCATCCTGGTTGCCCTCCTCTGAACACGCTCCAGCTTGTCTGCATCCTTCTTGAAGTGTGGTGACAGAACTGGACGCAATACTCAAGATGAGGCCTAACCAGGGCCGAATAGAGAGGATCCAGTACCTCATGCGATTTGGAAGCTATACTTCTATTAATGCAGCCCAAAGTAGTATTTGCTTTTTTTGCAGCCACGTCACACTGTTGGCTCATATTCAGCTTGTGATTTACAACAATCCCAAGACCCTTTTCGTTTGTAGCATTGCTGAGCCAAGTACCCCCATCTTGTAACTGTGCATTTGCTCTAGATGTAGAACTTGGCATTTATCCCTATTGAATTTCATTCTGTTGTTTTCAGCCCAGCACTCCAGCCTATCAAGATCACTTTGAGGTTTGTTTCTGTCTTCCAGGGTATTAGCTATCCATCCCACCCAATTTTGTGTCATCTGCAATTTTGATAAGCGTTCCCTGCACCTCCTTGTCCAAACAATTAATACAAAGTTGAAGAGCACTGGACCCAGGACTGAGCCCTGCGGTTCCCCACTCGTTCCCTCCCCCCAGTTTGAGAAGGAACCGTTGATAAGCACTCTTTGAGTCCGATTCTGTAGCCAACTGTGAATCCACCTAATGGTTGTTCCACCTAGCCCACTTTTAGCTAGTTTGTTAATCAGAATATCATGGGGCACTTTGTCAAAAGCTTTGCTGAAGTCAAGATACATTATGTCCACAGCATTCCCACAGTCCACAAGGGAGGTTACCCGATCAAAAAATGAGATCAAATAAGTCTGGCCGGATTTGTTCCTGACAAATCCATGTTGGCTTCTAGTAATCGTCAAAATGAAGGAGGGAAAAAACCACTCTGTGAATCCAATGAAAAAGAAGAGATAGTCCCTAGTGTTTTCTCTCTTTTTCTCTTGTCCTCCTATATTCCCTTCCCTCTTCTCCTTTTTTGTTTTCTTTTTGCATATTTTAATGTTGTTAATGTGCATACAATTTATGACAAAAATTCAATGTAAGTATTGTATGTGTTGATGAAAAAGTTTTTCGTTAATTTGTAGCTCCTGAAGAAGGATCGGGAGATCCGAAACGTCGAGCATTTTATACATTGTCCTTTTACAACAATACAATTTTTAAAGATTGAAGATATATGTAGCCAAAAGTAAAAACCTTTTTCTATTTTCCAACACTAGGGACTATCTCTTCTTTTTCATTGGCTTCTAGTAAACACTGCATTGTTTTCAAGGTGCTTACAGACTGACTTCTTTATAATTTGCTCCAAAATTTTCCCAGGGATGGCTGTCAGACTGACTGGTCTGTAGTTCCCAGTCATCCAGCACCTCACCCGTCTTCCATGATTTTGCGAAGGTAATAGACAGAAGGCCTGGATCGAAGCCCAGGTTGGGAGATTGAGATTTCTGCATGCAGCAGCTGGTGGCAGGTGTTGTGATGCAGCGGGCAGCAGCTAGGTGGGCACAGAAGCTGGCGGTCGTGCAGCGGCCAGGCAGCAGGTGGGCTGCCTGGTCTGGTCTGGCCCGTCCGAGGATTTTGGTTCCATTCAGAGCAGGCAGAACTTCATATGCAGCAATCCGAGGGAACGCTTTCCCAACACAGTTAGTTGTTTTTAGCTGTCCTCTTTGGTATTTGGTTTGGCTCGTTTGCTTGAGTGATTTGCACCTACTTGCTCTGTAGTACTAAGGAAGAAGTGGGTCTCTAGTCATTCATTTTTAATAGTACGGTAATTCATTTTTTTAATGAAGCATTTTGATCCATAGACCTTCCTCTCCAATTGGCTTTGATATAATTGGCATGACGTAAGTTTGTAACACTTGCTGATCATTGTTCATCCTTCTCTGTTTGGGGCTCTTGGGAAGGCATTGCAGGAGTGGGGAAGGGACACAGGGAGACCCCATACTCCCACTCCTTGTAATGTTTGTTCTTTTTAAAATGTTCTGGGTAAGGCCTGGTTTCCACTAGGGCTGTGCAATCCCTCTCCAAACCGCTTTGGATCCCGGGTCAATCCGGACCTCCCCCGAATCGATATTCGGCCCCCATTTTGTTCCCCGTCACTTCTCTGCCCGTGTTTCTGTTCCTCAGTTAATTCCTCTAGAGAACGAGCACGAGGCCCATGGAGTCCACTGCTCTAATGGCGCTGCTTCTTAGGGTGACCATATGAAAAGGAGGACAGGGCTCCTGTACCTTTAACAGTTGCATAGAAAAGGGAATTTCTGCAGGTGTCATTTGTATGTATGGAGAACCTGGTGAAATTCCCTCTTCATCACAAGAGTTAAAGCTGCAAGTGCCCTGCCCTCTTTTAAATCTGGTCCCAGTATAGCTGCAGTATAGCTCCTGCAGCTTTAACTGTTGTGATGAAGAGGAAGTTTCACCAGTTGTGACATGCATACAAATGACACCTGCTGAAATTCCCTTTTCTATGCAATTGTTAAAGATACAGGAGCCTTGTCCTCCTTTTCATATGGTCACCCTATGCTTCTCGTACCCACAGCAAGAGAGAGCAGTGATTCCGAGTTTAAAAAAACATCATACTTAAGAGGTGTCGTTGTTTTTTGTTGCGCCAGGAAGGCCAGAAGGGGCAGGAGGCCTATATGTACATTTGGAGTTAACAGTCAAAGCTCCATCACACTGGGGGTTAACATGCTCCCTACCGTCGCTTCTCTGAAGGTATTTTTGTTCCTCAGTTACTTCCTCTTTTCAAAAGAGGAAGTGCCTAACGAGCACGAGGCCCATGGAGTCCGCTGCTCTAATGGCGCTGCTTCTCCTGCACACAGCAGGAGAGAGCAGCGATTCCGTGTTCAAAAATACATCATTCTTTGTGGAGAGCTTTTTGTCAAGCAAGGAAAGCCAGAAGGAGCGGGAGGCGCACGGGAGGCAGACGACGTCATGTGAGGGACCTGAGCACACTCCGTGAGTGCCCAGGAACGAGCGTGCAATAAAACGCTCATCGGATGGAGCTTTGAGCGTGCCTGACATAAGTATGCCAGTAGTTGTTGCCATAGGATTTCATGTGGCAGAAAATCCTTAAAGAATCTGTACTGCTCAGAACTTCACCAAACCCATGGAAGGTGCATCTCAACAAATCTGAATAAAGTACATCAGCAGTTTTTACCAATTTTATTTTATTTATTGATTATTGCATTTATATCCACCTTTTTTCCTCCAAGGAACCCAAGGCGGTGTACATAATCCTCTCCATTTTATCCTCACAACAACCCTGTAAGGTGGGTTGGGCTGAGAGTCTGTGACTGGCCCAAAGTCACCCAGTGGGTTTCCATGGCTGAGTGGGGACTAGAACCCAGATCTCTTGACTCCCAGTCCAACACTTTAGCCACTACACCACACTGGCTCTCTTGAAAAAAGACATACGATATGCCATGTGGCAAACTGGAGAAAAATGGGTCAATGATGCTCAACTTGTCCCTTACTCAGTACAAATGGCTCTGGGGAAAAACATTTGCATTATCAACGATGTGAAGAAACTACTTCAGCGCCAGAACAGCATGTGTGTCTCTGTGTGTGTGTTTGTGTTTGTCCGGGCAAGAGAGCCTCGTTTCTACGACTTCCAACTCTCTGGAGACTTTTTGTCTGCCTCTATTCAAACCACTATCTCTTAGCCTAACCTACCTCATAGGTTTGTTGTAAGCCTAAAGCTAGGGTGACCATATTTTGGAAACCAAAAAGGAGGACATGTCCGGCCGCAGGGTGTGTGTCCAGCTCCAAGGGGGGGGGTGTCCACCCAAACATAGCTTTGGTCACACGTCTGATTTTACAGCAGACAATTAAGACAAACCTATTCTAGATAACATCTTAGTATTAAAATCCCTTGGAGGTCCCATTGAACTCTATGTTCTTACTTCTGAGTAGGCATTTTCACCTTAAAAGAAAGATGGATTTTTTTATTTTTTTTATCTATTTATTTATTACATTTTTATACCGCCCAATAGCCGAAGCTCTCTGGGCGGTTCACAAAAATTAAAACTATGAAGAGCATAAAAACAACCAACATATTTAAAACACAAATACAAAATACAATATAAAAAGCACAACCAGAATGAAACCACACAGCAAAAATTAATATAGGTTAAAACATGAGATTCAAACAGCTATGGTGACCCTATGAAAAGGAGGACAGGGCTCTTGTATCTTTAACAGTTGTATTGTCATTTGTATATATGGGGAACCTGGTGAAATTTCTTCTTCATCACAACAGTTAAAGCTGCAGGTGCCCTGCCCTCTTTTAAATCTGGTCACTCTAGTATAGCTCCTGCACCTTTAAATATTGTGATGAAGAGGGAATTTCACCAGGTTCTCCATACATACAAAGGACACCTGCTGAAGTTCCCATTTCTATGCAACTGTTAAAGATACAGGAGCCCTGTCCTCATTTTTATATGGTCACCCTAAAAACAGCAAAGTTTAAATTTAAGTTAAATGAGGTGTTAAAATGCTGAGAAAATAAAAAGGTCTTCAGCTGGCGACGGAAAGAAAACAATGTAGGTGCCAAGCGAACCTCTCTGGGGAGCTCATTCCGCAACCGGGGTGCCACAGCAGAGAAAGCCCTCCTCCTAGTAGCCACCTGCCTCACTTCCTTCGGCAGGGGCTCACGGAGAAGGACCCCTGTGGATGATCTCAAGGGCCGGGCAGGCACCTATGGGAGGAGGCGTTCCTTCAAATAGCCTGCCCCCAAACCGTTTAGGGCTTTAAATGTTAATCCCAGCACTTTGAATCAGGCCCGGACCTGGACTGGCAGCCAATGAAGTTGTAGAAGGACTGCACCCTCCTTGCTAGCAGCACCCTCATTTTTAAAGATAAAGAGATTCCAATTGGCACAGTGATAGCTCTTAAGGAGGGCTTTGAGCATGCCCAATTTAAATCAGATTGGGCCATCCTTTGATTTTTTAAATCCCCCCTTAAATTCTGTTCCTGTTTTCCACCAGTGCGAAGGATTGCTCTTCTGTTCCTCTGATCATGCGAAGCGGTGCAACTTCAAGTTCATAAACTACAGATCTGCTGGTTCCTTTACTCAAAAGTAAATCCCATTGATTTCAACTGCTAAAGTCACATGCAGGCTGACCTTCGAGTAAACCCCATTGAACAGAGAGAGTCTTACGTCTGAGTAAACACATATTCCAGTTCTAGAGATCCACGGAAAGCTTGTGTGTGTGTGTGCGCGCGCGCGCGCTTGACAGATGTAGATATGTAAAATTTCCAGAAATTTTGAAGCCATGGGGAAAAAATGTTTTTCTTCCGGGGTGGGTGGGTTTTCGGGGGGGAAATGGTAATTTTCAGAAAAACTGAAATAATGCAGTATTAGCGCTTTTTACAGATTGAAAGTCACGTTGTTACTTTAGGAACATAAAATGCAATTATGTCCAAGTTGGTTTGGCATAAAATTATTACATTTGGTAAATTAAAATACAGTGTATTCAAACAATTCTTACAAACTGAACTTCCTTTCCTTTTTTTTTTTTTTTTTACCTTTTTGGTAACAAAAGCTCCTGAACTGTTAGGATCACCTGAACTATAAGGAATCTCTTTGGTTTTGCCAGTTTATGAGGAGCAGGCAAAAACAATTTAAAACAACAGAGGAAACCATTAGTAACAAAGGAAATTATTTATGTCTCCGCTAGTCCTCCACAGTGTCAAGCCCCCATTCCCATAAAAAGAACTGAGAAAAAGGTGGGGGACCAAGATTCAATGAATATGCATGAAATTTAATCAGACTCATTTCCCGAGCTATAGCTATCACTATCCGTTCTAGTTTCTGCTTCAGTGGCAGCGTTGCCCCCTAGAGGCAGAAATGCATCTTGCTCTTGCATTTGAGAGTTGTAGTCTCATTTTGCAACCTAGGACTTGCTTGTCCTTAGTACACAGAAATAGTAATAATCTAACACTGTACATAGTTTTTAGAAATCATTTGGAGAAGTAAATATCTGATCACATTGTCTTAAACATTTTATTCGTCATGCTAAAATAAAACATCCCTATAATCCATTTTTCTTCATTTTATTTTTTTATTTTTCCAACCCTTCACATCTCTAGACAGATGGAGCATGTATAAGAGGGGCACCATGAGAGGCAGGTGCAGGAAGGGGGCGAGGGGAACCGGGTTTGCCTGGTGCCCTTTCCACAAGGCTTGGACACCAGCTGTCTCCGCAGTTGGCTGAGGGTACCAATGCCAGGAGGGCTGCAGTGGCAGCTTTTCTTATTCCAGGTGCCCCCCCTCTGTTTTGCATCAAGGGGAGGTGGAGAGGCAACCTCGAGTCAGTGGGGAAGCAAGAGCCCCGTGTCTCTTTCCATCCAGGTGGACACTTTACTGAAGTGGGATTCTCTCTCTCTCTCTCCTCACCCCTTTCTTTCTTTCTTTCTTTCTTTCTTTCTTTCTTTCTTTCTTTCTTTCTTTCTTTCTTTCTACCAGCTTGATC
Source organism: Elgaria multicarinata webbii (assembly GCF_023053635.1). NCBI lineage: Eukaryota > Metazoa > Chordata > Lepidosauria > Squamata > Anguidae > Elgaria > Elgaria multicarinata. The sequence goes on along the minus strand of NC_086172.1, from coordinate 16,319,539 downwards.
CCAGGCAGTGTTCAGTGCTCCTAACTGGGGGCGGATCTACACTACTGTTTTAAAGCGCTTTATAACAGTTTTGACAACGGTATATGGAGTGTGTCCTGGGACCCAACAGTTGTCAAAACTGTTATAAAGTGCTTTAAAGCAGTAGTGTAGATCCTACCCAGGACTTACTTCCAAGTAAAGATGTGTAGGAGGGCGCTTAATGACTTACAGGGGGTATCCACGAAACTACTTAGGGGAGAGAAGTTTTTGTTTTTCCCAAATCTGTTCAGCAACAAGGGAAGCTACTGCTGAGGAAAAAGCAGAGCAACACCCTAGTAGTCCCATGTCCATAACAGTCAGTGCAGGGTGCGGGGAGTTGTCCAAACACCAACAACGAATAAAGTGTAGGGGAGGAATGAAGGAGATCCACAGGCGGATGCAATAGCCGATTTGCAGGTGTGCAGGGGAGGAGAGGTGTAAGGATGCATGAACCCTAAAAGCACACAGGTGTAAGAGATCAGGGCTTCACATGTTATAGAAATGAAGGGGGATAATACGGGGCAAAAGTGTAGGTGTGATGGAGCTTTCAAACATTTGAACAAAACAGTCTTTACTGCCCATCTCAGGCTAGGCAGAAGTGGGACCAACCTGACCTCTCCTATAGGAAGTTCCAAAATTGGGTGCTGCTGCAGAAAAGGCCCCGTGCCGTGAGTCCACTAACCTAGGCTCACCCTAGGGGTGGACATATGGGAGGACCTCTAAAGAAGATTATTTTTTTATATATATATTTTTATTATTAAAACAACAAACACAAATCAAAATCACTTAATACAAGATATTATCATACCTTACTATCATATATTCAATATTAACCTATTAAACATAATATAATAAACATAACAGTGCTCCCCCCACCTCGGGATCTCATTCTTGTTTCCAAAAACTCATAGTTTCATCTGTTGGTGGAACCCCCCTTCCTTTAGAAAATACAAACTCCAGGAACTTTTTCCATATACTCTCAAAATCATTCGTTTTTACTATGCCTCTTTGCATTTTTATATTACATGTCAATTTATCGTTTATAGCAATGTCCCACACTTCTTTATACCATTCTTCAATACAATAATCTCCTGTAATTTTCCAATTCCTAGTTACTATCAACCTCGCAGCTGTCAGTAGGTTCGTTATCAATTCTTTCATTTCTTTATTACATTTAGGATCATCATGCAGTGAGAGTAATGCAATCCTTGGTGTAACTTCTACTTTAAATCCCACAATCTGTTCAATCTCATAAAACACCATCTTCCATAACTTTTGCACATGTATACAATCCCACCACATATGTAAATACGTTCCCTTTTCTCCACAACCCCTCCAACAATCTGCTGAAAGCTGTTTATTAATCTTATTTAATCTAACCGGAGTTAAGTACCACCTCCATACAAGTTTATAATAATTCTCCTTTATTCTTACTGACATATTTCTCAACACTCTCTGTCTCCATAGTCCATCCCACCTCTGTTGTCCTATTTGTATCTTCAAATCAGTCTCCCAAACCATTTTCCCAGCACTATCCCCACTAACCTAGGCTCACTCTAGGGGTGGACAGATGGGAGGACCTCTAAAGAAGATTATAAATTCATAGAGGAGGAGATGTTTCAAATATCAGCCCCAAACCACTGAGGGCTTTGCAGGTGCGAAGCAGAACCACAGGCTGAGCTTGGAAACAAACTGGAAGCCAGAGTGGTTGATACAAAACCAACGTTATACAGTCTACAACACACACACGTACACCAACACGGAAGCACCAAACCAGGCCACAATACAAAAAGAGAGTGTATGCTCAAAGGTGGCTATGAAAAACATTGTTTATTGAATCGAATACATTTCAGAAGCAAGAGCTGCTTCATCAGGAGCAACCTTGTCAAACCCACATTCTGGAAAAGAGGGTAAAGTAGCTTTCAGACAGTCTGGCTCTCTTTCTTACACCATCACATCTTCTTACACCATGATACCCAGTTGAGATATCACATCCCTCCAGTCCTGGTGGGCTGAAGGCACCGTATGCCAATCTGGGCTTTCCCTCAACTACTACTGTACGTCTGATCCCAGGTCCCAGCAATGAGAGGTGCAATTCATGTTGTGGCATATTGCGGTGGGTGTAGGTGTGCACTGGAATGTATTTGATTACATTGCCAAAGTGACAGGTCCTATGTCCTTTGTATGTATGCTGGGACACCATGGTTATGGGGGGGGGACACCAGACTCAAGGCTATTCATAAAAAGAACAAGTGCATATCTAGCCTGAAGCAAAAGAAACACACAGGTGCCAGATTGGCAGAAATCCTTTCACACGTCTAGTGGATGGTATCTTTCCTTGACTGGCACACAGGAAGGGGGAGAAAAAATGAGAATGTAAGTACAATTTCTTAGCAGATCTGATTCTGTTTGACAATTATCCAGTGCCTTCCAAGGGATTCCTTCCTCCCCAGCAAAGGCAGGGCGATCCTTTAGAGATCACACGCAGGGCAGGTTAAAACACTTCAATTTAACTTGGAGAGCGGTGAGAGGGGAACATTTCAGAACTCCAGCCATTTGCATGTGGCAGGAAACAAATGAGAATAAGGGAATCCACCGCCTCACAGAAGAAATGGGCCTTAACCCAGTTCTTCTGTGCCAACTCCTGATACAGATCAAGAGCCGGCAAGCCCCATTTCTCATCTTCTGCTCACTCTCTTCCAGGCTATCCAAGAGGGAATCTACATGTCCGGTTCCCCAGCCGCCTCCTCCACCGCCTCTTCCTCCGTCTCTTCTTTCTCCGTCTACACCCTCGTTTTGAGGCGCACTGGAGGCTCACGCAAGTGCCTTCAGTACGACGTGTAGATTCCCTCCAGGTTGCAGAAAATGATTCATTGCAAAAGGAGAAACGGCGGGTGCATCCGGGGGAAGAGAGAAGAGCAATCTAGCCAGTGCCAGCTCCAAGGTTCTGAGGGTAATGGGCTCTTCCCTCAGGGAGTCTTGCTCATTATGTCTCCATGGTCTGTGTCTCTTTTCTCCCAACAGAGTTAAGATCCTCCAATGAAGTCCAAGTTCTCCCCTCTTCATCCACCCTGGACCTCAGCTGTGGCGAGGTCTCATTTTCCATATACAGCGCAGATGTCTCAAATGTTGATGTAGAGGGTAAGAAAGAGCTGAGAACACATGAAGCCATAAAGAGCCTCGCAAATGCAATGGCCTAAACTCAGTCTGGCAAACCCCATTTTTCACCTTCTGCTCATTCTCTTCTAGGCTGTCCAAGTTGAAGAGGTTTTTCCGTTGCAAGAGGAGAGGCAAGGTGCACCCAGGAGAGGACAGAGGCAGCGAAGCAGCTGGAGCGGTTGCGGAGGCGTCCAAGGCTGGTCCAAGCAGAGTACGGCCCATGGCGGAGGAGGAGGGACAGGAGGCACCAGCACCGCCTAAACTTGGTCTGGAAACACAGATCAGGGGAGCCGGCAAGCCCCATTTCTCACCTTCCCCTTAGGCCGTAGCTAGACCTAAGGTTTTTCCCAGGATCATCCCGGGTTTGTCCCTTCCTGAGCACTAGATGCCCTGTGTGGCACTTAGATGAACAGGTTTGACCCCAGGACAATCCTGGGATAAACCTGAGGTCTAGCTACGGCCTTACTCTCTTCTAGGCTGTCCAAGTTTTAGAGGATATTGCGTTTCAACCTCTCATCACAACTATTTCTTATGTCCAATGTTGTGATGTTGTTAAGTCTCCCTTTCCTTTTCTTCCACAGATGGGACGTTCTGTTGGAAGACCTTGACTGTGAAGAGATTGAAACATCTTGGCACGTGTTTCTTTCCTTCACTCTCTGTATGTGTGTGTTCCTCTCTTCTGCAGAGCTGCTGTTTTCACAACCTATAACAGAGTGAGGAGAAGAGGTTAAACGGAGCGTGCCATTTCATTATATTGATTCTGCTTTTGGAGTTGTTGTTGTTACATATTGTTGTTTCCCTTTTATACTTACAAATGTTTGGGGAGGGGACAATGAAATTATGTCAAATGTGGTGGTGTCATTAAGACTCCTTCTCCTTTCTTCCACAGATGGGATTTCCTGCTGCAAGATCTTGGCTATGTAGAGATCTTCGACTTCTTTGCATGTCTTTCTTTCCTTCTTTCTGTCTTCCTTCCTTTCTCTTTCTTTCTGCAGCTTTCACAACCTATAACAGAGTGAGGAGAAGATGTTAAATGGGGCTTGTCAGGTCCTCATAGTCTGCGTGCCATTTCATTGGTGAGGTTTTATATTGATGCATTGATTGTTGTTGTGTTTTAATTAAATATGGAATGTTAAATATTGTTGGCTTTCTTCATACTTACAGATGCTTGGGAAGGAACAATGGACTTGAGTAAACCTAGGGCTCATCTACACCAAGCAGGATATTCCACTATGAAAGTAGTATGAAAGCGGTCTATAAAAGGCAGGAGCCACACTACTGCTTTATAGTGGTATTGAAGTGCACTGACAACTGTTACGCCCATTGACACCTACCATATACCACTTTCATACTGCTTTCATAGTGTTATATCCTGCTTGGTGTAGATGCATCATGGGCCCCAACGCTTGACAGTGCACTTCAATGCTGCTACAACACAGTAGTGTGGCTCCTACCTTTTATATACTGCTTTCATACCACTTTCATAATGGAATATCCTGCTTGATGAGCCCCTAGATTAAAAAGTCTAGATATACACCAAGATTTTTTTAAAAACAACAACAAAATAAACCAACCAATAAAACCTTGATACCCCATTTCTTCGATTCTAAGACGCACTTTCCCCCCCCATATAAACATCTCTAAAAATGGGGTGTGTCTTAGAATCACGGGTGTGTCTTAGGGTGGTTTTTTTCCCCTGCTGGTGGTACTGAAATTAGTGTGCGTGTTACAATCGATGGCGTCTTACAATCGAAGAAATACGGTAATAACCCCTTTAAAGGCAGAGCAAACTAACGGACAGAAAGACACTAAACTGTATGGGCAAATAAAAGAAAGGTGTAACGTTTCAGGTTGTTGTCTTTATAACTAGGATGTCACTGCAGAGACAAACAGATTCAGTATTTGGCATTATTTACTTAACTTAAGAATGTTTGGTGAATAATGCCATGAAGAAAATAATTAACAGAACAACCAACCAAAGATGTTCAACTCTGAGTTCACTGTGAAGAAGAGTTAACCGTGCCGCTTATCCCAGTTCTCTAGTCCCTGGTTGACTGACGCTGGGTGGAGGTGCCCTCTTCGTTGCACTGCAGGCCGTCTCCACCAGACGCTGCTGGTTGCTGGTTTCTGGTTTCCTCTGTCGGTTTCTCCCCTTTCTGCCTCCATTCCATGCCCCTCCCACTGCACACCAAACACATTCCAAGGCCGTTGGAGGCAGGAATAATAATAATAATAATAATAATAATAATAATAATAATAATAATTTGCATTTTTATACCACCCAATAGCCGAAGCTCTCTGCTGAAGAACAGTTAAAGCTGCAGGAGCTATACTAGAGTGGCCAGATACAAAAGAGGGCAGGGCTCCTGCAGCTTTAACTGTTGTGATGAGGGGATTTTGCCAGGTGCTGCATGCATACAAATGGCACCTCCTGAAATCTCCTTTTCTATGCCACTGTTAAAGATACAAGAGCCCTGTCCTCCTTTCCATATGGTCACCCTATTTAAAACTCCACATGTCTATCAAATATAAGGAGTGTATGCCTTTAAAAAAGCTAGATGGAAGGATATTGGTAGATTCCTTTGACTTGGGTTTTTTTTCCCCTGTCTCGAGCAGCATTTACTACTCCATTGAAATCACCTCCGAATCTCACTTCACCTTCAACAAACTCTTAAGATTACCTCAAAAACCTCATGAAAGAATAAACCTTGTTTCTAATTAGGTGCATATAAGTTCATCAGTGTTATCACACCAGCGATTTATCGCACACTCCCCATGCCTGGTATGCACTTTTGCAGCTCGATACCTTACCCACATGACGTCGTCCACGTCATGCACAAACTTCAGCTCTTATCCTCCATGTTTCATTCCTTTTTGGAACACAGGAAGACTGGATGATGTTCCTTCCCTGTGAAATCAATGCTCTCCTCCCTCCCATGTCTTTCTGTGGTTGCCTTCTATCCACCATCCCGTTCTTTGTTGGGGGCGCATATGTCTAAGGTCGGCCTCACTAATAAAAGAGGAGGGCAGAGCAGTGCCCCTCTCAGCTGTGAAGGGGAAGGGAGTGAGGTCCCATTGAACTCTATGTTCTTACTCCTGAGTAGGCCTATTCACCTTAAAAGAAATGTGGAAAATGCAGCCTTTTTGCCCGCAGTGCCCTCATTTTTAGAGACAAAGAGATCAAAATTGGCAGTGATAGGTCTTAAGGTGGGCTTTAGCCATGCCAAGTTTGAATCAGATTGGGTCATCCTTTGATTTTAAGGGATTTTTAAAATGGAAATTAAACAAATGCTCACATCTGCATAAGTTTTAAAGATAAAGAGATCAAAATTGGCACAGTGATAGCTCTTAAGGAGGGCTTTCAGCATGCCAAGTTTGAATCAGATTGGGTCATCCTTTGATTTTTTAATGATTTTGTTTAATTTCCCTCTCTTAAACCCTTTTCCTGGTAGTCCACAAGTCCGGAGGATTGAAGGATCGATCTTCTATTGCTTTGATCATACGAAGCGGTGCATCTTCACGTTCATAAAATAGAGATCTGCTGGTTCCCTTACTCAAAAGTAAATCCCATTGATTTCAACTGCATTTACATCCCAGTCATACTAAAATCATATGCAAGCTTACCTTTTAAACCCCATTGAACAGAGAGGGACTTTCTTCTGAGTAAACACATAGAAGTGATTTTAAATCGTGTGGTCACTCAGCTTTTTTCTTTTTTCTTTTTTAAAGTCCATAACAGCAAACTGGAAAGAAGTGCTCTGCAGCCCCATGCTTACTTCTGAGGTCTTACTTCTGTTTATTCAGAAGTCTCTCTCTGTGTTCAACGGAGTTTACTCAAAGGTCAGCATGCATCTGATTTTAGTATGTTCACATTCTAAAACCTCCAGGTAGGGTGAGGGGAACGGGCGTAGCCTAGGCAACAGGGAATAACCACGAAAGTACGTAGGAGAGAGACAGAGTTTCCCCCGAAGTGAATTCAGTAACAAGAGAAGCTACTTTCTAGAAAAAGCAGGGCAAGACCAGGAGGGCCCCATGTCGCTTACTAGGGAGGGCGAGGTGTCCAACTACCACCAACCAATGAACTGTAGGGGGAGGTACAAAGGAGATCTGGGGGAGGGGGAGGTGCATCTCATTGGAACAACACCGATACGCTGGTGCGCAGGAGAGGAGAAGTGTAAAGATGGATGAAACGTAAAGGCCCAAAGGCGTAAGTTGATCAGGCTTTCACACGCTATGGAAACGAGGGTGGATAATTCGAGGGCAAACGAGCAGGTGTGATGGAGCTCTAGATCTCCCTTCTACAGCTTTCTTTTGGTCAGTTGCTTCAAAAGGAATGTTACATGTCATACAAATTGCCACTCCTTTAGTTTTCGTGGATGCACAGGCAGCATTAATGTTCCCAGCACCTAATTGACTGAATATGTCATAAATGTTCCCAACACCTCATTTTTAAGACAGGAGAAGAAACTTATATTAAGGCACAGCATGAAAAATATCTAGGTCAATTAGGTGGCGTTACTATCTTTTCAGTCCCCCGCCAGCCCTTCCTTGTATTCGCCCATGTGGTTCAAGTGTGGTTCTGTTGGTAAGCCTGCTCTGTTGCTTCAGGTGCCTTTAAACGGATTATTATGGAGGCTTTTATTTACAGGTTCCAGGTGTGTGTGTGTGTGTGTGTGTGTGTGTGTGCATTCGTGCTTGTGTGTGTGTGTGTTTGGTGTAAATTGAGTTTTTTACAACGGAAGTAGACCCAAGTACATTGTTCCCTCCCCATGCATCTGTAAGGATGAAAGACAACCAAAAAAGAGTTAATATTGAACAAATATTTAATAATAATGATAATAATGATGATGATAACAAATGAAAGCCAGCAAATGAAAAGGCTGAAACTCAGTAGGCAAGGCCTAGGCTGTGAAAGCTGAAGAGGTTGTCCATAGCAAGAGGAAAGCCAAGGTGAACCCGGGAGGAGGAGGAGGAAGCAGCGAGCATGGCGGAGCTGGTGTGGCTGGTCCAAGGTCTGGTCGCAGGCGCTGGCGTTTCGGGCTGTGCTGGAGAGGAAGCAGCGTACGGCCCAGGCTGGAGGAGGAGGTTCAGGATGCACCAGCACAGCTTCCCAAAAAGAAGTGGTTCTTCCTCTGCAGAGGGGAAAAGTCTGTCGCGGTGGAAAATGAGCCCAAGGAGACAAAAAGAGAGAGGAAAAAGATAGAATGGAAAAGAAAGGATGAAAGAGAGAAAGGCAAAGAGAGAGAGAGAGAGAGAGAGAGAAGGAAGGAAGGAAAGAAAGAAGGAGGGATGTGCCAAGATGTTTCAGATCCTGTAAGAGTCAAGATCCTCCACCAGGAGATCATCACCTGTAAGGCAGAAAGGAGAAGGGGGGTCTTAATGATAGCAGAACATTAGACTTCAGAAATGGTTGGGAGGAGGGGGGTCACTGGCTTGGGGCTAGCAATCGAGCTCCCAAAGGAGGTGGGAACTGCTGCTTCCAAGCCTGTGGGTTGTGGTCGGGCCTTTCTCACCAAGACCCATGTTTGCCATATGGCGTGGTTGGCGTTTCATCTACTCTAGTGCGCAGACAGGAGACTGCTGCACAATACAAGAAATACATCTAGGCAACCAAGCATAGCTACACCTAGTAGTAACATAATATCTAAACTTAGTCTTAATATTTCAACTTAAGTTGACGCCTCTGTGCTGAAAAGCAATGGCTCAGCAGCAAGAAAGGTCCTTGATGCAAAAGACACCTACGAGGGAAGCCTCTGCGCTGTTTCTTACCCTCTTCGTCCACATTCGAGACGTCAGCACTATAAATTGATGATGACACCTGACCACAGCTGAGGTCAATGGTGGACGAAGAGGGGACCACCTGGATGACATTGGAGGATCTTGACTCTGTTGGGGGGGAAAGGAGACACAGAGACCATGTTAACATAATTAGCAAGACTCACCAAAGGAGGGGCCCATTTCCTTCCCCCCCGGACCCTGGAGCTGGCACTGGCTAGAGTGCCCCAAGCAGCGGCCAGCCCCCCTGGTCACGATCCCCCCTGGCCTATCCATCCCCCCAAGGACCTAGGCATCTCCTCACCTCGGACGGCACATCCCAGAGAGGGTTTCTCCTTGGGCTCTTCCACCAGAACAGTTTTTCTCCCTCTGCAGAAGAGGGAAAACCACTTCCTCTTGGGAGGAGGCGCTGGTGCCTCCTGTCCCTCCTCCTCCGCCATGGGCCGTATTTGGGTTCCTCGGCAGCACGGCCCAAAGCGCCAGCACCTGCGACCAGCCTTGGCCGCCTCCGCAACTGCTCCAGCTGCTTCGCTGCTTCCTGCATCTCCTGGGTGCACCTTGGCTCTCCTCTTGCTATGGAATAACTTCTTCAACTTGGACAGCCTAGAAGAGAGTGAGCAGAAGGTGAGAAAGGGGGCTTGACGGCTCCTCCTGGTCTGTGTGGGTTTAGGCCCGTTTCTTAATCTTCGTGGCTTCATTCCACCTGCCACCGGCTAAAGTTGTGAAGATGTCCCCCTCCTGCCGCCCTGCCCTGCGTGTGGTCTCTGAAGGGTAGCCCGGCCTTTGCTGGGGAGGAAGGAAGCCCTCAGAAGGCAGTGGATAATGGGCCAACCAGAAACCAGGGCAGCTAAGGAATTCTACTTACATTCTTGTTCTCTCTCTCTCCCTCTCTCACTCTAACGCAACAACGAAAACCACTCACTCATCAGGTGACAGGATTTCTGCCCAGCTGGCCCCAGAACCAGCTGTGTCATGTGTCACAGGGGAGGGCGTGTCACAATGACCTCAGCAACTGAGCAGCCAGGGGTATTGTTACTGTGACGTGGCCTTATTCTGGGCTTGGCCTTTCATCCATGTCCATCCCCTGGCTATTCCATGCGTGTTTCTTTGGATTCAGGCTAGAGCAGCACCTGGGCTTTCTAGGAATAGCCTCGTGTCTGTCTGTCTTACCATATCCATGGTGCCCCCAACACACTGCTCATAAGGGACACGGGTCCCGTCTCTTCTGGCAATGCACACAGAGGTCCAATGCATGCCAGTGCGCCCACCCACCACCACCACCACACCATGTGCCATGACGTGAACTGCACCTCTTATTGCTGGGACCTGGGATCAGACGTATAGTAGTGGATGAGGGAGAGCCCAGATTGGCTTGCAGTGCCTTCAGCCTGCCAGGACTGGGCTGGTGCAATGTCCCAGCATTTGAATATATACTGTCAGGGCATCATGGGGTAAGAAAGTTGATCTGAGGGTGTGAGAAGAAGAGCCAGACTGTCTGAAAGCTGGTTTAGCCTCTTTCCAGAATGTGGCTTTGGCAAGGTTGCCCCTGATGAAGCAGCTCTTGCTTCTGAAATGGATTCGATTCAATAAACAATGTTTGTCATAGCCGCCTTTGAGCATACACTCTCTTTTTGTATTGTGGCCTGGTTTGGAGCTTCCGTGTTGGGGTGTGTGTGTGTGTATGTGTGTGTGTGTTGCATTGTATGCTGTATAATGCTGGTTTTGTATCAACTACACTGGCTTCCAGTTTGTTTCCAAGCTCAGCCTGTGGTTCTGCTTCATATCTATAAAGCCCTCAGTGGTTTGCAGCTGATATTTGCAATATCTCCTCCTTTATGAATTTATAATCTCCATAGAATCATAGAATAGTAGAGTTGGAAGGGGCCTATAAGGCCATTGAGACCAACTCCCATCTCAGTGCAGGAATCCACCCTAAAGCATACTTGACAGATGGTTATCCAGCTGCCTCTTGAAGGCCTCTTGTCTTGTGTGGGAGAGCCCACAACCTCCCTAGTGCCTACACTACACTACTGCTTTAAAGCGCTATAAAACTGTTATAAAGCGCTTTAAAGCAATAGTGTAGATCCGGCCTAGGTCACTGGTTCCATTGTTGTACTGCTCTAACAGTCAGGAAGTTTTTTCTGATGTCCAGCTGAAATCTGGATTCCTGTAACTTGAGTCCGTTATTCCGTGTCCTGCAGTCTGGGATGATCGAGAAGAGATCCCGGCCCTTCTCTGTTCGACAACCTTTTAAGTATTTGAAAAGTGCTATCATGTCTTCCCTCAATGTTGTCTCTCTTCATAGGGCTTTGTTTCCAGACCCCTGATCATCCTGGTTGCCCTCCTCTGAACACGCTCCAGCTTGTCTGCATCCTTCTTGAAGTGTGGTGACAGAACTGGACGCAATACTCAAGATGAGGCCTAACCAGGGCCGAATAGGGAGGATCCAGTACCTCATGAGATTTGGAAGCTATACTTCTATTAATGCAGCCCAAAGTAGCATTTGCTTTTTTTGCAGCCACATCACACTGTTGGCTCATATTCAGCTTGTGATTTACAACAATCCCAAGACCCTTTTCGTTTGTAGCATTGCTGAGCCCAGTACCCCCATCTTGTAACTGTGCATTTGGTTTCTATTTCCTAGATGTAGAACTTGGCATTTATCCCTATTGAATTTCATTCTGTTGTTTTCAGCCCAGCACTCCAGCCTATCAAGATCACTTTGAGGTTTGTTTCTGTCTTCCAGGGTATTAGCTATCCATCCCACCCAATTTTGTGTCATCTGCAAATTTGATCAGCATTCCCTGCACCTCCTTGTCCAAACAATTAATACAAAGTTGAAGAGCACTGGACCCAGGACTGAGCCCTGCGGTTCCCCACTCGTTCCCTCCCCCCAGTTTGAGAAGGAACCGTTGATCAGCACTCTTTGAGTCCGATTCTGTAGCCAACTGTGAATCCACCTAATGGTTGTTCCACCTAGCCCACTTTTAGCTAGTTTGTTAATCAGAATATCATGGGGCACTTTGTCAAAAGCTTTGCTGAAGTCAAGATACATTACGTCCACAGCATTCCCACAGTCCACAAGGGAGGTTACCCGATCAAAAAATGAGATCAAATTAGTCTGGCCGGATTTGTTCCTGACAAATCCATGTTGGCTTCTAGTAATCGTCAAAATGAAGGAGGGAAAAAACCACTCTGTGAATCCAATGAAAAAGAAGAGATAGTCGCTAGTGTTTTCTCTCTTTTTCTCTTGTCCTATATTCCCTTCCCTCTTCTCCTTTTTTGTTTTCTTTTTGCATATTTTAATGTTGTTAATGTGCATACAATTTATGACAAAAATTCAATGTAAGTATTGTTTGTGTTGATAAAGAAGTTTTCCGTTAATTTGTAGCTCCTGAAGAAGGATCGGGAGATCCGAAACGTCGAGCATTTTATACATTGTCCTTTTACAACAATACAATTTTTAAAGATTGAAGATATATGTAGCCAAAAGTAAAACCCTTTTTCTATTTTCCAACACTAGGGACTATCTCTTCTTTTTCATTGGCTTCTAGTAAACACTGCATTGTTTTCAAGGTGCTTACAGACTGACTTCTTTATAATTTGCTCCAAAATTTTCCCAGGGATGGCTGTCAGACTGACTGGTCTGTAGTTCCCAGTCATCCAGCACCTCACCCGTCTTCCATGATTTTGCGAAGGTAATAGACAGAAGGCCTGGATCGACGCCCAGGTTGGGAGATTGAGATTTCTGCATGCAGCAGCTGGTGACAGGTGTTGTGATGCAGCGGGCAGCAGCTAGGTGGGCACAGAAGCTGGCGGTCGTGCAGCGGCCAGGCAGCAGGTGGGCTGCCTGGTCTGGTCTGGCCCATCCGAGGATTTTGGTTCCATTCAGAGCAGGCAGAACTTCATATGCAGCAATCCGAGGGAACGCTTTCCCAACACAGTTAGTTGTTTTTAGCCGTCCTCTTTGGTATTTGGTTTGGCTCGTTTGCTTGAGTGATTTGCACCTACTTGCTCTGTAGTACCAAGGAAGAAGTGGGTCTCTAGTCATTCATTTTTAATAGTACGGTAATTCATTTTTTAATGAAGCATTTTGATCCATAGACCTTCCTCTCCAATTGGCTTTGATATAATTGGCATGACGTAAGTTTGTAACACTTGCTGATCATTGTTCATCCTTCTCTGTTTGGGGCCCTTGGGAAGGCATTGCAGGAGTGGGGAAGGGACACAGGGAGACCCCATACTCCCACTCCTTGTAATGTTTGTTCTTTTTAAAATGATCTGGGTAAGGCCTGGTTTCCACTAGGGCTGTGCAATCCCTCTCCAAACCGCTTTGGATCCCGGGTCAATCCGGACCTCCCCCGAATCGATATTCGGCCCCCATTTTGTTCCCCGTCACTTCTCTGCCCGTGTTTTTGTTCCTCAGTTACTTCCTCTAAAGAACGAGCACGAGGCCCATGGAGTCCACTGCTCTAATGGCGCTGCTTCTCCTGCACACAGCAGGAGAGAGCAGCGATTCCGTTTTCAAAAATACATCATTCTTTGTGGAGAGCTTTTTGTCAAGCAAGGAAAGCCAGAAGGAGCGGGAGGCGCACGGGAGGCAGACGACGTCATGTGAGGGACCTGAGCACACTCCGAGAGTGCCCAGGAATGAGCGTGCAATAAAACGCTCATCGGATGGAGCTTTGAGCGTGCCTGACATAAGTATGCCAGTAGTTGCTGCCATAGGATTTCATGTGGCAGAAAATCCTTAAAGAATCTGTACTGCTCAGAACTTCACCAAACCAATGGAAGGCGCATCTCAACAAATCTGAATAAAGTACATCAGCAGTTTTTACCAATTTTTATTTATTTATTTATTATTGCATTTATATCCACCTTTTTTCCTCCAAGGAACCCAAGGCGGTGTACATAATCCTCTCCATTTTATCCTCACAACAACCCTGTAAGGTGGGTAGGGCTGAGAGTCTGTGACTGGCCCAAAGTCACCCAGTGGGTATCCATGGCTGAGTGGGGACTAGAAACCGGATCTCTTGACTCCCAGTCCAACACTTTAGCCACTACACCACACTGGCTCTCTTGAAAAAAGACATACGATATGCCATGTGGCAAACTGGAGAAAAATGGGTCAATGATGCTCAACTTGTCCCTTACTCAGTACAAATGGCTCTGGGGAAAAACATTTGCATTATCAATGATGGGAAGAAACTACTTCAGTGCCAGAACAGCATGTGTGTCTCTGTGTGTGTGTTTATGTTTGTCCGGGCAAGAGAGCCTCGTTTCTACGACTTCCAACTCTCTGGAGACTTTTTGTCTGCCTCTATTCAAACCACTATCTCTTAGCCTAACCTACCTCATAGGTTTGTTGTAAGCCTAAAGCTAGGGTGACCATATTTTGGAAACCAAAAAGGAGGACATGTCCGGCCGCAGGGTGTGTGTCCAGCTCCAAGGGGGGGTGTCCACCCAAACATAGCTTTGGTCACACGTCTGATTTTACAGCAGACAATTAAGACAAACCTGTTCTACATAACATCTTAATGTTAAAATCCCTTGGAGGTCCCATTGAACTCTATGTTCTTACTTCTGAGTAGGCATTTTCACCTTAAAAGAAAGATGGATTTTTTAATTTTTTTTATCTATTTATTTATTACATTTTTACACCGCCCAATAGCCGAAGCTCTCTGGGCGGTTCACAAAAATTAAAACTATGAAGAGCATAAAAACAACCAACAAATTTAAAACACAAATACAAAATACAATATAAAAAGCACAACCAGAATGAAACCACACAGCAAAAATTAATATAGGTTAAAACATGAGATTCAAACAGCTATGGTGACCCTATGAAAAGGAGGACAGGGCTCTTGTATCTTTAACAGTTGCATTGAAAAGGAAATTTCAGCAGGTGTCATTTGTATATATGGGGAACCTGGTGAAATTTCTTCTTCATCACAACAGTTAAAGCTGCAGGTGCCCTGCCCTCTTTTAAATCTGGTCACTCTAGTATAGCTCCTGCACCTTTAAATATTGTGATGAAGAGGGAATTTCACCAGGTTCTCCATACATACAAAGGACAGCTGCTGAAGTTCCCATTTCTATGCAACTGTTAAAGATACAGGAGCCCTGTCCTCATTTTTATATGGTCACCCTAAAAACAGCAAAGTTTAAATTTAAGTTAAATTAGGTGTTAAAATGCTGAGAAAATAAAAAGGTCTTCAGCTGGCGACGGAAAGAAAACAATGCAGGTGCCAAGCGAACCTCTCTGGGGAGCTCATTCCGCAACCGGGGTGCCACAGCAGAGAAAGCCCTCCTCCTAGTAGCCACCTGCATCACTTCCTTCGGCAGGGGCTCACAAAAATCCTTTGATTTTATAAATCCCCCCTTAAATTCTTTTCCTGTTTTCCACCAGTGCGAAGAATTGCTCTTCTGTTCCTCTGATCATCGGAAGCGGTGCTTCTCTCTCTCTCCTCACCCCTTTCTTTCTTTCTTTCTTTCTTTCTTTCTTTCTTTCTTTCTTTCTTTCTTTCTACCAGCTTGATCCCAGGCAGTGTTCAGTGCTCCTAACTGGGGGCGGATCTACACTACTGTTTTAAAGCGCTTTATAACAGTTTTGACGACGGTATCTGGAGTGTGTCCTGGGACCCAACAGTTGTCAAAACTGTTATAAAGTGCTTTAAAGCAGTAGTGCAGATCCTACCCAGGACTTATTTCCAAGTAAAGATGTGTAGGAGGGCGCTTAATGACTTACAGGGGATATCCACGAAACTACTTAGGGGAGAGAAGTTTTTGTTTTTCCCAAATCTGTTCAGCAACAAGGGAAGCTACTGCTGAGGAAAAAGCAGAGCAACACCCTAGTAGTCCCATGTCCATAACAGTCAGTGCAGGGTGCGGGGAGTTGTCCAAACACCAACAACGAATAAAGTGTAGGGGAGGAATGAAGGAGATCCACAGGCGGATGCAATAGCCGATTTGCAGGTGTGCAGGGGAGGAGAGGTGTAAGGATGCATGAACCCTAAAAGCACACAGGTGTAAGAGATCAGGGCTTCACATGCTATAGAAATGAAGGGGGATAATACGGGGCAAAAGTGTAGGTGTGATGGAGCTTTCAAACATTTGAACAAAACAGTCTTTACAGCCCACCTCAGGCTAGGCAAAAGTGGGACCAACCTGACCTCTCCTATAGGAAGTTCCAAAATTGGGTGCTGCTGCAGAAAAGGCCCCGTGCCGTGAGTCCACTAACCTAGGCTCACCCTAGGGGTGGACATATGGGAGGACCTCTAAAGAAGATTATAAATTCATAGAGGAGGAGATGTTTCAAATATCAGCCCCAAACCACTGAGGGCTTTGCAGGTGCGAAGCAGAACCACAGGCTGAGCTTGGAAACAAACTGGAAGCCAGAGTGGTTGATACAAAACCAACGTTATACAGTCTACAACACACACACGTACACCAACACGGAAGCACCAAACCAGGCCACAATACAAAAAGAGAGTGTATGCTCAAAGGTGGCTATGAAAAACATTGTTATTGAACCGAATCCATTTCAGAAGCAAGAGCTGCTTCTTCAGGAGCAACCTTGTCAAACCCACATTCTGGAAAAGAGGGTAAAGTAGCTTTCAGACAGTCTGGCTCTCTTTCTTACACCATCACATCTTCTTACACCATGATACCCAGCTGAGATATTACATCCCTCCAGTCCTGGTGGGCTGAAGGCACCGTATGCCAATCTGGGCTTTCCCTCAACTACTACTGTACGTCTGATCCCAGGTCCCAGCAATGAGAGGTGCAATTCATGTTGTGGCATATTGCGGTGGGTGTAGGTGTGCACTGGAATGTATTTGATTACATTGCCAAAGTGACAGGTCCTATGTCCTTTGTATGTATGCTGGGACACCATGGTTATGGAGGGGGGGGACACCAGACACAAGGCTATTCATAAAAAGAACAAGTGCATATCTAGCCTGAAGCAAAAGAAACACACAGGTGCCAGATTGGCAGAAATCCTTTCACATGTCTAGTGGATGGTATCTTTCCTTGACTGTCACACAGGAAAGGGGAGAAAAAATGAGAATGTAAGTACAATTTCTTAGCAGATCTGATTTCTGTTTGACTATTATCCAGTGCCTTCCAAGGGATTCCTTCCTCCCCAGCAAAGGCAGGGCGATCCTTTAGAGATCACACGCAGGGCAGGTTAAAACACTTCAGTTTAACTTGGAGAGCGGTGAGAGGGGAACATTTCAGAACTCTAGCCATTTGCATGTGGCAGGAAACAAATGAGAATAAGGGAATCCACAGCCTCACAGAAGAAATGGGCCTAAACCCAGTTCTTCTGTGCCAACTCCTGATACAGATCAAGAGCCGGCAAGCCCCATTTCTCATCTTCTGCTCACTCTCTTCCAGGCTATCCAAGAGGGAATCTACACGTCGTACTGAAGGCGCTTGCATGCGCCTCCAGTACGCCCCCCAAACGAGGGTGTAGACGGAGAAAGAAGAGACGGAGGAAGAGGCAGTGGAGGCGGTGGCTGGGGAATCGGCCGCGTCCTTGACATCGACGCCGCCTCCCCACTGGCCTCCTGCTACCGGGGTAAGAGCCACCCAGGTCGGAGAGCTCGGCGGAAGCGGAAGCCGAGCTCTCCGACCCGTTTGGCTCTTACCCCGGCAGCAGGAGGCCGCCGGCGACAGCGGCAAGGTCGTGGCCGGTTCCCCAGCCTCCTCCTCCTCCTCCTCTTCCTCTGTCTCTTCTTTCTCCGCCGCCGCCTCCCCGCCGGCCCCCTGCTGCCGGGGTAAGAGACACCCGGGTCGGAGAGCTCGGCTTCCGCTTCCGCCGAGCTTTCCAACCTGGGTGGTTCTTACTCCGGCAGCAGGAGGCCAACAGGGAGGCAGCGGCGGTGGCAAGGATGCGGCCGGTTCCACAGCCTCCTCCTCCACCGCCTCTTCCTCCGTCTCTTCTTTCTCCGTCTACACCCTCGTTTGAGCCGGCAAGCCCCATTTCTCACCTTCCCCTTAGGCCGTAGCTAGACCTAAGGTTTTTCCCAGGATCATCCCGGGTTTGTCCCTTCCTGAGCACTAGATGCCCTGTGTGGCACTTAGATGAACAGGTTTGACCCCAGGACAATCCTGGGATAAACCTGAGGTCTAGCTATGGCCTTACTCTCTTCTAGGCTGTCCAAGTTTTAGAGGATTATTGCGTTTCAACCTCTCATCACAACTATTTCTTATGTCCAATGTTGTGATATTGTTAAGTCTCCCTTTTCTTTTCTTCCACAGATGGGATTTCCTGCTGCAAGATCTTGGCTATGTAGAGATCTTCAACTTCTTTGCATGTCTTCCTTTCCTTCTTTCTGTCTTCCTTCCTTTCTCATTCTTTCTGCAGCTTTCACAACCTATAACAGAGTGAGGAGAAGATGTGAAATGGGGCTTGTCAGGTCCTCATAGTCTGCGTGCCATTTCATTGGTGAGGTTTTATATTGATGCATTGATTGTTGTTGTGTTTTAATTAAATATGGAATGTTAAATATTGTTGGCTTTCTTCATACTTACAGATGCTTGGGAAGGAACAATGGACTTGAGTAAACCTAGGGCTCAACTACACCAAGCAGGATATTCCACTATGAAAGTAGTCTGAAAGCGGTCTATAAAAGGCAGGAGCCACACTACTGCTTTATAGTGGTATTGAAGTGCACTGACAACTGTTACGCCCATTGACACCTACCATATACCACTTTCATACTGCTTTCATAGTGTTATATCCTGCTTGGTGTAGATGCATCATGGGCCCCAACGCTTGACAGTGCACTTCAATGCTGCTACAACACAGTAGTGTGGCTCCTACCTTTTATATACTGCTTTCATACCACTTTCATAATGGAATATCCTGCTTGATGAGCCCCTAGATTAAAAAGTCTAGATATACAACAAGATTTTTTTTTAAAAAACAACAAAATAAACCAACCAATAAAACCTTGATACCCCATTTCTTCGATTCTAAGACGCACTTTCCCCCCCATATAAACATCTCTAAAAATGGGGTGTGTCTTAGAATCGCGGGTGTGTCTTAGGGTGGTTTTTTTCCCCTGCTGGTGGTACTGAAATTAGTGTGCGTCTTACAATCGATGGCGTCTTACAATCGAAGAAATACGGTAATAACCCCTTTAAAGGCAGAGCAAACTAACGGACAGAAAGACACTAAACTGTATGGGCAAATAAAAGAAAGGTGTAACGTTTCAGGTTGTTGTCTTTATAACTAGGATGTCACTGCAGAGACAAACAGATTCAGTATTTGGCATTATTTACTTAACTTAAGAATGTTGGGTGAATAATGCCATGAAGAAAATAATTAACAGAACAACCAACCAAAGATGTTCAACTCTGAGTTCACTGTGAAGAAGAGTTAACCGTGCCGCTTATCCCAGTTCTCTAGTCCCTGGTTGACTGACGCTGGGTGGAGGTGCACTCTTCGTTGCACTGCAGGCCGTCTCCACCAGACGCTGCTGGTTGCTGGTTTCTGGTTTCCTCTGTCGGTTTCTCCCCTTTCTGCCTCCATTCCATGCCCCTCCCACTGCACACCAAACACATTCCAAGGCCGTTGGAGGTAGGAATAATAATAATAATAATAATAATAATAATAATAATAATAATAATAATTTGCATTTTTATAACGCCCAATAGCCGAAGCTCTCTGTTAAAGAACAGTTAAAGCTGCAGGAGCTATACTAGAGTGGCCAGATACAAAAGAGGGCAGGGCTCCTGCAGCTTTAACTGTTGTGATGAGGGGATTTTGCCAGGTGCTGCATGCATACAAATGGCACCTCCTGAAATCTCCTTTTCTATGCCACTGTTAAAGATACAAGAGCCCTGTCCTCCTTTCCATATGGTCACCCTATTTAAAACTCCACATGTCTATCAAATATAAGGAGTGTATGCCTTTAAAAAAGCTAGATGGAAGGATATTGGTAGACTCCTTTGACTTGGGTTTTTTTTCCCCTGTCTCCAGCAGCATTTACTACTCCATTGAAATCACCTCCGAATCTCACTTCACCTTCAACAAACTCTTAAGATTACCTCAAAAACCTCATGAAAGAATAAACCTTGTTTCTAATTAGGTGCATATAAGTTCATCAGTGTTATCACACCAGCGATTTATCGCACACTCCCCATGCCTGGTATGCACTTTTGCAGCTCGATACCTTACCCACATGACGTCGTCCACGTCCTGCACAAACTTCAGCTCTTATCCTCCATGTTTCATTCCTTTTTGGAACACAGGAAGACTGGATGATGTTCCTTCCCTGTGAAATCAATGCTCTCCTCCCTCCCTCCCATGTATTTCTGTGGTTGCCTTCTATCCACCATCCCGTTCTTTGTTGGGGGCGCATATGTCTAAGGTCGGTCTCACTAATAAAAGAGGAGGGCAGAGCAGTTCCCCTCTCAGCTGTGAAGGGGAAGGGAGTGAGGTCCCATTGAACTCTATGTTCTTACTCCTGAGTAGGCCTATTCACCTTGAAAGAAATGTGGAAAATGCAGCCTTTTTGCCCGCAGTGCCCTCATTTTTAGAGACAAAGAGATCAAAATTGGCAGTGATAGGTCTTAAGGTGGGCTTTAGCCATGCCAAGTTTGAATCAGATTGGGTCATCCTTTGATTTTAAGGGATTTTTAAAATGGAAATTAAACAAATGCTCACATCTGCATAAGTTTTAAAGATAAAGAGATCAAAATTGGCACAGTGATAGCTCTTAAGGAGGGCTTTCAGCATGCCAAGTTTGAATCAGATTGGGTCATCCTTTGATTTTTTAATGATTTTGTTTAATTTCCCTCTCTTAAACCCTTTTCCTGGTAGTCCACAAGTCCGGAGGATTGAAGGATCGATCTTCTATTGCTTTGATCATACGAAGCGGTGCATCTTCAAGTTCATAAAATAGAGATCTGCTGGTTCCCTTACTCAAAAGTAAATCCCATTGATTTCGACTGCATTTACATCCCAGTCATACTAAAATCATATGCAAGCTTACCTTTTAAACCCCATTGAACAGAGAGAGATTTTCTTCTGAGTAAACACATAGAAGTGATTTTAAATCGTGTGGTCACTCAGCTTTTTTCTTTTTTCTTTTTAAAGTCCATAACAGCAAACTGGAAAGAAGTGCTCTGCAGCCCCATGCTTACTTCTGAGGTCTTACTTCTGTTTATTCAGAAGTCTCTCTCTGTGTTCAACGGAGTTTACTCAAAGGTCAGCACGCATCTGATTTTAGTATGTTCACATTCTAAAACCTCCAGGTAGGGTGAGGGGAACGGGTGTAGCGTAGGCAACAGGGAATAACCACGAAAGTACGTAGGAGAGAGACAGAGTTCCCCCCACCCCCGAAGTGAATTCAGTAACAAGAGAAGCTACTTTCTAGAAAAAGCAGGGCAAGACCAGGAGGGCCCCATGTCGCTTACTAGGGAGGGCGAGGTGTCCAACTACCACCAACCAATGAACTGTAGGGGGAGGTACAAAGGAGATCTGGGGGAGGGGAAAGTGCATCTCATTGGAACAACACCGATACGCTGGTGCGCAGGAGAGGAGAAGTGTAAAGATGGATGAAACGTAAAGGCCCAAAGGCGTAAGTTGATTGGGCTTTCACACGCTATGGAAACGAGGGTGGATAATTCGAGGGCAAACGAGCAGGTGTGATGGAGCTCTAGATCTCCCTTCTACAGCTTTCTTTTGGTCAGTTGCTTCAAAAGGAATGTTCCATGTCATACAAATTGCCACTCCTTTAGTTTTCGTGGATGCACAGGCAGCATTAATGTTCCCAGCACCTAATTGACTGAATATGTCCTAAATGTTCCCAACACCTCATTTTTAAGACAGGAGAAGAAACTTATATTAAGGCACAGCATGAAAAATATCTAGGTCAATTAGGTGGCGTTACTATCTTTTCAGTCCCCCGCCAGCCCTTCCTTGTATTCGCCCATGTGGTTCAAGTGTGGTTCTGTTGGTAAGCCTGCTCTGTTGCTTCAGGTGCCTTTAAACGGATTATTATGGAGGCTTTTATTTACAGGTTCCAGGTGTGTGTGTGTGTGTGTGTGTGTGTGTGTGTGTGTGTGTGCATTCGTGCTTGTGTGTGTGTGTGTTTGGTGTAAATTGAGTTTTTTACAACGGAAGTAGACCCAAGTACATTGTTCCCTCCCCGTGCATCTGTAAGGATGAAAGACAACCAAAAAAGAGTTAATATTGAACAAATATTTAATAATAATGATAATAATGATGATGATAACAAATGAAAGCCAGCAAATGAAAAGGCTGAAACTCAGTAGGCAAGGCCTAGGCTGTGAAAGCTGAAGATGTTGTCCATAGCAAGAGGAAAGCCAAGGTGAACCCGGGAGGAGGAGGAGGAAGCAGCGAGCATGGCGGAGCTGGTGTGGCTGGTCCAAGGTCTGGTCGCAGGCGCTGGCGTTTCGGGCTGTGCTGGAGAGGAAGCAGCGTACGGCCCAGGCTGGAGGAGGAGGTTCAGGATGCACCAGCACAGCTTCCCAAAAAGAAGTGGTTCTTCCTCTGCAGAGGGGAAAAGTCTGTCGCGGTGGAAAATGAGCCCAAGGAGACAAAAAGAGAGAGGAAAAAGATAGAATGGAAAAGAAAGGATGAAAGAGAGAAAGGCAAAGAGAGAGAGAGAGAGAGAGAGAAGGAAGGAAGGAAAGAAAGAAGGAGGGATGTGCCAAGATGTTTCAGATCCTGTAAGAGTCAAGATCCTCCACCAGGAGATCATCACCTGTAAGGCAGAAAGGAGAAGGGGGGTCTTAATGATAGCAGAACATTAGACTTCAGAAATGGTTGGGAGGAGGGGGGTCACTGGCTTGGGGCTAGCAATCGAGCTCCCAAAGGAGGTGGGAACTGCTGCTTCCAAGCCTGTGGGTTGTGGTCGGGCCTTTCTCACCAAGACCCATGTTTGCCATATGGCGTGGTTGGCGTTTCATCTACTCTAGTGCGCAGACAGGAGACTGCTGCACAATACAAGAAATACATCTAGGCAACCAAGCATAGCTACACCTAGTAGTAACATAATATCTAAACTTAGTCTTAATATCTCAACTTAAGTTGACGCCTCTTTGCTGAAAAGCAATGGCTCAGCAGCAAGAAAGGTCCTTGATGCAAAAGACACCTACGAGGGAAGCCTCTGCGCTGTTTCTTACCCTCTTCGTCCACATTCGAGACGTCAGCACTATAAATTGATGATGACACCTGACCACAGCTGAGGTCAATGGTGGACGAAGAGGGGACCACTTGGATAACATTGGAGGATCTTGACTCTGTTGGGGGGGAAAGGAGACACAGAGACCATGTTAACATAATTAGCAAGACTCACCAAAGGAGGGGCCCATTCCCTTCCCCCCCGGACCCTGGAGCTGGCACTGGCTAGAGTGCCCCAAGCAGCGGCCAGCCCCCCTGGTCACGATCCCCCCTGGCCTATCCATCCCCCCAAGGACCTAGGCATCTCCTCACCTCGGACGGCACATCCCAGAGAGGGTTTCTCCTTGGGCTCTTCCACCAGAACAGTTTTTCTCCCTCTGCAGAAGAGGGAAAACCACTTCCTCTTGGGAGGAGGCGCTGGTGCCTCCTGTCCCTCCTCCTCCGCCATGGGCCGTATTTGGGTTCCTCGGCAGCACGGCCCAAAGCGCCAGCACCTGCGACCAGCCTTGGCCGCCTCCGCAACTGCTCCAGCTGCTTCGCTGCTTCCTGCATCTCCTGGGTGCACCTTGGCTCTCCTCTTGCTATGGAATAACTTCTTCAACTTGGACAGCCTAGAAGAGAGTGAGCAGAAGGTGAGAAAGGGGGCTTGACGGCTCCTCCTGGTCTGTGTGGGTTTAGGCCCGTTTCTTAATCTTCGTGGCTTCATTCCACCTGCCACCGGCTAAAGTTGTGAAGATGTCCCCCTCCTGCCGCCCTGCCCTGCGTGTGGTCTCTGAAGGGTAGCCCGGCCTTTGCTGGGGAGGAAGGAAGCCCTCAGAAGGTGCTGGATAATGGGCCAACCAGAAACCAGGGCTGCTAAGGAATTCTACTTACATTCTTGTTCTCTCTCTCTCCCTCTCTCACTCTAACGCAACAACGAAAACCACTCACTCATCAGGTGACAGGATTTCTGCCCAGCTGGCCCCAGAACCAGCTGTGTCATGTGTCACAGGGGAGGGCGTGTCACAATGACCTCAGCAACTGAGCAGCCAGGGGTATTGTTACTGTGACGTGGCCTTATTCTGGGCTTGGCCTTTCATCCATGTCCATCCCCTGGCTATTCCATGCGTGTTTCTTTGGATTCAGGCTAGAGCAGCACCTGGGCGTTCTAGGAATAGCCTCGTGTCTGTCTGTCTTACCATATCCATGGTGCCCCCAACACACTGCTCATAAGGGACATGGGTCCCGTCTCTTCTGGCAATGCACACAGAGGTCCAATGCATGCCAGTGCGCCCACCCACCACCACCACCACACCATGTGCCATGACGTGAACTGCACCTCTTATTGCTGGGACCTGGGATCAGACGTATAGTAGTGGATGAGGGAGAGCCCAGATTGGCTTGCAGTGCCTTCAGCCTGCCAGGACTGGGCTGGTGCAATGTCCCAGCATTTGAATATATACTGTCAGGGCATCATGGGGTAAGAAAGTTGATCTGAGGGTGTGAGAAGAAGAGCCAGACTGTCTGAGAGCTGATTTAGCCTCTTTCCAGAATGTGGCTTTGGCAAGGTTGCCCCTGATGAAGCAGCTCTTGCTTCTGAAATGGATTCGATTCAATAAACAATGTTTGTCATAGCCGCCTTTGAGCATACACTCTCTTTTTGTATTGTAGCCTGGTTTGGAACTTCCGTGTTGGGGTGTGTGTGCGTGTGTGTGTTTTGTATTGTATGCTGTATAATGCTGGTTTTGTATCAACTACACTGGCTTCCAGTTTGTTTCCAAGCTCAGCCTGTGGTTCTGCTTCATATCTATAAAGCCCTCAGTGGTTTGCAGCTGATATTTGCAATATCTCCTCCTGTATGAATTTATAATCTCCATAGAATCATAGAATAGTAGAGTTGGAAGGGGCCTATAAGGCCATTGAGACCAACCCCCATCTCAATGCAGGAATCCACCCTAAAGCATACTTGACAGATGGTTATCCAGCTGCCTCTTGAAGGCCTCTTGTCTTGTGTGGGAGAGCCCACAACCTCCCTAATGCCTACACTACACTACTGCTTTAAAGCGCTATAAAACTGTTATAAAGCGCTTTAAAGCAATAGTGTAGATCCGGCCTAGGTCACTGGTTCCATTGTCGTACTGCTCTAACAGTCAGGAAGTTTTTTCTGATGTCCAGCTGAAATCTGGATTCCTGTAACTTGAGCTCGTTATTCCGTGTCCTGCAGTCTGGGATGATCGAGAAGAGATCCCGGCCCTTCTCTGTTCGACAACCTTTTAAGTATTTGAAAAGTGCTATCATGTCTTCCCTCAATGTTGTCTCTCTTCATAAGGGCTTTGTTTCCAGACCCCTGATCCTCCTGGTTGCCCTCCTCTGAACACGCTCCAGCTTGTCTGCATCCTTCTTGAAGTGTGGTGACAGAACTGGACGCAATACTCAAGATGAGACCTAACCAGGGCCGAATAGAGAGGATCCAGTACGTCATGCGATTTGGAAGCTATACTTCTATTAATGCAGCCCAAAGTAGCATTTGCTTTTTTTGCAGCCACATCACACTGTTGGCTCATATTCAGCTTGTGATTTACAACAATCCCAAGACCCTTTTCGTTTGTAGCATTGCTGAGCCCAGTACCCCCATCTTGTAACTGTGCATTTGGTTTCTATTTCCTAGATGTAGAACTTGGCATTTATCCCTTTTTTTTTTTATAATTTTTATTTATTTTCTACACTATATAAACATACATAAAACATTACAATAATAATAATAATAAAAAGAAACATCAAACAACTGCTACATACATATTGAATAAATGTTGAGTACATATATGTTGAATAACTATTACCTATACATTATCATACTACAACATAATCATTCTTAACATAAAAGTGCACCCCCCACCTCGGGATCATTCCTGAGTCCAAAATCTGATCGTTTCTTCTGCTGGCGGTTTCCCACTTCCCTTAGTAAACACATATATTAGGAACTGTTTCCAGATTCCTTCAAACTCATTTATTTTAGTTACGCCTTTTCTCCACTTAATATTACATGTCAATTTATCATTAATGGCTATATCCCATACTTCTTTGTACCATTCTTCAATAGAATATTCCCCTTGAATCTTCCAGTTCCTAGCTACCATCAATCGTGCTGCAACCAGCAAACTCGATATCAGCTCTATAGTTCCTTTTCCACACTTTATATTTTCAAATAGTGACAGCAATGCAATCTTTGGTGTTTGTTCTATTTTCATTCCCACTATTTCTTCAATTTCTGAAAACACCATCTTCCATAATCTTTGTACATATTTGCATTGCCACCACATATGTAAATACGTTCCTTTTTCCCCACAACCTCTCCAACAATTTGCTGAATGCTGATCATTTATCTTATTCAATCTAATTGGGGTTAGGTACCACCTCCATAAAATTTTAAAATAGTTCTCCTTTATTCTCACTGATAAACTTCTCAACACTCTTTGTTTCCATAGTCCCTCCCAACTCTGTCGCCCTATTTGTACCTTCAAATCTGACTCCCATACCATTTTCTCTGGGTTCTCTCTAAACTCCTTCTCTAACAATAATTTATATATTTCACTCATTAACCCTTTTAAAACTATACTACCTCCTTTCCCTTTTTCCTTATTTACTATTAACTCTTCAAACTTCGTCATCTTTCTACAAACTCTATTATCTTTAATCCACTTTTTATTCCATTGTTCTAATTGCCCATATTCTAACCAAGATAATTTTTTCTCCTTTAACAATTTTTCCATATCCTCTCTTGTTTTTATATCTCTTAACCAGTCCTTTAATTTCATTTTACTTTTCTCTTTTAATATTTTACATAATCTACCCTTCAGATCCTCTGGGAAATTCTTTAACATTATTATCGGTGCTAAGGGAGAGTTGCTCGGAAGCAGCTTCACTTTAAATTTACTCCAAATTTCCCATTGAGTCCTCAGGAGTGGATTATCTATACTTCCAACCCACTTTCTCCCTCCATCTTTAAAAAAAACATTGTCCAAGTTCATCTCTACGTTACTTATAATTTTTTCTTCCATCCAATATAAATCTCCTACTCCTATAATTGCTTCTACAATATGTCTTAATCTATTTGCTACGTAGTATAATTTTATATTTGGGAGACCCAATCCACCCTTTTTTTGGCTTAGATACCAATTATTTTTATTCACTCTTGCTCTCTTTTCTCCGTTACAATATTTATTAATAATATTTTGCCAACTTTTTATCTCAGTTTCTGATATTTTTATTGGTAACATCCTAAACACAAAATTAATTTTAGCTAATATCTTCATTTTTATTAAGGCTATTCTTCCAAACCAAGATAAATTTAATCTTTTATATTTCTCCAATTTCTCTAATACCTCCTTCTTTAACCTCGTTAAATTTTCCCTTTCAAGATTCTCTAGATTTTTTGTAATTTTAATTCCCAAATATTTAATCTCCTCCTTAACTTTCATTTCTATTCCCTTATGTTCCCAATCCTTTTCTTCCTTCTTAGTATAATTAAACAACATCATCTCTGATTTAGACCAATTTATTTTTAACCCTGTAATTTCTTCTAATTCCCTCAACTGATATTTAATTCTTTCTAATTTTCTTATTGGGTTCTTAATGGTCAATAAAGTATCATCCGCAAACATGTTTAACTTTATTTCCCTTACCTCTCCAATTCCTTCTAACTCTTCATCCTCCCTTAGTGCCTTCGCCAAAACTTCCATAACCATTACAAACAGGACCGGCGAGAGCGGACATCCTTGTCTTGTTCCTCTGGCTAGTCGTATCTTTTCAGTGAGTCCGTCATTTACCACCACTACAGCTGTATTTTGGGAATATAACTGTTCTATTACACTTTTAAATTTATTTCCAAATCCCAATTTATCTATAATAATCTTTTTTTTATATAGTTTTTATTTGTTTTCTACACTATATAAACATACATAAAACATTACAATAGTAATAATAATAACAAAAGAAAAACATTAAACAATGGTTTGGAACTTCCGTGTTGGGGTGTGTGTGTGTGTGTGTGTTGTATTGTATGCTGTATAATGCTGGTTTTGTATCAATTACACTGGCTTCCAGTTTGTTTCCAAGCTCAGCCTGTGGTTCTGCTTCATATCTATAAAGCCCTCAGTGGTTTGCAGCTGATATTTGCAATATCTCCTCCTGTATGAATTTATAATCTCCATAGAATCATAGAATAGTAGAGTTGGAAGGGGCCTATAAGGCCATTGAGACCAACCCCCATCTCAATGCAGGAATCCACCCTAAAGCATACTTGACAGATGGTTATCCAGCTGCCTCTTCAAGGCCTCTTGTCTTGTGTGGGAGAGCCCACAACCTCCCTAATGCCTACACTACACTACTGCTTTAAAGCGCTATAAAACTGTTATAAAGCGCTTTAAAGCAATAGTGTAGATCCGGCCTAGGTCACTGGTTCCATTGTCGTACTGCTCTAACAGTCAGGAAGTTTTTTCTGATGTCCAGCTGAAATCTGGATTCATGTAACTTGAGCCCGTTATTCCGTGTCCTGCAGTCTGGGATGATCGAGAAGAGATCCCGGCCCTTCTCTGTTCGACAACCTTTTAAGTATTTGAAAAGTGCTATCATGTCTTCCCTCAATGTTGTCTCTCTTCATAGGGCTTTGTTTCCAGACCCCTGATCCTCCTGGTTGCCCTCCTCTGAACACGCTCCAGCTTGTCTGCATCCTTCTTGAAGTGTGGTGACAGAACTGGACGCAATAGTCAAGATGAGGCCTAACCAGGGCCGAATAGAGAGGATCCAGTACCTCATGCGATTTGGAAGCTATACTTCTATTAATGCAGCCCAAAGTAGCATTTGCTTTTTTTGCAGCCACATCACACTGTTGGCTCATATTCAGCTTGTGATTTACAACAATCCCAAGACCCTTTTCGTTTGTAGCATTGCTGAGCCCAGTACCCCCATCTTGTAACTGTGCATTTGGTTTCTATTTCCTAGATGTAGAACTTGGCATTTATCCCTATTGAATTTCATTCTGTTGTTTTCAGCCCAGCACTCCAGCCTATCAAGATCACTTTGAGGTTTGTTTCTGTCTTCCAGGGTATTAGCTATCCATCCCACCCAATTTTGTGTCATCTGCAAATTTGATAAGCGTTCCCTGCACCTCCTTGTCCAAACAATTAATAAAAAGTTGAAGAGCACTGGACCCAGGACTGAGCCCTGCGGTTCCCCACTCGTTCCCTCCCCCCAGTTTGAGAAGGAACCGTTGATCAGCACTCTTTGAGTCCGATTCTGTAACCAACTGTGAATCCACCTAATGGTTGTTCCACCTAGCCCACTTTTAGCTAGTTTGTTAATCAGAATATCATGGGGCACTTTGTCAAAAGCTTTGCTGAAGTCAAGATACATTACGTCCACAGCATTCCCACAGTCCACAAGGGAGGTTACCCGATCAAAAAATGAGATCAAATTAGTCTGGCCGGATTTGTTCCTGACAAATCCATGTTGGCTTCTAGTAATCGTCAAAATGAAGGAGGGAAAAAACCACTCTGTGAATCCAATGAAAAAGAAGAGATAGTCGCTAGTGTTTTCTCTCTTTTTCTCTTGTCCTATATTCCCTTCCCTCTTCTCCTTTTTTGTTTTCTTTTTGCATATTTTAATGTTGTTAATGTGCATACAATTTATGACAAAAATTCAATGTAAGTATTGTTTGTGTTGATAAAGAAGTTTTCCGTTAATTTGTAGCTCCTGAAGAAGGATCGGGAGATCCGAAACGTCGAGCATTTTATACATTGTCCTTTTACAACAATACAATTTTTAAAGATTGAAGATATATGTAGCCAAAAGTAAAACCCTTTTTCTATTTTCCAACACTAGGGACTATCTCTTCTTTTTCATTGGCTTCTAGTAAACACTGCATTGTTTTCAAGGTGCTTACAGACTGACTTCTTTATAATTTGCTCCAAAATTTTCCCAGGGATGGCTGTCAGACTGACTGGTCTGTAGTTCCCAGTCATCCAGCACCTCACCCGTCTTCCATGATTTTGCGAAGGTAATAGACAGAAGGCCTGGTAATAGACAGAAGGCCTCTTTCAAAAGAGGAAGTGCCTAACGAGCACGAGGCCCATGGAGTCCGCTGCTCTAATGGCGCTGCTTCTCCTGCACACAGCAGGAGAGAGCAGCGATTCCGTGTTCAAAAATACATCATTCTTTGTGGAGAGCTTTTTGTCAAGCAAGGAAAGCCAGAAGGAGCGGGAGGCGCACGGGAGGCAGACGACGTCATGTGAGGGACCTGAGCACACTCCGTGAGTGCCCAGGAACGAGCGTGCAATAAAACGCTCATCGGATGGAGCTTTGAGCGTGCCTGACATAAGTATGCCAGTAGTTGCTGCCATAGGATTTCATGTGGCAGAAAATCCTTAAAGAATCTGTACTGCTCAGAACTTCACCAAACCCATGGAAGGTGCATCTCAACAAATCTGAATAAAGTACATCAGCAGTTTTTACCAATTTTATTTTATTTATTTATTATTGCATTTATATCCACCTTTTTTCCTCCAAGGAACCCAAGGAACATAATCCTCTCCATTTTATCCTCACAACAACCCTGTAAGGTGGGTTGGGCTGAGAGTCTGTGACTGGCCCAAAGTCACCCAGTGGGTATCCATGGCTGAGTGGGGACTAGAAACCGGATCGCTTGACTCCCAGTCCAACACTTTAGCCACTACACCACACTGGCTCTCTTGAAAAAAGACATACGATATGCCATGTGGCAAACTGGAGAAAAATGGGTCAATGATGCTCAACTTGTCCCTTACTCAGTACAAATGGCTCTGGGGAAAAACATTTGCATTATCAATGATGTGAAGAAACTACTTCAGCGCCAGAACAGCATGTGTGTCTTTGTGTGTGTGTTTGTGTTTGTCCGGGCAAGAGAGCCTCGTTTCTACGACTTCCAACTCTCTGGAGACTTTTTGTCTGCCTCTATTCAAACCACTATCTCTTAGCCTAACCTACCTCATAGGTTTGTTGTAAGCCTAAAGCTAGGGTGACCATATTTTGGAAGCCAAAAAGGAGGACATGTCCGGCCGCAGGGTGTGTGTCCAGCTCCAAGGGGGGGTGTCCACCCAAACATAGCTTTGGTCACATGTCTGATTTTACAGCAGACAATTAAGACAAACCTGTTCTACATAACATCTTAATGTTAAAATCCCTTGGAGGTCCCATTGAACTCTATGTTCTTACTTCTGAGTAGGCATTTTCACCTTAAAAGAAAGATGGATTTTTTTAATTTTTTTATCTATTTATTTATTACATTTTTATACCGCCCAATAGCCGAAGCTCTCTGGGCGGTTCACAATAATTAAAACTATGAAGAGCATAAAAACAACCAACAAATTTAAAACACAAATACAAAATACAATATAAAAAGCACAACCAGAATGAAACCACACAGCAAAAATTAATATAGGTTAAAACATGAGATTCAAACAGCTATGGTGACCCTATGAAAAGGAGGACAGGGCTCTTGTATCTTTAACAGCTGTATTGAAAAGGAAATTTCAGCAGGTGTCATTTGTATATATGGGGAACCTGGTGAAATTTCTTCTTCATCACAACAGTTAAAGCTGCAGGTGCCCTGCCCTCTTTTAAATCTGGTCACTCTAGTATAGCTCCTGCACCTTTAAATATTGTGATGAAGAGGGAATTTCACCAGGTTCTCCATACATACAAATGACACCTGCTGAAGTTCCCATTTCTATGCAACTGTTAAAGATACAGGAGCTCTGTCCTCATTTTTATATGGTCACCCTAAAAACAGCAAAGTTTAAATTTAAGTTAAATTAGGTGTTAAAATGCTGAGAAAATAAAAAGGTCTTCAGCTGGCGACGGAAAGAAAACAATGCAGGTGCCAAGCGAACCTCTCTGGGGAGCTCATTCCGCAACCGGGGTGCCACAGCAGAGAAAGCCCTCCTCCTAGTAGCCACCTGCCTCACTTCCTTCGGCAGGGGCTCACGGAGAAGGACCCCTGTGGATGATCTCAAGGTCCGGGCAGGCACCTATGGGAGGAGGCGTTCCTTCAAATAGCCTGCCCCCAAACCGTTTAGGGCTTTAAATGTTAATCCCAGCACTTTGAATCAGGCCCGGACCTGGACTGGCAGCCAATGAAGTTGTAGAAGGACTGCACCCTCCTTGCTAGCAGCACCCTCATTTTTAAAGATAAAGAGATTCCAATTGGCACAGTGATAGCTCTTAAGGAGGGCTTTGAGCATGCCCAATTGAAATCAGATTGGGCCATCCTTTGATTTTTTAAATCCCCCCTTAAATTCTGTTCCTGTTTTCCACCAGTGCGAAGGATTGCTCTTCTGTTCCTCTGATCATGCGAAGCGGTGCATCTTCAAGTTCATAAACTACAGATCTGCTGGTTCCTTTACTCAAAAGTAAATCCCATTGATTTCAACTGCTAAAGTCACATGCAGGCTGACACTTTACTGAAGTGGGATTCTCTCTCTCTCTCTCCTCACCCCTTTCTTTCTTTCTTTTTCTTTCTTTCTTTCTACCAGCTTGATCCCAGGCAGTGTTCAGTGCTCCTAACTGGGGGCGGATCTACACTACTGTTTTAAAGCGCTTTATAACAGTTTTGACGACAGTATCTGGAGTGTGTCCTGGGACCCAACAGTTGTCAAAACTGTTATAAAGTGCTTTAAAGCAGTAGTGCAGATCCTACCCAGGACTTACTTCCAAGTAAAGATGTGTAGGAGGGCGCTTAATGACTTACAGGGGATATCCACGAAACTACTTAGGGGAGAGAAGTTTTTGTTTTTCCCAAATCTGTTCAGCAACAAGGGAAGCTACTGCTGAGGAAAAAGCAGAGCAACACCCTAGTAGTCCCATGTCCATAACAGTCAGTGCAGGGTGCGGGGAGTTGTCCAAACACCAACAACGAATAAAGTGTAGGGGAGGAATGAAGGAGATCCACAGGCGGATGCAATAGCCGATTTGCAGGTGTGCAGGGGAGGAGAGGTGTAAGGATGCATGAACCCTAAAAGCACACAGGTGTAAGAGATCAGGGCTTCACATGCTATAGAAATGAAGGGGGATAATACGGGGCAAAAGTGTAGGTGTGATGGAGCTTTCAAACATTTGAACAAAACAGTCTTTACAGCCCACCTCAGGCTAGGCAAAAGTGGGACCAACCTGACCTCTCCTATAGGAAGTTCCAAAATTGGGTGCTGCTGCAGAAAAGGCCCCGTGCCGTGAGTCCACTAACCTAGGCTCACCCTAGGGGTGGACATATGGGAGGACCTCTAAAGAAGATTATAAATTCATAGAGGAGGAGATGTTTCAAATATCAGCCCCAAACCACTGAGGGCTTTGCAGGTGCAAAGCAGAACCACAGGCTGAGCTTGGAAACAAACTGGAAGCCAGAGTGGTTGATACAAAACCAACGTTATACAGTCTACAACACACACACGTACACCAACACGGAAGCACCAAACCAGGCCACAATACAAAAAGAGAGTGTATGCTCAAAGGTGGCTATGAAAAACATTGTTTATTGAATCGAATACATTTCAGAAGCAAGAGCTGCTTCATCAGGAGCAACCTTGTCAAACCCACATTCTGGAAAAGAGGGTAAAGTAGCTTTCAGACAGTCTGGCTCTCTTTCTTACACCATCACATCTTCTTACACCATGATACCCAGTTGAGATATCACATCCCTCCAGTCCTGGTGGGCTGAAGGCACCGTATGCCAATCTGGGCTTTCCCTCCACTACTACTGTACGTCTGATCCCAGGTCCCAGAAATGAGAGGTGCAATTCATGTTGTGGCATATTGCGGTGGGTGTAGGTGTGCACTGGAATGTATTTGATTACATTGCCAAAGTGACAGGTCCTATGTCCTTTGTATGTATGCTGGGACACCATGGTTATGGGGGGGGGGACACCAGACACAAGGCTATTCATAAAAAGAACAAGTGCATATCTAGCCTGAAGCAAAAGAAACACACAGGTGCCAGATTGGCAGAAATCCTTTCACATGTCTAGTGGGTGGTATCTTTCCTTGACTGGCACACAGGAAAGGGGAGAAAAAATGAGAATGTAAGTACAATTTCTTAGCAGATCTGATTTCTGTTTGAAGGGATTCCTTCCTCCCCAGCAAAGGCAGGGCGATCCTTTAGAGATCACACGCAGGGCAGGTTAAAACACTTCAGTTTAACTTGGAGAGCGGTGAGAGGGGAACATTTCAGAACTCCAGCCATTTGCATGTGGCAGGAAACAAATGAGAATAAGGGAATCCTCAGCCTCACAGAAGAAATGGGCCTAAACCCAGTTCTTCTGTGCCAACTCCTGATACAGATCAAGAGCCGGCAAGCCCCATTTCTCATCTTCTGCTCACTCTCTTCCAGGCTATCCAAGAGGGAATCTACACGTCGTACTGAAGGCGCTTGCATGCGCCTCCAGTACGCCCCCCAAACGAGGGTGTAGACGGAGAAAGAAGAGACGGAGGAAGAGGCAGTGGAGGCGGTGGCTGGGGAATCGGCCGCGTCCTTGACATCGACGCCGCCTCCCCACTGGCCTCCTGCTACCGGGGTAAGAGCCACCCAGGTCGGAGAGCTCGGCGGAAGCGGAAGCCGAGCTCTCTGACCCGTTTGGCTCTTACCCCGGCAGCAGGAGGCCGCCGGCGACAGCGGCAAGGTCGTGGCCGGTTCCCCAGCCTCCTCCTCCTCCTCCTCTTCCTCTGTCTCTTCTTTCTCCGCCGCCGCCTCCCCGCCGGCCCCCTGCTGCCGGGGTAAGAGCAACCCGGGTCGGAGAGCTCGGCTTCCGCTTCCGCCGAGCTTTCCGACCTGGGTGGTTCTTACTCCGGCAGCAGGAGGCCAACAGGGAGGCAGCGGCGGTGGCAAGGATGCGGCCGGTTCCACAGCCTCCTCCTCCACCGCCTCTTCCTCCGTCTCTTCTTTCTCCGTCTACACCCTCGTTTGAGCCGGCAAGCCCCATTTCTCACCTTCCCCTTAGGCCGTAGCTAGACCTAAGGTTTTTCCCAGGATCATCCCGGGTTTGTCCCTTCCTGAGCACTAGATGCCCTGTGTGGCACTTAGATGAACAGGTTTGACCCCAGGACAATCCTGGGATAAACCTGAGGTCTAGCTATGGCCTTACTCTCTTCTAGGCTGTCCAAGTTTTAGAGGATTATTGCGTTTCAACCTCTCATCACAACTATTTCTTATGTCCAATGTTGTGATGTTGTTAAGTCTCCCTTTCCTTTTCTTCCACAGATGGGACGTTCTGTTGGAAGACCTTGACTGTGAAGAGATTGAAACATCTTGGCACGTGTTTCTTTCCTTCACTCTCTGTATGTGTGTGTTCCTCTCTTCTGCAGAGCTGCTGTTTTCACAACCTATAACAGAGTGAGGAGAAGAGGTTAAACGGAGCGTGCCATTTCATTATATTGATTCTGCTTTTGGAGTTGTTGTTGTTACATATTGTTGTTTCCCTTTTATACTTACAAATGTTTGGGGAGGGGACAATGAAATTATGTCAAATGTGGTGGTGTCATTAAGACTCCTTCTCCTTTCTTCCACAGATGGGATTTCCTGCTGCAAGATCTTGGCTATGTAGAGATCTTCGACTTCTTTGCATGTCTTTCTTTCCTTCTTTCTGTCTTCCTTCCTTTCTCTTTCTTTCTGCAGCTTTCACAACCTATAACAGAGTGAGGAGAAGATGTTAAATGGGGCTTGTCAGGTCCTCATAGTCTGCGTGCCATTTCATTGGTGAGGTTTTATATTGATGCATTGATTGTTGTTGTGTTTTAATTAAATATGGAATGTTAAATATTGTTGGCTTTCTTCATACTTACAGATGCTTGGGAAGGAACAATGGACTTGAGTAAACCTAGGGCTCATCTACACCAAGCAGGATATTCCACTATGAAAGTAGTATGAAAGCGGTCTATAAAAGGCAGGAGCCACACTACTGCTTTATAGTGGTATTGAAGTGCACTGACAACTGTTACGCCCATTGACACCTACCATATACCACTTTCATACTGCTTTGATAGTGTTATATCCTGCTTGGTGTAGATGCATCATGGGCCCCAACGCTTGACAGTGCACTTCAATGCTGCTACAACACAGTAGTGTGGCTCCTACCTTTTATATACTGCTTTCATACCACTTTCATAATGGAATATCCTGCTTGATGAGCCCCTAGATTAAAAAGTCTAGATATACACCAAGATTTTTTTAAAAAACAACAACAAAATAAACCAACCAATAAAACCTCGATACCCCATTTCTTCGATTCTAAGACGCACTTTCCCCCCCCATATAAACATCTCTAAAAATTGGGTGTGTCTTAGAATCGCGGGTGTGTCTTAGGGTGGTTTTTTTCCCCTGCTGGTGGTACTGAAATTAGTGTGCGTCTTACAATCGATGGCGTCTTAAAATCGAAGAAATACGGTAATAACCCCTTTAAAAGCAGAGCAAACTAACGGACAGAAAGACACTAAACTGTATGGGCAAATAAAAGAAAGGTGTAACGTTTCAGGTTGTTGTCTTTATAACTAGGATGTCACTGCAGAGACAAACAGATTCAGTATTTGGCATTATTTACTTAACTTAAGAATGTTGGGTGAATAATGCCATGAAGAAAATAATTAACAGAACAACCAACCAAAGATGTTCAACTCTGAGTTCACTGTGAAGAAGAGTTAACCGTGCCGCTTATCCCAGTTCTCTAGTCCCTGGTTGACTGACGCTGGGTGGAGGTGCACTCTTCGTTGCACTGCAGGCCGTCTCCACCAGACGCTGCTGGTTGCTGGTTTCTGGTTTCCTCTGTCGGTTTCTCCCCTTTCTGCCTCCATTCCATGCCCCTCCCACTGCACACCAAACACATTCCAAGGCCGTTGGAGGTAGGAATAATAATAATAATAATAATAATAATAATAATAATAATAATAATTTGCATTTTTATAACGCCCAATAGCCGAAGCTCTCTGTTGAAGAACAGTTAAAGCTGCAGGAGCTATACTAGAGTGGCCAGATACAAAAGAGGGCAGGGCTCCTGCAGCTTTAACTGTTGTGATGAGGGGATTTTGCCAGGTGCTGCATGCATACAAATGGCACCTCCTGAAATCTCCTTTTCTATGCCACTGTTAAAGATACAAGAGCCCTGTCCTCCTTTCCATATGGTCACCCTATTTAAAACTCCACATGTCTATCAAATATAAGGAGTGTATGCCTTTAAAAAAGCTAGATGGAAGGATATTGGTAGATTCCTTTGACTTGGGTTTTTTTTTCCTGTCTCCAGCAGCATTTACTACTCCATTGAAATCACCTCCGAATCTCACTTCACCTTCAACAAACTCTTAAGATTACCTCAAAAACCTCATGAAAGAATAAACCTTGTTTCTAATTAGGTGCATATAAGTTCATCAGTGTTATCACACCAGCGATTTCTCGCACACTCCCCATGCCTGGTATGCACTTTTGCAGCTCGATACCTTACCCACATGACGTCGTCCACGTCCTGCACAAACTTCAGCTCTTATCCTCCATGTTTCATTCCTTTTTGGAACACAGGAAGACTGGATGATGTTCCTTCCCTGTGAAATCAATGCTCTCCTCCCTCCCATGTCTTTCTGTGGTTGCCTTCTATCCACCATCCCGTTCTTTGTTGGGGGCGCATATGTCTAAGGTCGGCCTCACTAATAAAAGAGGAGGGCAGAGCAGTTCCCCTCTCAGCTGTGAAGGGGAAGGGAGTGAGGTCCCATTGAACTCTATGTTCTTACTCCTGAGTAGGCCTAGTCACCTTAAAAGAAATGTGGAAAATGCAGCCTTTTTGCCCGCAGCGTCCTCATTTTTAGAGACAAAGAGATCAAAATTGGCAGTGATAGGTCTTAAGGTGGGCTTTAGCCATGCCAAGTTTGAATCAGATTGGGTCATCCTTTGATTTTAAGGGATTTTTAAAATGGAAATTAAACAAATGCTCACATCTGCATAAGTTTTAAAGATAAAGAGATCAAAATGGGCACAGTGATAGCTCTTAAGGAGGGCTTTCAGCATGCCAAGTTTGAATCAGATTGGGTCATCCTTTGATTTTTTAATGATTTTGTTTAATTTCCCTCTCTTAAACCCTTTTCCTGGTAGTCCACAAGTCCGGAGGATTGAAGGATCGATCTGCTATTGCTTTGATCATACGAAGCGGTGCATCTTCAAGTTCATAAAATAGAGATCTGCTGGTTCCCTTACTCAAAAGTAAATCCCATTGATTTCGACTGCATTTACATCCCAGTCATACTAAAATCATATGCAAGCTTACCTTTTAAACCCCATTGAACAGAGAGAGACTTTCTTCTGAGTAAACACATAGAAGTGATTTTAAATCGTGTGGTCACTCAGCTTTTTTCTTTTTTCTTTTTAAAGTCCATAACAGCAAACTGGAAAGAAGTGCTCTGCAGCCCCATGCTTACTTCTGAGGTCTTACTTCTGTTTATTCAGAAGTCTCTCTCTGTGTTCAACGGAGTTTACTCAAAGGTCAGCAAGCATCTGATTTTAGTATGTTCACATTCTAAAACCTCCAGGTAGGGTGAGGGGAACGGACGTAGCCTAGGCAACAGGGAATAACCACGAAAGTACGTAGGAGAGAGACAGAGTTCCCCCCCCCCCCGAAGTGAATTCAGTAACAAGAGAAGCTACTTTCTAGAAAAAGCAGGGCAAGACCAGGAGGGCCCCATGTCGCTTACTAGGGAGGGCGAGGTGTCCAACTACCACCAACCAATGAACTGTAGGGGGAGGTACAAGGGAGATCTGGGGGAGGGGGAGGTGCATCTCATTGGAACAACACCGATACGCTGGTGCGCAGGAGAGGAGAAGTGTAAAGATGGATGAAACGTAAAGGCCCAAAGGCGTAAGTTGATCAGGCTTTCACACGCTATGGAAACGAGGGTGGATAATTCGAGGGCAAACGAGCAGGTGTGATGGAGCTCTAGATCTCCCTTCTACAGCTTTCTTTTGGTCAGTTGCTTCAAAAGGAATGTTACATATCATACAAATTGCCACTCCTTTAGTTTTTGTGGATGCACAGGCAGCATTAATGTTCCCAGCACCTAATTGACTGAATATGTCCTAAATGTTCCCAACACCTCATTTTTAAGACAGGAGAAGAAACTTATATTAAGGCACAGCATGAAAAATATCTAGGTCAATTAGGTGGCGTTACTATCTTTTCAGTCCCCCGCCAGCCCTTCCTTGTATTCGCCCATGTGGCTCAAGTGTGGTTCTGTTGGTAAGCCTGCTCTGTTGCTTCAGGTGCCTTTAAACGGATTATTATGGAGGCTTTTATTTACAGGTTCCAGGTGTGTGTGTGTGTGTGTGTGTGTGTGTGTGTGTGTGTGTGTGCATGCATTCGTGCTTGTGTGTGTGTGTGTTTGGTGTAAATTGAGTTTTTTACAACGGAAGTAGACCCAAGTACATTGTTCCCTCCCCATGCATCTGTAAGGATGAAAGACAACCAAAAAAGAGTTAATATTGAACAAATATTTAATAATAATGATAATAATGATGATGATAACAAATGAAAGCCAGCAAATGAAAAGGCTGAAACTCAGTAGGCAAGGCCTAGGCTGTGAAAGCTGAAGAGGTTGTCCATAGCAAGAGGAAAGCCAAGGTGAACCCGGGAGGAGGAGGAGGAAGCAGCGAGCATGGCGGAGCTGGTGTGGCTGGTCCAAGGTCTGGTCGCAGGCGCTGGCGTTTCGGGCTGTGCTGGAGAGGAAGCAGCGTACGGCCCAGGCTGGAGGAGGAGGTTCAGGATGCACCAGCACAGCTTCCCAAAAAGAAGTGGTTCTTCCTCTGCAGAGGGGAAAAGTCTGTCGCGGTGGAAAATGAGCCCAAGGAGACAAAAAGAGAGAGGAAAAAGATAGAATGGAAAAGAAAGGCTGAAAGAGAGAAAGGCAAAGAGAGAGAGAGAGAGAGAGAGAGAAGGAAGGAAGGAAAGAAAGAAGGAGGGATGTGCCAAGATGTTTCAGATCCTGTAAGAGTCAAGATCCTCCACCAGGAGATCATCACCTGTAAGGCAGAAAGGAGAAGGGGGGTCTTAATGATAGCAGAACATTAGACTTCAGAAATGGTTGGGAGGAGGGGGGTCACTGGCTTGGGGCTAGCAATCGAGCTCCCAAAGGAGGTGGGAACTGCTGCTTCCAAGCCTGTGGGTTGTGGTCGGGCCTTTCTCACCAAGACCCATGTTTGCCATATGGCGTGGTTGGCGTTTCATCTACTCTAGTGCGCAGACAGGAGACTGCTGCACAATACAAGAAATACATCTAGGCAACCAAGCATAGCTACACCTAGTAGTAACATAATATCTAAACTTAGTCTTAATATCTCAACTTAAGTTGACGCCTCTTTGCTGAAAAGCAATGGCTCAGCAGCAAGAAAGGTCCTTGATGCAAAAGACACCTACGAGGGAAGCCTCTGCGCTGTTTCTTACCCTCTTCGTCCACATTCGAGACGTCAGCACTATAAATTGATGATGACACCTGACCACAGCTGAGGTCAATGGTGGACGAAGAGGGGACCACCTGGATGACATTGGAGGATCTTGACTCTGTTGGGGGGGAAAGGAGACACAGAGACCATGTTAACATAATTAGCAAGACTCACCAAAGGAGGGGCCCATTCCCTTCCCCCCCGGACCCTGGAGCTGGCACTGGCTAGAGTGTCTCAAGCAGCAGCCAGCCCCCCCGGTTACGATCCCCCCTGGCCTATCCATCCCCCCAAGGACCTAGACATCTCCTCACCTCGGACGGCACATCCCAGAGAGGGTTTCTCCTTGGGCTCTTCCACCAGAACAGTCTTTCTCCCTCTGCAGAAGAGGGAAAACCACTTCCTCTTGGGAGGAGGCGCTGGTGCCTCCTGTCCCTCCTCCTCTGCCATGGGCCGTATTTGGGTCCCTCTGCAGCACGGCCCAAAGCGCCAGCACCTGCGACCAGCCTTGGCCGCCTCCGCAACTGCTCCAGCTGCTTCGCTGCTTCCTGCATCTCCTGGGTGCACCTTGGCTCTCCTCTTGCTATGGAATAACTTCTTCAACTTGGACAGCCTAGAAGAGAGTGAGCAGAAGGTGAGAAAGGGGGCTTGACGGCTCCTCCTGGTCTGTGTGGGTTTAGGCCCGTTTCTTATTCTTTGTGGCTTCATTCCACCTGCCACCGGCTGGAGTTGTGAAGATGTCCCCCTCCTGCCGCCCTGCCCTGCGTGTGGTCTCTGAAGGGTAGCCCGGCCTTTGCTGGGGAGGAAGGAAGCCCTCAGAAGGCGCTGGATAATGGGCCAACCAGAAACCAGGGCTGCTAAGGAATTCTACTTACATTCTTGTTCTCTCTCTTTCCCTCTCTCCCTCTAGCGCAACAACGAAAACCACTCACTCATCAGGTGACAGGATTTCTGCCCAGCTGGCCCCAGAACCAGCTGTGTCATGTGTCACAGGGGAGGGCGTGTCACAATGACCTCAGCAACTGAGCAGCCAGGGGTATTGTTACTGTGACGTGGCCTTATTCTGGGCTTGGCCTTTCATCCATGTCCATCCCCTGGCTATTCCATGCGTGTTTCTTTGGATTCAGGCTAGAGCAGCACCTGGGCTTTCTAGGAATAGCCTCGTGTCTGTCTGTCTTACCATATCCATGGTGCCCCCAACACACTGCTCATAAGGGACACGGGTCCCGTCTCTTCTGGCAATGCACACAGAGGTCCAATGCATGCCAGTGCGCCCACCCACCACCACCACCACACCATGTGCCATGACGTGAACTGCACCTCTTATTGCTGGGACCTAGGATCAGACGTATAGTAGTGGATGAGGGAGAGCCCAGATTGGCTTGCAGTGCCTTCAGCCTGCCAGGACTGGGCTGGTGCATTGTCCCAGCATTTGAATATATACTGTCAGGGCATCATGGGGTAAGAAAGTTGATCTGAGGGTGTGAGAAGAAGAGCCAGACTGTCTGAAAGCTGGTTTAGCCTCTTTCCAGAATGTGGCTTTGGCAAGGTTGCCCCTGATGAAGCAGCTCTTGCTTCTGAAATGGATTCGATTCAATAAACAATGTTTGTCATAGCCGCCTTTGAGCATACACTCTCTTTTTGTATTGTGGCCTGGTTTGGAGCTTCCGTGTTGGTGTGTGTGTGTGTGTGTGTGTGTGTGTTGTATTGTATGCTGTATAATGCTGGTTTTGTATCAACTACACTGGCTTCCAGTTTGTTTCCAAGCTCAGCCTGTGGTTCTGCTTCATATCTATAAAGCCCTCAGTGGTTTGCAGCTGATATTTGCAATATCTCCTCCTGTATGAATTTATAATCTCCATAGAATCATAGAATAGTAGAGTTGGAAGGGGCCTATAAGGCCATTGAGACCAACTCCCATCTCAGTGCAGGAATCCACCCTAAAGCATACTTGACAGATGGTTATCCAGCTGCCTCTTGAAGGCCTCTTGTCTTGTGTGGGAGAGCCCACAACCTCCCTAGTGCCTACACTACACTACTGCTTTAAAGCGCTATAAAACTGTTATAAAGCGCTTTAAAGCAATAGTGTAGATCCGGCCTAGGTTACTGGTTCCATTGTCGTACTGCTCTAACAGTCAGGAAGTTTTTTCTGATGTCCAGCTGAAACTGGATTCCTGTAACTTGAGCCCGTTATTCCGTGTCCTGCAGTCTGGGATGATCGAGAAGAGATCCCGGCCCTTCTCTGTTCGACAACCTTTTAAGTATTTGAAAAGTGCTATCATGTCTTCCCTCAATGTTGTCTCTCTTCATAGGGCTTTGTTTCCAGACCCCTGATCATCCTGGTTGCCCTCCTCTGAACACGCTCCAGCTTGTCTGCATCCTTCTTGAAGTGTAGTGACAGAACTGGACGCAATAGTCAAGATGAGGCCTAACCAGGGCCGAATAGAGAGGATCCAGTACCTCATGCGATTTGGAAGCTATACTTCTATTAATGCAGCCCAAAGTAGCATTTGCTTTTTTTGCAGCCACATCACACTGTTGGCTCATATTCAGCTTGTGATTTACAACAATCCCAAGACCCTTTTCGTTTGTAGCATTGCTGAGCCCAGTACCCCCATCTTGTAACTGTGCATTTGGTTTCTATTTCCTAGATGTAGAACTTGGCATTTATCCCTATTGAATTTCATTCTGTTGTTTTCAGCCCAGCACTCCAGCCTATCAAGATCACTTTGAGGTTTGTTTCTGTCTTCCAGGGTATTAGCTATCCATCCCACCCAATTTTGTGTCATCTGCAAATTTGATCAGCGTTACCTGCACCTCCTTGTCCAAACAATTAATAAAAAGTTGAAGAGCACTGGACCCAGGACAGAACCCTGCGGTTCCCCACTCGTTCCCTCCCCCCAGTTTGAGAAGGAACCGTTGATCAGCACTCTTTGAGTCCGATTCTGTAGCCAACTGTGAATCCACCTAATGGTTGTTCCACCTAGCCCACTTTTAGCTAGTTTGTTAATCAGAATATCATGGGGCACTTTGTCAAAAGCTTTGCTGAAGTCAAGATACATTACGTCCACAGCATTCCCACAGTCCACAAGGGAGGTTACCCGATCAAAAAATGAGATCAAATTAGTCTGGCCGGATTTGTTCCTGACAAATCCATGTTGGCTTCTAGTAATCGTCAAAATGAAGGAGGGAAAAAACCACTCTGTGAATCCAATGAAAAAGAAGAGATAGTCGCTAGTGTTTTCTCTCTTTTTCTCTTGTCCTCCTATATTCCCTTCCCTCTTCTCCTTTTTTGTTTTCTTTTTGCATATTTTAATGTTGTTAATGTGCATACAATTTATGACAAAAATTCAATGTAAGTATTGTATGTGTTGATAAAAAAGTTTTCCGTTAATTTTTAGCTCCTGAAGAAGGATTGGGAGATCCGAAACGTCGAGCGTTTTATACATTGTCCTTTTACAACAATACAATTTTTAAAGATATATGTAGCCAAAAGTAAAACCCTTTTTCTATTTTCCAACACTAGGGACTATCTCTTCTTTTTCATTGGCTTCTAGTAAACACTGCATTGTTTTCAAGGTGCTTACAGACTGACTTCTTTATAATTTGCTCCAAAATTTTCCCAGGGATGGCTGTCAGACTGACTGGTCTGTAGTTCCCAGTCATCCAGCACCTCACCCGTCTTCCATGATTTTGCGAAGGTAATAGACAGAAGGCCTGGATCGACGCCCAGGTTGGGAGATTGAGATTTCTGCATGCAGCAGCTGGTGGCAGGTGTTGTGATGCAGCGGGCAGCAGCTAGGTGGGCACAGAAGCTGGCGGTCGTACAGCGGCCAGGCAGCAGGTGGGCTGCCTGGTCTGGTCTGGCCCGTCCGAGGATTTTGGTTCCATTCAGAGCAGGCAGAACTTCATATGCAGCAATCCGAGGGAACGCTTTCCCAACACAGTTAGTTGTTTTTAGCCGTCCTCTTTGGTATTTGGTTTGGCTCGTTTGCTTGAGTGATTTGCACCTACTTGCTCTGTAGCACTAAGGAAGAAGTGGGTCTCTAGTCATTCATTTTTAATAGTACGGTAATTCATTTTTTTAATGAAGCATTTTGATCCATAGACCTTCCTCTCCAATTGGCTTTGATATAATTGGCATGACGTAAGTTTGTAACACTTGCTGATCATTGTTCATCCTTCTCTGTTTGGGGCTCTTGGGAAGGCATTGCAGGAGTGGGGAAGGGACACAGGGAGACCCCATACTCCCACTCCTTGTAATGTTTGTTCTTTTTAAAATGTTCTGGGTAAGGCCTGGTTTCCACTAGGGCTGTGCAATCCCTCTCCAAACCGCTTTGGATCCCGGGTCAATCCGGACCTCCCCCGAATCGATATTCGGCCCCCATTTTGTTCCCCGTCACTTCTCTGCC
This sequence comes from Elgaria multicarinata webbii, assembly GCF_023053635.1. Taxonomy (NCBI): domain Eukaryota; kingdom Metazoa; phylum Chordata; class Lepidosauria; order Squamata; family Anguidae; genus Elgaria; species Elgaria multicarinata. Next base: position 16,274,547 of record NC_086172.1, on the reverse strand, counting down.
CATGTTTTTGTTCCTCAGTTACTTCCTCTAAGGAACGAGCACGAGGCCCATGGAGTCCACTGCTCTAATGGCGCTGCTTCTCCTGCACACAGCAAGAGAGAGCAGTGATTCCGAGTTTAAAAAAACATCATACTTAAGAGGTGTCGTTGTTTTTTGTTGCGCCAGGAAGGCCAGAAGGGGCAGGAGGCCTATATGTACATTTGGAGTTAACAGTCCAAGCTCCATCACACCGGGGGTTAACATGCTCCCTACCGTCGCTTCTCTGACAGTGTTTTTGTTCCTCAGTTACTTCCTCTTTTCAAAAGGGGAAGTGCCTAACGAGCACGAGGCCCATGGAGTCCGCTGCTCTAATGGCGCTGCTTCTCCTGCACACAGCAGGAGAGAGCAGCAATTCCGTGTTCAAAAATACATCATTCTTTGTGGAGAGCTTTTTGTCAAGCAAGGAAAGCCAGAAGGAGCGGGAGGCGCACGGGAGGCAGACGACGTCATGTGAGGGACCTGAGCACACTCCGTGAGTGCCCAGGAACGAGCGTGCAATAAAACGCTCATCGGATGGAGCTTTGAGCGTGCCTGACATAAGTATGCCAGTAGTTGCTGCCATAGGATTTCATGTGGCAGAAAATCCTTAAAGAATCTGTACTGCTCAGAACTTCACCAAACCCATGGAAGGTGCATCTCAACAAATCTGAATAAAGTACATCAGCAGTTTTTACCAATTTTATTTTATTTATTGATTATTGCATTTATATCCACCTTTTTTCCTCCAAGGAACCCAAGGCGGTGTACATAATCCTCTCCATTTTATCCTCACAACAACCCTGTAAGGTGGGTTGGGCTGAGAGTCTGTGACTGGCCCAAAGTCACCCAGTGGGTTTCCATGGCTGAGTGGGGACTAGAACCCGGATCTCTTGACTCCCAGTCCAACACTTTAGCCACTACACCACACTGGCTCTCTTGAAAATAGACATACGATATGCCATGTGGCAAACTGGAGAAAAATGGGTCAATGATGCTCAACCTGTCCCTTACTCAGTACAAATGGCTCTGGGGAAAAACATTTGCATTATCAATGATGTGAAGAAACTACTTCAGCGCCAGAACAGCATGTGTGTCTCTGTGTGTGTGTTTGTGTTTGTCCGGGCAAGAGAGCCTCGTTTCTATGACTTCCAACTCTCTGGAGACTTTTTGTCTGCCTCTATTCAAACCACTATCTCTTAGCCTAACCTACCTGATAGGTTTGTTGTAAGCCTAAAGCTAGGGTGACCATATTTTGGAAACCAAAAAGGAGGACATGTCCGGCCGCAGGGTGTGTGTCCAGCTCCAAGGGGGGGGGGTCCACCCAAACATAGCTTCGGTCACACGTCTGATTTTACAGCAGACAATTAAGACAAACCTGTTCTACATAACATCTTAATGTTAAAATCCCTTGGAGGTCCCATTGAACTCTATGTTCTTACTTCTGAGTAGGCATTTTCACCTTAAAAGAAAGATGGATTTTTTTAATTTTTTTAATCTATTTATTTATAACATTTTTATACCGCCCAATAGCCGAAGCTCTCTGGGCGGTTCACAAAAATTAAAACTATGAAGAGCATAAAAATAACCAACAAATTTAAAACACAAATACAAAATACAATATAAAAAGCACAACCAGAATGAAACCACACAGCAAAAATTAATATAGGTTAAAACATGAGATTCAAACAGCTATGGTGACCCTATGAAAAGGAGGACAGGGCTCTTGTATCTTTAACAGTTGCATTGAAAAGGAAATTTCAGCAGGTGTCATTTGTATATATGGGGAACCTGGTGAAATTTCTTCTTCATCACAACAGTTAAAGCTGCAGGTGCCCTGCCCTCTTTTAAATCTGGTCACTCTAGTATAGCTCCTGCACCTTTAAATATTGTGATGAAGAGGGAATTTCACCAGGTTCCCCATACATACAAAGGACACCTGCTGAAGTTCCCATTTCTATGCAACTGTTAAAGATACAGGAGCCCTGTCCTCATTTTTATATGGTCACCCTAAAAACAGCAAAGTTTAAATTTAAGTTAAATGAGGTGTTAAAATGCTGAGAAAATCAAAAGGTCTTCAGCTGGCGACGGAAAGAAAACAATGCAGGTGCCAAGCGAACCTCTCTGGGGAGCTCATTCCGCAACCGGGGTGCCACAGCAGAGAAAGCCCTCCTCCTAGTAGCCACCTGCCTCACTTCCTTCGGCAGGGGCTCACGGAGAAGGACCCCTGTGGATGATCTCAAGGTCCGGGCAGGCACATATGGGAGGAGGCGTTCCTTCAAATAGCCTGCCCCCAAACCGTTTAGGGCTTTAAATGTTAATCCCAGCACTTTGAATCAGGCCCGGACCTGGACTGGCAGCCAATGAAGTTGTAGAAGGACTGCACCCTCCTTGCTAGCAGCACCCTCATTTTTAAAGATAAAGAGATTCCAATTGGCACAGTGATAGCTCTTAAGGAGGGCTTTGAGCATGCCCAATTGAAATCAGATTGGGCCATCCTTTGATTTTTTAAATCCCCCCTTAAATTCTGTTCCTGTTTTCCACCAGTGCGAAGGATTGCTCTTCTGTTCCTCTGATCATGCGAAGCGGTGCAACTTCAAGTTCATAAACTACAGATCTGCTGGTTCCTTTACTCAAAAGTAAATCCCATTGATTTCAACTGCTCAAGTCACATGCAGGCTGACCTTCGAGTAAACCCCATTGAACAGAGAGAGTCTTACGTCTGAGTAAACACATATTCCAGTTCTAGAGATCCACGGAAAGCTTGTGTGTGTGTGTGTGTGTGCGAGCACGCGCGCTTGACAGATGTAGATATGTAAAATTTCCAGAAATTTTGAAGCCATGGGGAAAAAATGTTTTTCTTCCGGGGTGGGTGGGGTTTCGGGGGGGAAATGGTAATTTTCAGAAAAACTGAAATAATGCAGTATTAGCGCTTTTTACAGATTGAAAGTCACGTTGTTACTTTAGGAACATAAAATGCAATTATGTCCAAGTTGGTTTGGCCTAAAATTATTACATTTGGTATATTAAAATACAGTGTATTCAAACAATTCTTACAAACTGAACTTCCTTTCCTTTTTTTTTTTTTTTTTTCCTTTTTGGTAACAAAAGCTCCTGAACTGTTAGGATCACCTGAACTATAAGGAATCTCTTTGGTTTTGCCAGTTTATGAGGAGCAGGCAAAAACAATTTAAAACAACAGAGGAAACCATTAGTAACAAAGGAAATTATTTATGTCTCCGCTAGTCCTCCACAGTGTCAAGCCCCCATTCCCATAAAAAGAACTGAGAAAAAGGTGGGGGACCAAGATTCAATGAATATGCATGAAATTTAATCAGACTCATTTCCCGAGCTATAGCTATCACTATCCGTTCTAGTTTCTGCTTCAGTGGCAGCGTTGCCCCCTAGAGGCAGAAATGCATCTTGCTCTTGCATTTGAGAGTTGTAGTCTCATTTTGCAACCTAGGACTTGCTTGTCCTTGGTACACAGAAATTGTAATAATCTAACACTGTACATAGTTTTTAGAAATCATTTGGAGAAGTAAATATCTGATCACATTGTCTTAAACATTTTATTCGTCATGCTAAAGTAAAACATCCCTATAATCCATTTTTCTTCATTTTATTTTTTTATTTTTCCAACCCTTCACATCTCTAGACGGATGGAGCATGTATAAGAGGGGCACCATGCGAGGCAGGTGCAGGAAGGGGGCGAGGGGAACCGGGTTTGCCTGGTGCCCTTTCCACAAGGCTTGGACACCAGCTGTCTCCGCAGTTGGCTGAGGGTACCAATGCCAGGAGGGCTGCAGCGGCAGCTTTTCTTATTCCAGGTGCCCCCCCTCTGTTTTGCATCAAGGGGAGGTGGAGAGGCAACCTCGAGTCAGTGGGGAAGCAAGAGCCCCGTGTCTCTTTCCATCCAGGTGGACACTTTACTGAAGTGGGATTCTCTCTCTCTCTCTCCTCACCCCTTTCTTTCTTTCTTTCTTTCTTTCGTTCTTTCTTTCTACCAGCTTGATCCCAGGCAGTGTTCAGTGCTCCTAACTGGGGGCGGATCTACACTACTGTTTTAAAGCGCTTTATAACAGTTTTGACGACGGTATCTGGAGTGTGTCCTGGGACCCAACAGTTGTCAAAACTGTTATAAAGTGCTTTAAAGCAGTAGTGCAGATCCTACCCAGGACTTACTTCCAAGTAAAGATGTGTAGGAGGGCGCTTAATGACTTACAGGGGATATCCACGAAACTACTTAGGGGAGAGAAGTTTTTGTTTTTCCCAAATCTGTTCAGCAACAAGGGAAGCTACTGCTGAGGAAAAAGCAGAGCAACACCCTAGTAGTCCCATGTCCATAACAGTCAGTGCAGGGTGCGGGGAGTTGTCCAAACACCAACAACGAATAAAGTGTAGGGGAGGAATGAAGGAGATCCACAGGCGGATGCAATAGCCGATTTGCAGGTGTGCAGGGGAGGAGAGGTGTAAGGATGCATGAACCCTAAAAGCACACAGGTGTAAGAGATCAGGGCTTCACATGCTATAGAAATGAAGGGGGATAATACGGGGCAAAAGTGTAGGTGTGATGGAGCTTTCAAACATTTGAACAAAACAGTCTTTACAGCCCACCTCAGGCTAGGCAAAAGTGGGACCAACCTGACCTCTCCTATAGGAAGTTCCAAAATTGGGTGCTGCTGCAGAAAAGGCCCCGTGCCGTGAGTCCACTAACCTAGGCTCACCCTAGGGGTGGACATATGGGAGGACCTCTAAAGAAGATTATAAATTCATAGAGGAGGAGATGTTTCAAATATCAGCCCCAAACCACTGAGGGCTTTGCAGGTGCGAAGCAGAACCACAGGCTGAGCTTGGAAACAAACTGGAAGCCAGAGTGGTTGATACAAAACCAACGTTATACAGTCTACAACACACACACGTACACCAACACGGAAGCACCAAACCAGGCCACAATACAAAAAGAGAGTGTATGCTCAAAGGTGGCTATGAAAAACATTGTTTATTGAATCGAATACATTTCAGAAGCAAGAGCTGCTTCATCAGGAGCAACCTTGTCAAACCCACATTCTGGAAAAGAGGGTAAAGTAGCTTTCAGACAGTCTGGCTCTCTTTCTTACACCATCACATCTTCTTACACCATGATACCCAGCTGAGATATTACATCCCTCCAGTCCTGGTGGGCTGAAGGCACCGTATGCCAATCCGGGCTTTCCCTCAACTACTACTGTACGTCTGATCCCAGGTCCCAGCAATGAGAGGTGCAATTCATGTTGTGGCATATTGCGGTGGGTGTAGGTGTGCACTGGAATGTATTTGATTACATTGCCAAAGTGACAGGTCCTATGTCCTTTGTATGGATGCTGGGACACCATGGTTATGGGGGGGGGGGACACCAGACACAAGGCTATTCATAAAAAGAACAAGTGCATATCTAGCCTGAAGCAAAAGAAACACACAGGTGCCAGATTGGCAGAAATCCTTTCACATGTCTAGTGGATGGTATCTTTCCTTGACTGGCACACAGGAAAGGGGAGAAAAAATGAGAATGTAAGTACAATTTCTTAGCAGATCTGATTTCTGTTTGACTATTATCCAGTGCCTTCCAAGGGATTCCTTCCTCCCCAGCAAAGGCAGGGCGATCCTTTAGAGATCACACGCAGGGCAGGTTAAAACACTTCAGTTTAACTTGGAGAGCGGTGAGAGGGGAACATTTCAGAACTCCAGCCATTTGCATGTGGCAGGAAACAAATGAGAATAAGGGAATCCACCGCCTCACAGAAGAAATGGGCCTAAACCCAGTTCTTCTGTGCCAACTCCTGATACAGATCAAGAGCCGGCAAGCCCCATTTCTCATCTTCTGCTCACTCTCTTCCAAGCTATCCAAGAGGGAATCTACACGTCGTACTGAAGGCGCTTGCATGCGCCTCCAGTACGCCCCCCCAAATGAGGGTGTAGACGGAGAAAGAAGAGACGGAGGAAGAGGCAGTGGAGGCGGTGGCTGGGGAATCGGCCGCGTCCTTGACATCGACGCCGCCTCCCCACTGGCCTCCTGCTACCGGGGTAAGAGCCACCCAGGTCGGAGAGCTCGGCGGAAGCGGAAGCCGAGCTCTCCGACCCGTTTGGCTCTTACCCCGGCAGCAGGAGGCCGCCGGCGACAGCGGCAAGGTCGTGGCCGGTTCCCCAGCCTCCTCCTCCTCCTCCTCTTCCTCTGTCTCTTCTTTCTCCGCCTCCGCCTCCCCGCCGGCCCCCTGCTGCCGGGGTAAGAGCCACCCGGGTCGGAGAGCTCGGCTTCCGCTTCCGCCGAGCTTTCCGACCTGGGTGGTTCTTACTCCGGCAGCCGGAGGCCAACAGGGAGGCAGCGGCGGTGGCAAGGATGCGGCCGGTTCCACAGCCTCCTCCTCCACCGCCTCTTCCTCCGTCTCTTCTTTCTCCGTCTACACCCTCGTTTGAGCCGGCAAGCCCCATTTCTCACCTTCCCCTTAGGCCGTAGCTAGACCTAAGGTTTTTCCCAGGATCATCCCGGGTTTGTCCCTTCCTGAGCACTAGATGCCCTGTGTGGCACTTAGATGAACAGGTTTGACCCCAGGACAATCCTGGGATAAACCTGAGGTCTAGCTATGGCCTTACTCTCTTCTAGGCTGTCCAAGTTTTAGAGGATTATTGCTTTTCAACCTCTCATCACAACTATTTCTTATGTCCAATGTTGTGATATTGTTAAGTCTCCCTTTTCTTTTCTTCCACAGATGGGATTTCCTGCTGCAAGATCTTGGCTATGTAGAGATCTTCAACTTCTTTGCATGTCTTTCTTTCCTTCTTTCTGTCTTCCTTCCTTTCTCTTTCTTTCTGCAGCTTTCACAACCTATAACAGAGTGAGGAGAAGATGTGAAATGGGGCTTGTCAGGTCCTCATAGTCTGCGTGCCATTTCATTGGTGAGGTTTGATATTGATGCATTGATTGTTGTTGTGTTTTAACTAAATATGGAATGTTAAATATTGTTGGCTTTCTTCATACTTACAGATGCTTGGGAAGGAACAATGGACTTGAGTAAACCTAGGGCTCATCTACACCAAGCAGGATATTCCACTATGAAAGTAGTCTGAAAGCGGTCTATAAAAGGCAGGAGCCACACTACTGCTTTATAGTGGTATTGAAGTGCACTGACAACTGTTACGCCCATTGACACCTACCATATACCACTTTCATACTGCTTTCATAGTGTTATATCCTGCTTGGTGTAGATGCATCATGGGCCCCAACGCTTGACAGTGCACTTCAATGCTGCTACAACACAGTAGTGTGGCTCCTACCTTTTATATACTGCTTTCATACCACTTTCATAATGGAATATCCTGCTTGATGAGCCCCTAGATTAAAAAGTCTAGATACACACCAAGATTTTTTTAAAAACAACAACAAAATAAACCAACCAATAAAACCTCGATACCCCATTTCTTCGATTCTAAGACGCACTTTCCCCCCCATATAAACATCTCTAAAAATGGGGTGTGTCTTAGAATCGCGGGTGTGTCTTAGGGTGGTTTTTTTCCCCTGCTGGTGGTACTGAAATTAGTGTGCGTCTTACAATCGATGGCGTCTTACAATCGAAGAAATACGGAAATAACCCCTTTAAAGGCAGAGCAAACTAACGGACAGAAAGACACTAAACTGTATGGGCAAATAAAAGAAAGGTGTAACGTTTCAGGTTGTTGTCTTTATAACTAGGACGTCACTGCAGAGACAAACAGATTCAGTATTTGGCATTATTTACTTAACTTAAGAATGTTGGGTGAATAATGCCATGAAGAAAATAATTAACAGAACAACCAACCAAAGATGTTCAACTCTGAGTTCACTGTGAAGAAGAGTTAACCGTGCCGCTTATCCCAGTTCTCTAGTCCCTGGTTGACTGACGCTGGGTGGAGGTGCCCTCTTCGTTGCACTGCAGGCCGTCTCCACCAGACGCTGCTGGTTGCTGGTTTCTGGTTTCCTCTGTCGGTTTCTCCCCTTTCTGCCTCCATTCCATGCCCCTCCCACTGCACACCAAACACATTCCAAGGCCGTTGGAGGCAGGAATAATAATAATAATAATAATAATAATAATAATAATAATAATTTGCATTTTTATACCGCCCAATAGCCGAAGCTCTCTGTTGAAGAACAGTTAAAGCTGCAGGAGCTATACTAGAGTGGCCAGATACAAAAGAGGGCAGGGCTCCTGCAGCTTTAACTGTTGTGATGAGGGGATTTTGCCAGGTGCTGCATGCATACAAATGGCACCTCCTGAAATCTCCTTTTCTATGCCACTGTTAAAGATACAAGAGCCCTGTCCTCCTTTCCATATGGTCACCCTATTTAAAACTCCACATGTCTATCAAATATAAGGAGTGTATGCCTTTAAAAAAGCTAGATGGAAGGATATTGGTAGATTCCTTTGACTTGGGTTTTTTTTTTCCTGTCTCCAGCAGCATTTACTACTCCATTGAAATCACCTCCGAATCTCACTTCACCTTCAACAAACTCTTAAGATTACCTCAAAAACCTCATGAAAGAATAAACCTTGTTTCTAATTAGGTGCATATAAGTTCATCAGTGTTATCGCACACTCCCCATGCCTGGTATGCACTTTTGCAGCTCGATACCTTACCCACATGACGTCGTCCACGTCCTGCACAAACTTCAGCTCTTATCCTCCATGTTTCATTCCTTTTTGGAACACAGGAAGACTGGATGATGTTCCTTCCCTGTGAAATCAATGCTCTCCTCCCTCCCATGTATTTCTGTGGTTGCCTTCTATCCACCATCCCGTTCTTTGTTGGGGGCGCATATGTCTAAGGTCGGTCTCACTAATAAAAGAGGAGGGCAGAGCAGTTCCCCTCTCAGCTGTGAAGGGGAAGGGAGTGAGGTCCCATTGAACTCTATGTTCTTACTCCTGAGTAGGCCTATTCACCTTAAAAGAAATGTGGAAAATGCAGCCTTTTTGCCCGCAGCGTCCTCATTTTTAGAGACAAAGAGATCAAAATTGGCAGTGATAGGTCTTAAGGTGAGCTTTAGCCATGCCAAGTTTGAATCAGATTGGGTCATCCTTTGATTTTAAGGGATTTTTAAAATGGAAATTAAACAAATGCTCACATCTGCATAAGTTTTAAAGATAAAGAGATCAAAATTGGCACAGTGATAGTTCTTAAGGAGGGCTTTCAGCATGCCAAGTTTGAATCAGATTGGGTCATCCTTTGATTTTTTAATGATTTTGTTTAATTTCCCTCTCTTAAACCCTTTTCCTGGTAGTCCACAAGTCCGGAGGATTGAAGGATCGATCTTCTATTGCTTTGATCATACGAAGCGGTGCATCTTCAAGTTCATAAAATAGAGATCTGCTGGTTCCCTTACTCAAAAGTAAATCCCATTGATTTCGACTGCATTTACATCCCAGTCATACTAAAATCATATGCAAGC